>NW_026571115.1:12088989-12601989 GCF_026225935.1 Boleophthalmus pectinirostris | reverse complement strand
AAAACAAACATGACGGTTTGATGCTCACTTTTTTGGAAAATCCTTCCCAGTATGCACTGCGCCATGACCTGAAGTCCGAAATTCGTAATTCATCTATTATTCCTCATGATGATTTTATAAGCACTTTTCACAACTTTCAGAGCCTTATCAGTGTTTTACTGTAAAAATCTTCCCATAAATTAAAAATTGCTCAAATACATGGAATAAAATCGGGTACAGGCCCATTAACAACAACCTCATTTTTTTGTTAAAGGCATTTTCTTGAAAATAGTTGCCCCAAAGTATTTCACCATCTGCATCAACATCTGCCTCTTTGTTCCTAAAAGTGTAAATGTTTTCAGGTTTAATAGATTCTCTGCACAGTAGCATGCTAGCTAGATCATTGTGTCTCAAAGTTAACCGTCACTTTTGTTAAATTTGGAAAACATAAAATAAATAACCTATTCAGATTCAAATTAATTTAAATAAAGATAAGAATTCTTCAGTTCGTAGCGTTGTTGTAATATTTATTATGCCTCAACATTAGCATTAGCGTTAGCATTGAGACACAAACATCTCTCTTTCTAAACACAGAAGTGTCCTCTGCTCAAGTGTTCATTTTATTTGTGTACTTTTTATCATGTTGTCAGTGACTTCCACACACGCAGCTCCCTGTTCACTGTCTTATCTTTAAATATTTATTCATGTTAGTATGACTCAGCAAAAATATCCTGGAGGTATAAACTTGGACAGGAAGTAGTGACGCTAACAGTCAGGTTGCTTGTACACAGAGACTATTATTACTTCATTTGGTGAGATATTTATTATATTTTTCTTCAGTCCAGTGGCAGTTTGTGAGGGAAAGTTGTAAAATACAGTGAAAGTGTTGTCATGAATTATTACCTGTCAAATATAACTATGTTTACCACGTTTTTGTCAAATTATTACCTTAGCTGTCACATGCACGTCAGGGGTGAGAGCTTCTTTTCAAGGATAACGAACAGATTTGAGTACATGACAGGTTAGGTGGGTAGCAACTGCAAAATATATTTAAGAAGTATCATCTTATCAGAAGATTTATGTTGTGTCCTTGTGCAAGACACTTTACCCACTTAGTGTTGTGTGGGAGTCTTTTGACACAGAATGGAAGCCACATCTTTGTCAGTCAGTCCCATAGATTGTATGGCTAAAAAATATACATAATGAATCCGTGTATCAATCGTGCATTTGTTTTGCAAATTAAAACCAAAAGTAAGAAAATGAAAAAAACAACTATTTTCTTCATTATTTATCTCCAAAACCAAAATGTAAAAACGGATAACCCTTAATTTTTTCAGTTTTTCATTTTGTGTTTAAATGAATAATGGAAAAAACAGATAACAGCCCTTTCCTCTTTTTGTGACTTAAACTGTAATGCCGGACTTTTGCGTCGCATATGGACTGAACCAGGACCGAACCAGGACTGAGTGTTGGGACGGGCCCGGAGGTGCGCCCATGTAGACTGTCGGGTGATTAAGACTGAGACCAAGACCAGACCAGGACCAAACCAGAACTGAGACCAGGACTGAGACCAGGGCCGAGACCAGGGCCGAGACCAGAACCGAGACCGGGGAATGAGATTGGGACCAGACCGGGAACAGAAAGGGACCAGACCGTGACCTGGTTTAGTCCTGGTTTAGACCTGGTTTAGTTCTGTTTTAGTCCTGTTTTAGTCCGGGTTCAGTCTGTATGTGGCGCAAAAGTCTGGCATCACAGTTTAAGTCACAGAAACGGGAAACGGCTGTTATCCGTTTTTTCCATGAGCCATTTTGTTTTTTTCCGTTTTCTTATTTTTGGTTTTATTTTGAGAAACAAATCAATGAATAATACACAGATTATAATGGCCTACTGTAGTACTTTGAGAAGCTTCACCATCCAAACCTAAATTTGGCTGTAACTTTTTCATATATTAAATTCTTCTTTGTGTTCTTTCCCCTGTACTAAAATATTGTAAACACAGCTCTTAAGGTCAAAAGGAAACGGTGCTGACTGCCTCTAATTATAAAGCATTTTTATCATCCACAAACCAGGATGTAAGGCCGATGTGCTGTTAGCGAATCGTTGTTAGAATTACCACAACAGCAAAACTCCGCTGTGGCCTCTGAAAGTTGTGAAACGTGCTTTTAAACTCATCACAGGTGAATAAATAAACTGCTAAGAATGTGTTAAGAGTGTGTGGGACAAGTTTGACAGCTGTTAACTCTCCATGTACTTTACTCACTTTTTTTCAAATTTATAATAAATGTTTTGCAAATATATTTTTGGGTTCATCTGTCTTGTTTTGATGTTATATTGATTTCTTGACTTCTTAAACAGCAAATCCCCCGTAGACATAACCTCTTTGTGCCATCTATGGGGTCACATTGTTTGAGCTGAACTTGTACTAAAAAGTCTCCCACATGCAAATCCCCTTTGAAATGACCCGTCTGATCATTAGTCCGTCTGCGATCACTGCTTATTTCATTTGCTGCGGGGTTGTTTCATGCTTCAGCGCTCAGCCTCTGCTCCTTCTCCGTGGGCCGCTGTCTGCTCACCATATCACATTATGGTTTTATCCTCTTCATTCTCTGGGAAACAAAGTCCAAATTGTTATATCATGTGAAGAAACCACTTTCACTTACGAGAGGGGACAAAAGTGACTTAGTCCTAGCGCTGCTTTCTGCCTCTTAAGTCCAAGTGGGGTTCCATTTATATTTAGTTGTCATGACAGCAGATTACTGTACAGCCATTTCACTGCAGTGTTCAAAATGATTCAAATTGTACACAAAAAAATATAAGAATTGAGACATGAAATAAAATGTAATTCTTTCCACTGGACCAAAGTTTCTTGGACTAGTGTTGAAATGTATTCACTCATTTAATTCCCATAGTTTAAAAATGCTCTGGTTCAATACTTACATACCCCTTGTAATTGTTTTTGATCATTTTGTTGAATTTTGTTGTTCATCTTTTTGTATTTTGTGACTATATTTGAACTCTGTCTTAGTTTTTGTTCAAACTTTGATTTATTATGTGTGTAACAGTCAAGTGACTGAGTGTGTATTGTTGTGTTTATTTGAACTTATGTAGCCTACTGTCTGCCCTACTGTACCCGTGTTCTGTTGTTGTGATTCTGAGGACCCCCTTGAAAACGAGATGGCGACACATCTCAAAGGGCTTATCCTCCAAACAAATAAACTCAAAATTCTGTCATATTTTGTTCACCTGAAAGAATTAAATTTCTTTTGAAACAGAATCTCTCAGTGTACGGACAGAAGATGTCTCATGTGAAAGCTCAGAACCTTCAGCACTCACTCACTGAGCTGCAGAGTCTGCACTAGCACTGATTCAGGATGGACTGTAGGTGCTGCAGTGTAGTGTTTAAACCAGTGCATCTCAGTTATTTTCTGTCATGCCATAGCCTGATTCATCAGCCAGTTTTACTTCGTAGAAACTGTCTGACCTCGCAGGATTAGAATTCATTCACCCGACAGTAGGCGGGTACTTTTTTCATTTAACCAATTGCTGCCATTTGGTTGTGACGTATGTAATGTGCCGCTATCGAGGCTAACTGGTATATTAAGCGCTTTCCCTAATCCCACAGGAAGAAGGGTAATAACGTCTTTCCCCTTGATAAAATCCACCAAAAATTCTCTTTGTTCTGGCTTTAAATCCTCGATCTTGGGAATCGTTGCCAACACAAAATGTATGACTCTTTGCTAATTGGCTGGTGCCTGAACTCACACTTCTGGGGCTTTTGCAAACTGTCTATTGTATTCTGATTCCTGACCTAGTCGCTGGAGAGAAATGAAATTGAGTGGAGACACTAGGTGGCGTCAGCCTGGTTAGTCACTCCCCCCAGGAAATAGAAAACATTTTGCATCTTAGTCACGTCTCCAAAATGACTCCCAGGACACACACAGCATGTGTATGTTCGTATTTCAGCAGCAGTATGAGCTCCTCTGCTGTTTGGTCCGCCACCTTATATGATGGTAACAGTACTCGATGGTTTACTGAAGTAGCATTCATAAAGCAGGATGACTGTTGGCAATATTCTGCACGTTTTTGCAGAAAACACTCAGCTTTACGTACAGTTTGTTCTCTGCAATTCATATCTCCTCCTCTGTGCTGTGTGTGCGTTTGCTTGGTGCAAAAAAACTCGACAGTATAGCGCTAATACTCCTTGCGGACACTCTGACAATGAGACCGTCACTGCTAACTACTGTAGTGGAGGTGCAATTACACTGTATTCTATTACAGCCAAAAAAAAAAAAAATATATATATATATATATATATATATATATATATATATATATATATATATATATATATATATATATATGTATGTGTATGTATGTATGTATATATATAGTATATATGTATATATATATATATATACTGGTTTAAAACCAGTTTTAAAACTGGTTTTAAACCAAGTGGATTTTTAGCACTGAAACATGGAAACCCAAATGAAAAACTCACGTTTGGCTAATTCTGATTTCAAATAATCACTCTGAGAAACAAAACAACAAATTACACCAACTTGGCCGTCATGTTCCTGTTTTTGCAACCAAGAATAATTCATGCCATTAGTGGTTAAGAGTTAAGATGTTTGATTTCAACATGAGCATTTTCAGCTTTGGAGCTGTACACAGACTAATAATGAAACAAAACACAACTCCAGGTATGTTTTTGATGAGGTAACAGCATTCTAACATGGTTTAAAGCGCACAAAAATCCAATTTGCGAAACATATGACCTTTATTCTACAACTTAAAACTCAAACAAATAATTAAAGCTGATTTTTCTACCCTGGTAAGTGCGATGTACATTTTACCGGATTTGACCACATCTGTGCTGCCTGGCGGTTTAAATAGTCTATGCTTTGAAGCTTTGCAGTGCGTCTCAACCATGAAATACACAAATAGACCAGATGTTAGAAAAATGTTACGGGGAGAAAAACAGAAAAATATTGACAAATTTAAAATCCTTCAAGGGCACATACAGATATTTTCAGAGGAGTATGGGGGTTTGTGCATTGCTATTCCGTGCGCAATTTGTTCCGGTAGTGAGGGCTGGCACTCCACAATGGAAATAAATATGTGAAAGGAACTCACTTGGAGCTGTGTGGTTTCCCATGATGCTCTCTGCTCGCCAGGTGCAGCTCCAGTGGGTTTGTAAATGTGTTCTTTTTGTCCCCGAGCGGCCGGTCACACTCTATCGCCCTGAACATATGAAACAACATGGGGTCCCTGTCCTCTTACATGTGTGGGTTTACAAAGGTGAACTGTCAGCTCAGATCCAATGTGAAACGGAAACAACAGGGGAGCTATGGTAGTGGTCTGTTGTTGTTATGGCGATATTTTTTTACACTAATATTATAGATTCTTATCGGTGCAGTATAGAATCAGTTATTATTTATCTTATTTCTCACTTACATTATTTCAGAACATCCTAATTATTCACCGCAGTGAGTTTTTAAGTGTTCAGAGATCACAGCGTAGTTACGGTAAACTTAACAACAACAGCATGCTACCCACTTACTTCCTGATACTCTGACAGTAAAACGCTTGACCTCAATAACGGTTTATACAATATATCTGTACTGGGGCAAGACCAATTTTGTTCAAATGCATATAAAATAAATGGACACAGGGGCTTTAATTAAAGGCGCACTAGGCAATATTTCTGGCATTCTGCAGCGTCTACTTGTCTCGATGTTATTGTTTTGCCTGGAATATTCCACAGTATGACATTAAAGGTTCTATATTATGCAAAATGGACTCTTGTGAGCTTTAAGCCATGTTAGAATGTTATGTTATTAGATTCTTGTTGATGTGGCCATCAGCAGCACATCGTCTGTCACAGAGAGAACACATATTCCACTGAGTCGTCTCCTTTAGTCCAACCGCACTTACAGTTTATGCAAATTAGCCATGTGGGTTTGGGTTTCGTTTCTGTAAAATGTAACCGAATGTGCATAAACTTGCATTAAACACATTATAATCTCAGGCTGATGTGGTTCTATAGTTGTTGTGGTTTATATGTTGTAGTAATGCAAAGTTTATTTATGCAGAAGATTTTAATGAATAAGCTGCTGTAGTGTAGAACTTGTACAATAGTCATTGGAAATGTTTGGTTTGATCTGCGCAGTGGATTGTGAGATAGCTCCTTGCTGCTGGTTAGGAACATGGATCTATTAAAATAAGGAACTAGAGTGGTCAGGTGATGATGCGGTGACGTGTCTGATCAGCTGATTTATACAGGTCTGGCGCTGTCTTCCTGCTGGTGGACGCAGGATGACAGCGCCATCTGCAGTCTGTCTTCCTCAGGACAGAATTGGTTTACAGCAGATGCAGATGTCGGTGTCATCCTGCCACGTGACCACTCTGAGGAAGACCACTAGTGAGCAGTCAAAATTGTCAGGTCTGAAAAAAGAACCTGATAACATAAATTATCAGAAGACCAAATTAACCTTATTGGACACATTAGAATGTTGTTATTTCATCAAAAACATTGTTCACGCGTTTGAGTAATGCTTTATTATTCATTATTTATTATTTTATATCTTCAAAGCTCAAAATACTCTATTCCACCTTGTGATGTCATGAAGCTGTAGTTTTCAAGTTCACCTTTTATGTTTTGCTTAGTAGAGATTGGCATTTCCAGGGATACAATTATTAGTAACACAGTGGAGCATTTCCTGTATTACTACATGACATCGCAAGGTGGAACAGATTGTTTTCAGTGTGAGTGTGAGTGTTAAATGAATGTGAATGAAGCAAAACACAACTCCAGGCATGTTTTTGCTGAGAAAACATCATGCATTCTTACTGTGAACTGGGTTACCTCTCCACAGATCGTCCTGCTTAAATGGGGCCAATTAAGGTCTAATTATTATAAATTGTAAACGTGCAATGAATGTAATTTGATCTTCTATTATATTTTTTTATTCCACCTTCTAATTATGATTCAGCTCTTATCAACAAATCTTATCTTATCAACAAATCTCCAAAAATCGACTTGTTTAACCAATACATTTTTCACAGGACCAGGTCAAACCATCATTTCATTACCCAGGATGCATCAGGGCTTGACTCGCTAATGTGAAAAGTGCTCACTGCTAAAAACCAGTCAAACAGGACATAAGTCAGGTGCCCTCTAGAAACCGGCTCAACGTGACCTCTGGATGCGCCAATTAACCTAGGTCATTACTAGTTTAATTATTTATATTATAGACTTTTTCACATCGTATGATTAATTGTAATTAGCTGTAATGTTGATAGAAATTATGGCTGTGGGTGAAGGTGCTTCGACATGGGCTAGATGTGCTTATTTGAAATCTGTGCTGTTTCATAATGGCGTAATGGCACTGAATTAAACCTGAAATAGCCACAAGATCATTAGGAAACATTAGATGAGAGTGTGTATAATTTAAGTAGTACATTAGGCTCTTCATTCACTGTGATATCAGAAGTACCATTATGTCAGACAATAAGGTGAGTGGCCAATCTTTAAAAATCAATTTGTGCTTTCTATAGGGATCGTGCTAATAACGGCATTACGGTCAGTTAAAAAAAAAAAAAACTGGCACAATAGGTCAAATCCTTCAGCTAAAGTAGTCCTGATCAAGATCACGGAGATGGGTCCAACAAGAACTAAGTTTGGTGCTGCTTCAAGGGTGGGTCAAATGTCTCTACAGGGACAGTAGTGTACCTTAAAGGGCCCATATTATGCTATTTTCTGATCCATGTTATAAAGTTGTTTCCTCTTCAAAAACATACCTGGAGTTGTGTTTTGTTTCATTCGCCAACAGAGCTTTTTTGAGTGGCCAGAGGAGACTACTTTCAATTAATGGATTTGTGAAATAAGCTCTGATGATGCAAAATACAACAGCAGGAATGTTTCTAAAAAGTAAAAAAGTAAATTCAGTGGGTGCTATGTAATGCCAACTATAGGCATGGTCTGTCTGAGGCTTTGTTAGACTTTAACGTGAACTTTGTTTCATGCAATCTGCACAGAAAGACCTGACTTAGTTGGAACTACAACAGTGTCACCATTTTGTTGCAAATCAAACTCCTAAACCAGGACCATGAATGCTCATAATGATCACAGGCTCTTGAAAATATGTTGTTTAAATCCATTTTGTATTTTTCAATTTTCAGACAATCTTAGGTTACATTTACACATAGCCGGGTATGTTGAGAAACAAATATTTTCCTCCCTCCGTTTTCCAAAATAACATCGTGCACACAGCATTGTTTTCAAAAAAGTTTTCATTTACATCAACCTACATAAATACATCATCGAGCGCATTATAACTACGCCAAGCCTTTGGACGGCACCTAGATTCAAACCTGTAGCATTTATTTCATGACAGTTGTAAGAATTACTCAAAAATACCTTGAAAAATGTGCATTACTGAGCAGGGTTGCTAGAAGTGGTAAAATCACTGACCTCTGAGCCCTCATAAGACTCTGGTCATGGACATGATCCATCAGCTGTTTGTGCAAATGCAAACATATGAAAAGTGTTTGCACCAGAAGAAGTGCAACTGCTGCTCTGAATACTTCCGTGATCATCATCAGAGCAAAAGGTAAACTTTTGGCACATCAGCTGTCTAAAACTCCATTTATCTCACTTTATATGTACACGCAAACGCCAAACCGTAGTTTTCCAGAGTCTCCACTCTAGCCAGAGTTTTTAGAAAGATTTGTTTTCAGAGGTGAATTCACCATTTGCTTGTAGATTGGTACAAACAAAGAGAAATGTCTCAGTTTAAAAAAAAAAAAAACCATGTATGTGTAAACGGGGCCTGAAAACTTTTTTGGCTGTGTTTGCTAAAGTGGGCATTGTGTCACCGTGGTAACTGATGAGCACTCTGCCATACACATACATGTAGACCCCACATGTAGTAGAATTTGGTATTTGCAGAAAAAAAAAAAACAAGCAAAAAACATTCTCAACCATCTCTACTTTTTAAATAATCTGAATATCTGCAACTCGAAGTAAAGTCCACTGCACTGTAAAAGCCCAGAGGAAAGTTATTACATGAGACTCGCCTTGACACTGATGGTAATGTGTGCAGTACATTTGGCTAATCTTAGCTCGGTCCGGCGTAGAGCATGTCAGCCACTCAGCTCCATTGTCCGTGATTAGCAAGGGCCCCAGGTATACCCTCCACCCCAGAGACTCCCCCCTCCTCACAGACGCCCCTCTCCCCCTGCAGCCCATTACTCAGCCTTACATCATCTCAGACACCGACAGGCGAGATGTGACAGGTAAGAGTGAACCGGAGGCCCCTGGCAGAGGTATTAAAAATAATGACTGCGTGTTCCCAGTGATTGATGAGTAAGGCATGACAGCGCTTCATCCATAGCTACGTATATCTGGGCTCCCCCCTCCTCTTCCTCTTCTCTTCGCACTCATAACTGACAAAGAGACAGGACCAATGACTCATTTCTGTCCTACTGTATCTGCACCTGCAAAAGAGGAGATGTCAGCAAGGCTCTCGTAATAGTTCTGTGATCGGCGAATCGAGAGGGACGCAAATAAAGTAGTAATTTAAAGCTAGTTTGTAATAAGAATGTGTTCAAGGGGCCTTTGACACGGTGAAGGGCCCTTTGCTTCTCAAGTGAAATTCCACTGTTGAATGACAGTCGTCCTAAAGGTCCTACATTATGAAAACTGGACTCTTGTGAACTTTTAGCCATGTTGCTACGTCCTCAAGAACATGCCTGGAGTTGTGTTTTGTTTCATTCACATATTTGAGTAATCCTTATTCTGTTTGTCCAGCTTCTGATTAAAGGGAACTGTCAGTCTCATGGACTTGTAAAACATTAATGAAAATCTGTGACCCACTTATTTTCAGTCAAATCAGCCTTTCTCGAAAGAATCTGGGCCAGTTTGTGCTCCAACCACAGAAATAAAAAAAACAACACAAGAATTCAGTTAAGAAAGAGATTCTGTTTGAACTGAGAGTCATCCTAGAAAAAAATGCATTTTAGGAATAATAGGCCCAAAGTAAGGGGTTAAAAAAATTAAATTATTGTGTTTGTTATGAGACATGTGGATGTCTAATTATGGATTTAATTCTATCGCACCTTTTGGACATTCAAAAACACTTTACATTACATTATTCATTCACTTCACTGGGGTAGATGAACAGCCCTAACTCTCACACACACACACACACACACACACACACATCATCACATCGCATCCATTGTAGGAAATGTGGGTGAAGTGTCTTGCCAAAGAACACAATGACAGTTACCACTAGCCCCATTGCTGCCCCACAGTTACATAGAATCCTCAAGTTGTGGCTCCTTCAGTTTTTCAATTTGACCATGTTTCTGTCCCTGGAGAGATGCTCCAGGCAAGTCTGACAGCAGGAAACCCCGGGGAGTATCGAGGTCACGCTATAGAGAAATGGATCTCGGCTAGTCTGGGAACACCTTTGGCTCATTCGCACGGGCTGGAGGAAGGGTCTGGGGAGAGGGAAGTTTAGGAGTTCTTACTCAGGCTGCTACCCGTGTGACACCACCCTGGGAAAGTGTAGGATTAAATAATTCATTAATCATTGGGTTTATAGAGTGCCTTTCAAGACACTCAGTGTGCTTTACAGAGCATCATTCATTCACTCCACACTCAGTGGAGGTGGTAAGCTGCTTTTCTTTTGTAGACAGAGCTGACGCCTTCGGCCCCTTCTGACGACCGCAACACGCACTCACACTCCACTTTCATACTATGTCATGTCATAGTGTCTTGCCTAAGAACACAACAGCAGTTTTTGCCACTGTGTCACCTTGTATTCCCATCGGCCAGTCCTGCTTAGCTTCTGAGATCTGACGAGGTCAGGCTTTGACATGTCAGTATGATGAATGGATATTGAACAATAATTATCATTGTCGGACAGAAGTGTATATCTTTTAATCATAGTACATAATCAGCAGTGTCCATTTTGTCCTCAGATATGCCCCCCCTTCCGTCACCTCACATGACACAGCAGACACGCGCCATTATTCACCGGAAGCCTTGTAATCTCCATTAGCCCGGTGCAGTCCCAGTCCCCCGGAGATGGCAGCATCGTGTGGAGGTGACAGTTTTGATAAGAAGTTGGCTGAGCTGAGCAAAAACCCCAGCCTGCTGTAGTCTCATACATCTGCTACTATCTCCTGTCAAACTCCTAATGTACTCAACTACAGGCTGGACGCAGTCTTGTTTTATTCATGCTTGTACTGTGTCCAAAAATGAAAACACACGCTCACACTCCCGGCTTCCCTTTTGAGTTTTTTGTATTCAGTGCAATCTTGCTAAAAGTTCTGAAATTGAACTCAGCACTTTCACAATGCTTGGCTAGCGCTTTCCGGGCTTGTTCTTTCAGCTTGCCTCTATTATGATTCATACGCACTCAAGCTAAAAGGACCCGCAAAACCAGAAAAGTCAAGTTAACATTGTTTCAGAGGATTTGATTCTAAATTTAAACTCAAAAAGGGGATGTCGAAAATGCTGCTTTGGGTCCATTGAAATTCACAGTGTGGTATTTTCAGTTTTTGGCGGGTAGCCTGTTTATAATGATGAATTATCCTGCAATGTCCCAGTCAGATATTAGCCTGGCTTTTGCTGCGCATCATCGGTTTAAGTATAAAACACACGACAAAGCAAACTGGCAACAACTGCACTTTCATAAAATGTGCAGCCTGCTTATTTATAATGATTTATTTCGACATAGCAATATATCACACTATAGAAAATGTATTTTACTTTCAGTTTTCACTTTTATACATGGAGTTGCACTGTGGCAGAGTCGTTAGCTCCTCTGTGTATAGTTTGAACCACTAAGCAGCTGGTAAAAAAATTGAGTGACAGCAAGAGAATGCCAAACGGGAAGTCTGCCCCACATTTTTACGTATGATGCACTATGTACATTTTCTAGTAAGAGCTTCACTACCTGCTGTTGCATAGTAGGGCATTAAACTTACCTATCTTGCATTTATTCAATTACAGGTGTTTTTGTAGCTAAAAAACTTTAAAGCGTATTCTTACTGTGAGCAGAGTTGCCTCTCCATAGATCTGACATGTAATCTGGTGTCACCTGCTCATAGTGTCGTAGTACTAGAGACTGGTCTTGGTCTTGAGATTGGCATCGAGACTTTTATCTATGGTCTTGATCTCTTCTCGGACTCAACCACATTTGGAGTGCGATCATATTTCATTATGACCGCTGCTGTCGGCAATTAACTTCTTACCGCGTTATCTGGTTAAAGTTTGCCTAATAAAAGTGTACAAATGCATCTGTATTTGTCATAATGTGCGTTTGGTAAATGTGCAGAAGCTGGTAAATACCACTGCAAAACCAGTAAGAGAATGTGACTCCAGTTAGAAACTTGAAAAACAGTTTTAAAAATCCTACACATTTGCTTCACAGTTTTCTGTAAAGGGTCAGTGGAAGTTACCTTAAGGAAGGAGTTCTCAAACTGCGGGCGAGGATTCAAAAAAGCGCAGAGTGTTTAAGTGTAGCACAGTTTGCTTGGCTTATTTTATGCCTAAATGACATTTATAAGATCAAATGGGGATAGATTTGTACAAACATTGATATATATGCGCCAAAATTACTGTAAAATGCAAATAAATGTAGAAAATGACAAAGATGGTCTCTGGATGGGCCATGGTCTTAGTCTTGTCTCGGTCTCGACCTTCAAAAGTCTTGGTCTTGTCTCAGTCTCGGGACCCTTGGTCTTGATTAGTGCAGTCTTGACTACAACACTATCTGTTCTTCATCTCTAGTGTAATCTAATGTGGAACATTTCAGGCAAAGCAGTAACATCTCCATGGAAACAAACTGGCTAGAAAAGATATATAGTGCTCTTTCAGGCAACTGCAGAACTAATACAGTATATGCAGCACTCTGTCATATTGTGTTGGAGATGAAGGCCTGAAGAATAGATCTTTCTAATCTGGCAAATGCTTTTCTTGCAGGCTGTAAAGACCTATTGTGCTTGTGTCTGCTATATAGTTATAATCTCTGACATCAGTGAATGACTGTGTTTTAATTTGCACATTTTAAATCTCAATATTCATCCAAAATAACTTAATAAAAGGAACAAGTGCTGACTTGTGTTAGAGAATTGCTGTGCACAATGGGAGCTGACATGGCCATAAACAACATCACAACAAAGAGACGTGCACCTGTTGACTCCTCATGTGGATAGCTGCAGATCACATTAACAAGTAGCAGATTTTTATTTTTATTTTTTTGACTGCTGCCAAATCAGTGCTGGCAAATCCTATGTGTATCATTGATTAAGAAAATAAAATTGAAGAACATAAATACCGTATTTTTCGGACTATAAGTCACACCAGCCAGAAAACATGTAATGAAGATAAGAAGAAACATACAGAAGTTGCACTTTTGGGGGGAAATGTAATTTATAAAATCAGAGACCATGAACCGACATTTCATCTTGAAAGTTAAGTTATAGTAATAACAAAAGAACAGAGAACAACAGGCTGTTAACCTAACATATTAAGTTATTCAGATAAATATCGTATAAAAAACAGAACAGAACAACTTTCTTTCTGTTGCTTGATTACAGCTTGTAATCTGCAATATTTAATTTTCTGTTTGGGGGCATTGTTGTTCTTCTCAATTGTCTTTATAAGTTTGTTTAAATTTAAAATTTTCAGTGGTACAGAAGTAATGGTGCGATCGACTGACATGATCCCAGACAGGACAGCGGCTCTTTCTGCAGGAGACATGCGCAGTAGAGCGAAGTGACAGTTGTACAGAACTAATAGGAGTAGCAGATACTGACACACAAGTCTAGAGCGCCCTCTCACTGCTGTCAGTGTGAACATTTTCATACATAAGTCGCAGGCCAAACCATGAAAAAAAGTCTGAAAAATGCGGTAATCACTACAGAACAGTGTGCTTACCGTGGTGGTGAAAATGCAAATACAACTTCTAGGGGGTAAATGAGAAGGGGAAACAAGTATAACAGCTCTGAAAAGCCAATGTTTCATTATAGGTCTGCTTTAAATATGATAACCTTGGCACCAACCTTTCCCTCCTTCTGTGAAACCAGTATTCTGTACATTTTTCACCATAAACACTATACTTTGACTTTGAATTCTTCCAGCTTTCTTCTCCATCCACTTTCTCATTTTATTTCTTTGTAGTTTCTCCTCACTTTTGCCCTCCTTCTCCTCTGTTAGAGCATAAACATCCAAGCTGGCAAGAACACCCTCTTCGTATAGGCTGTACGATGCATGTTTGTGTGGACGGCCCGGGCTCCCAGCATGCATTGCTTGTAAAATAAAACATTATTGGCAGGTGCGGTAAAATTACATTAGGGTGCAATGATAAATCTCTGCTATAAAACTCCGAACTTGTCAAATGAATGAGGGCGTTTGTTTAATATGACATGAAATACGCCGCGCTCGGGGGAGGTAAGCGCAGGGACAGGGGCTCACGTAGCATGTACGAATGAATGGGTAATGGTATGGTTTAGTTATGTGCATGTGTATTTGTGTACGTATGTGTGTGTATGTTTGTGTATGTATGTTATTCACTACCATACCTGTCGCTAAAGCAGTAAACTTGTGCATTATTCAACTACTGTAGTTTATAACCGCTGCCACCAACAAGTCAACCAGAAAAGTGCACAGCTAGCAGCTCAGTGCCTCTTTCCACTGTATGTGGCTTACTATTGTCTAGCCTTGTGGTTATCAAATTGTCGTATGAAGTTTTATGGCCGTTGTCAGTGAACTAAAATTACAATGCAGGAACTTGGGCGAAATGGTGCAAGCAGTGAACAGTTAGGGATGGACAATATAATGGTTCCGGTATCGGTATTGGCCAATATCGATGTATTTTGTCAGCATCTTTTTTAAACAGACTAATAAGTAAAAATGGAAACAGAGGAGCATGTATTGCTTATTCAGCAGGGCAAATGTTGAATATTGGTATCGGCTCCAAAAAATAAAATGAAAATAAAGTGATTTCCAAAATGGGGTTCCCAATTATAAAAGAAAATTTAGTTTGAAATTAACTTTACATAATTTATTTACTTCTTTATGTAACTTTTAAGAGTATCAAGCCCATATACAAGATGACATACTGTTAACATGTACATTTGAGAGAACATTACATGTTGTTTTGAAATGAGTATGTGTTCCGGCGTAGTTCCCCCTCCACCAGCAGGAGGCACTGTGTTTTCTTAATGCAAATGTTCACTGTTAATTGCTGTAAAGTTAGAAATGCAGCACACTTTGTAAAATGGCTGACACAGAAAGTTGCCTGATGTAATCTATGTTCATCCTTTTTTGTTGTTTTACAGAAGGTATTGCTTGTAAGTATTTTATGTTAAATGAGAGTCTTAGACCATATTTTTAATTATTTGTGCATATGTGTACTTAAAAAGAATACCTTTGTTAGATTTAGTTTTGACCAATGTTAACTAGATTCAAGCTACTACTTGTGTGAAATTGCATTACTACACAGTCTAAATACAGTTTTTTTTGTTGTTGTTGTAGTTTCACTCTGTCGATAATTGAAGGCAATGTCATTAAAGTGGAGTTTATCTATCTCCGTAGCTGTGTCCGCTTCAACAGTGAGGACAAAATAGTTTGCATTATTATTGGGAGGTGCTGTACAAGCATTGGGTGAATGAAGGGTAGAATTTGGGAACGATTGTCCTCGAATAATACTTAACAAAATATAAAGGCCTATATAGTGTCATAGTACTCAAGACCGGTCTTAGTCTTAAGACCAGCCTCAAGACTGCTTTTTTTACGGTCTGGGTCTCATCTTGGTCTCAAGCACATTTGGACTTGGCCTTGTCTCGGTCTTGAAGTTGCTTGGTCTCGGTTTTGTCTTGGACTCGAGGTTTGACACTTGACGATTGCGAATATATGTCATTACGGCTGGTAAACATGCACAGGCTGCTAAATATCACTGCAAAACCAGTAAGATAATGTAACTAAATGTTATGAACTTGAAAAAAAAAACACACCTGATGAACTTTGAAGTTGTTTTCTGTAAAGTGGGAGTTAATGTGGGGTTCTCAAACTGTGGGTGAGTAGTACAGTTTGCTTGACTTACTTTAGGCCTAAATGAACATTAACCAGATAAAATGGAGATAGATTTATAAAAACATTGAGGTATATATGTGCCAAAATAACTGTAAAATACAAATAAATGTAAGACATGACAAAGATGAACTCAATTTAGTCTCGATGAGCCGTGGTCTTGGTCTTGTCTCGGTGTAGAACTTTAAAAATCTTAGTCTTGTCTTGTTCTCAACTCTCAGAGGTCTTGGTCTTGTCCTGGTCCCGGGATCCTGTGGTCTCGGACTGATCTTGGTCTTGATTAGTGGGGTTTTGACTACAACACTCGGCCTATATAAAGTATGGTCAAAACAACTGTGTAAAATCAGCAGTGTGGAGCATAGTTGACATTTAGATTAGAAATGAGGTCTACGCCAAACTCATACTTCTGTAATTCTCTGGTAATCCTGTTTTAGTCCTGATCTACTTATTTGGTCTCAAGGTGGGAGTTTTAGAGTAGATTATTTTCATCTATCCATTTTTCTGCTTGCTATCCTGTTTGGTAGCATGTTTGTAATCACGTTACGAGTTATAACTCCAAACCAGATGGCTGAATTTGATGAGCTGTTTTTGTAGTTCAGGAACTGGCCTGAAAAAAAACCTGATTAGTTTTTTGATGGATCCTGGAACATTCAAGATGGGGCCAAAGATTCTACCTCGGCTGAATATTCCATTGAAAGACATATTTATGATTTACCATTTTGAGATATAGGTCCAAACACACGAACTCTAGCAACCAGGAAAGGAAAAGAAATCACTATATAGCGTGGGATAATGCTTAAAAGAATGGTTGTGAGTTTGTGTAATATAGGCCCTTTATGCTAAATGCACTTGAATGCCACTTATTAAGATGAAGCTTTTTTATGAGTGTGAGATAAGTGAGTGGAGTGACCTTTCTCTATGACAGTCTGCAATAATGACCACAGTGCCCGCTTCTTTGTGGGGACCAAATTGTGCATCGTATTACAGCTCCTGATTTACACACACGGACCTTGGCTGGCCGGAGTGCTAATAAGATGTATGCGATGGTCAAAAGGCAGTTTAATTGGCAGCAAAACAGAATTGGTGTGAGGAGATAAGACATGGATATTGGGGAGAAGTAAATCTGACATGTTAGGACCATGACAGTTTGACATGTAAACACATTTTCAGTTGGGAAACAAATTAGAAGTCAGGGAGGCTATATTTAAAATGTTTACTTCATGGTTTCAAATGGTCTGCTTTAGATGAGTGGTTGACTAAAAAGTAGAAAGTCAAAATTCTCCATCGACTGAGTTTTACACTATTTTTTGTCAAATTTCGGTTATTTTTTTCCTTAAAGGTGCCCTATATGACTTTTATGGTGCGTGGTCTGTAATTTTCTTGTCTCTATGGTGAATCTAATGCCTTGTTCCATACGTTGAACATATCCATTTGACAATTACAGGTGTTTTGTTTTGCTAAAATACTAGGCCGAGGTTGCCATTCCACAGATCTGGTCTTTTCTCAATGGAAATATATATTAGTTTTATGTTATATGGGGAAACATTCCAGGCACTTACTCACACTAACCAAATGTTTTACTCAAAAAAGACTACTTCTACTCATAAAGTAAGTAGAATTGGAAGGTTGGAAATTACAAAAAAATAAGTAAATAAGTAAATGTAACTCTGTCCCTGAACATCTGGAATAAATTTTTATTATATTATGCAAAACTGACTCTGACTCAGATTTAAGCCAGGGCTGAAATTATCCAGATGATTCTAGAGAAGGTGTATGGAGTTAAAAACAGAGTGGAGCACTTCCGATATCATGAAGACTGAGGAAAAGAGCTTGTGAACATGGAGGCTATTGAAAGGTTGAAAGAACGTCACATGACGGCACTGGCACAGAAAGTGTCCTCCACAGATGACAATAGCCCCTGTTTGTGAAGCCACTCTGTGACATTGGAAGCAAAATTTAGAGAATGAGCTGCTCCACTTGGACCTTGAGTTGTAGAAACCATGGAAATGGCCTCATATTCACTGGACTCCTACCTGGAAAAATCTCTTCAAAAGTTTGAGATGATTTTTCCTGTTTTTCCTGTTTTGGAGTTACATGCTTGAGTGCATGTAGTTTGATTACAGTAATTTGATGCTTCATTTTGGCAACTTTTTTTCCCCAGAACCAAATCTACCATGTTATCATCTAACACATTATCCTAGTGTCCAGGGTTTGAAGTAATTAGGAGCACAAGCATTTTACGTAGTACTAAAATGTATCCAGTTTGATCAGTTCCTAACATTACCAGTGGTCTCATAGGGGAGATTTGGAAAAATAAATGGCTCTATTTTCTTTTTTTTATCTCATGAGACATGTGCTAAAATGTGCCTGTTAAGTCTTTGGTGAGGTTTAAAGTTACATTGTGTAACTCTCGTGATGGTGGGGAAGGCACCTGCTTGTCTACATGGATATATGTTGTTGTACTATTGCCATGGAGACAAGCAGGTGATGCCACCAGCAGGTTTTTCAAGGTATATATTTTAGATTATCAATTGAATACATGCGATAAAGATTAATGGCCCATATTACGCAATGTTCTGATCTATGTTTTCCTCATCAAGAAGATACCTGGAGTTGTGTCTTGTTGTTTCATTTGCACTTTCATTCACTCAAATGTGAACAAGTGCACATTTAGACTTCATTCTTCTCTGAAACTGAAAACACTCTTGTTACGTTTACACTGAAATGAATCACTATATCACCGTATCGGGAACTATTTGCATCCAGACACGCCGTTTCTGTGTTCTGTGTCAGATCAGCGTTTTCAGGTGTCCACACAGTGCTGGATCAGATCCCGTACTCAGATTAATTCATGAAAGCTGGTGGCACCAGATCGTTCCTTCTCTGGAAGGTTTTCTATTGGATTAGTGTGAACAAACACTGCATCCGCAACGAAAATGACTCAAATACATACGAGTGTGGATGGGGCCTAAGTTCTACTTTGTGATGTCATGTGGTAATGCAGGAAGTGCTACACTGTGTTTTAAACTCCATATAACTTGACTAGAATCATTTGGATAATTTCAGGCTGGAATTGCCGATTTCTACTGAGCAAAAGCTAAAAGGTAACTTTAACTTGAAATCTACCACTTAATTTACATCACAAGGTGGAACAGAGCATTTAGAGCTTTGGAGATGTAGACAGGTTAATAATAAAGGATTATTCAAACATGCGTGAATGAAACAAAACACAACTCCAAGTATGTTTTTGATGAGGTAACCACATTCTAACATGGCTTAAAGCTCTAAAGAGTCCATTTTGTGTAATATATGACCTTTAAGTTGAATGCCATACTTTGGAACATTCTTCATAGTGACATGAATCTATGACAATGACTTTCTATTACCCTGTAGTCCATTACCTGCTTAAATCTCCCCTTTGCCTTCTCAGTTCACACTTGTCCCCTGCATTGACATGTGACAGTAACAGCCTCATCTTCAGTGGGTCCAAGTCGATAATCTCCATCACCTCTCCACAGGCTCTGGACATGTTAAATGAGAATTGATGGGTCTTTGTCCAGAATAACTCTATTTTCCCGGTTTGAGAAGTCATTACATGCTTCCTGTGACAGCTCCAGACCAGAGGTGTAATCAGGGCTCAGGATCTGAAGTGACGCTTAGGTAACACTTTGACCATCCTTTTGTTAGACAAGACCAGAGATGCATTTTTAAACATGCAAAAATAATTACTCAGATATGTAAATCCTTAAAAAAAATATATATAATTTTTCTAGCAAGGATTCTCTCAGTTAATAATGCTAAATTTGGCAGTAATAATGATCATTTAGAGGTCCTATATTATGCTAAATTGACTCTTGTCTGCTTTTAGTCATGTTAGAATGTTGTTGCCTAATAAAAAAAAAAACATAATACACAAAATAACAAACATCAGAAAATAATGTATTATGGGATCTTTAAGGCAATTAAAAACAAGGTGCAATTGAATAAACAGCATAAATATGTTAAGTACCATCCCTAGGCAAAGACAAGCAGACAAGAAAAGTTGCTGCACCTTAAATTACATTTTAGCAGTGAATACAGCTCATCATAAGCTTTAATTTGATCTAACTTAATTCCACATAATTAGCCTCATAAAAAATCTTGTAAAACAGAAGAAAACCTTAACCTTTACCACAGCTTTAACTCCAGTCTGACGCTTGGATAAAGAGATGACTTCCTGTCTCTCTCAAACCTAATGGGAGTTTGACCCGGGCTCGCTCCTGTCTGTCACAGCAGATCAGCTCTGACACTGGGAAGACGGAGGACCTGCCAGTGTCCCTCTGAAAGTCAGGCTATAACACAAGATGGAGGAAGTAGAGACAGAGTGATGTTTGACGCCCAGAACACTGACTTTATAAGACAAAATAGCTTCCTGGTGTTCTATTTTTACAGTTAACCTCGGTATATATAGTTAAAGGGGCACTATGTAACTTGTCTCTGTGGAAATGTTACTTTGCCTGAAATTTTCCAAACTATGAGATTAAACTTCTGTATTCTTCTTGCATGCCTTCAAGTACAAGTGTTTTTATTGCACAAAACACCTTAAAGGGCTTATATTACATTATTGTCTGATCTATGTTTTCATGTTGTTTCCTCATCACAAAAATACCTGGAGTTGTGTTTTGTTTCATTCACATGTTTAACTCACAAATGCTGCATGCTTAGGTTGAGTTTTTCTCTCCAACAGAACAGTCTGGTCCACTATGTGATGTCATGGTGCTCCACTGTGTTTTTAAAGTCTGTACATCTTCACTACTACTTTGATGACAAGATGGAGCAGAGCATTTGGAGCTTTGGAGATGTAGACAGACTAATTATCCAGGGTTACTCAAACATTTTGTGAGTGAAACAAAACACAACTTTAAAAAAAATATATATATATTTATTTATTCATTCATTTTGCATGTAAATAACATGAACTGGGAATACACTAAACAGTTTGCAAAAAACCCGGAAGTTGTAGATCGCGAACTGGAAAGATGTTATTGCCCTTCTTCCTACGGGATTTGGGAAAATCTTAATATACCACTTAGCCCCGTTAGCGGCGCATTACATACATTACGACGACAAATAGCAGCGATGTTGAATAAAAAAAGTACCCGCCTAACGTCGAGCGAACAAATCCTAATGGTGCTTAAGGCTATTTTATTAAGGCCTCCACCTTATGAATGTATTAAAAATGGAACATTATCACTGTGCATAAAAAAAATGTATAAATAAAAAACACACACACACATCTTGGATTAAATTCATTTGATTCAAACATGGATTAAAATACAGTGAAACATCCACAATTGACTGATTATCAAACATTACAATGAAACAACATTTCCTCAAACTCTTTTTAAACAATGTTTCTGATGCCGTCACTAACCAGATGTGAAAACTCCACAATTTCCTGCCTCTGTATCGTAGCAAAACTGAGCTCTAGATGTGACACATGTTGGAACATGAAAATTACGATTTTGATGAGTACTGTATCTATGAATCTCTGCATTGGTTTTAAAGTAAAATGTGAAATGCTTGGAGGTCATAGCTGAATTATAAAGAATTTTATACATAAAAATACAGATTTGATAAATATGAATGAATGTTTAGTTTGATTATTAAATTAGCAGACAATGTTAGTTGCAATTCGAACAAAACGTTTTAGCACCAATAATATTTTGTTCAGAGTAGTTGAGAAAGTTATTTGCCTAGACTATATTACAATATGACAGATAGGGATACATTTTAAAAAGTATAGATTTTGAGTCCAGAAATTTACTAAGTTTTCTTATAATACCATGAGATGTATTCATTTTTCTGGTCAGCCAGTCAGCATGCTCTGTCCAGTGACGCCCAGAAATTTGGTGGATGAGACACGAGTTATTTCCAGGGATGTTTTTAATGAGGTCAATTTTGTGGAAGATCAGACCTTTAAGAATATGCTTTTTTTAGTCTAATATGCAAAACTTTGCAAGATTTGCAATATCCTCAAACCTAAAAATACCCAACCAATAAGTAGTACATAGTGTAGTAGTAGTAGTGTTTGTGGGTAATTCTCTGTCTTAAGAGGTTTGACTATTATGTCTTTGTGCCGTTCTCGTGTTAATGAGCTGTGAACAGTGTTAGCCAGAAATACTTGGCCAAGCTGTACTCTGTAACAGGAGAAGGCATTTGTGTTGAAGGCAACTAATTACTCTTTCAGTTTTCATCACTGTTTTACATACAGCGTGTGCATCACGAGACTGTGCTGAGAGTTTGGGTGCACCACTCTCTCCCCAGAGCCAAAACAAAGTGTGGAGTAAATCATGGACACTGCTCCTCACGGTTAATGTGGCTCATTTAGGATGTTTCACTCATGCTGTTCCCAAATGGCCAGATTAATTTTCTGTTAAATAATGAAATGCTTTTGAAGAACAATAACTTCTTTAGTGGAGGGTCCCAACGATGTTGTCACCACGTGCACTTTGTCTGAAATGTTCCACAATATGGCATTATCTGTCTTCATGGAGACAAGCAAGTGATGTTACCAGGTGGAGATGCGTCACAGTCTGAACTAATATTTGTCAAGGTTTTTCTTAGCAATAAAAACACCTGTAACTGTATTTAAAAAAAAAAAGATAATATAATAATCTGTGAAGCCAGGGCAGACTCCACCAGAAAAGTTACATAGCACAGCATTAATGGAGAGTGTTTGGTGTGTGTCTGTGAAATGGATACAAAGACTATGTCCAGTATAACCAGATTGCAGTTTAAATACAGGCAAGGTTACTGCAGGGAAAGATAATGGACATTTTAGTCTGTCAGAGCTATCCGTACTCATTCTGAGTAATTCCAAATTCATAAAATGTTCTATTCAAAATGTATCCCATTTTCCCTTTGGCTCAACTCTGCAAGAGAGACAGAAACTGCATGTATTGGCTGAATATATTGCTGCTTTGTCTGCTTACACTCTTCTATCTTGTGTTTATTCAATTAAAGACGTTTATAGAGCTAAAAATACTTTGAAAGACATGCATTCTTATAACATTGAGAAAAGTAGGTATGGCGAACCCTCCATCAGAAAAATTACATAGTGCACCTTTGGAACTTTTCTTCGGCCTGCACCTTGTCTCCATGGAGATATTAGTGCTTTGCCTGGAATGTTACGGTCACTACGGTGAGTGGGCTCGCCTCTCCACACATCTGACATGTAACTTGGTTTTGTGATGTCAGTTGTCTGAAATGGAGATAGATGAGGTTTTTTTTTTTTTTTTTTTTTTTTGCTATACTGTGGAACATTTCAGGCAAAGCTGTAACTGCACCAGAAAAGTTACACAGTGCACCTTTAAAAAAAGTCCTATGTTACACAAAATGGATTCTTGTGCAATTTAAGCCATATTGTAATGTTGTTACCTCCTCAAAAATGTATCTGGAGTTGTGTCAGGTTCCATTTACATGTTTGAGTAACACTTTATTATTAGTGTGTCTGCTCAAAAAGCTCTTTTCCACCTTGTGATGTGAAGTGGTAGTTTTCAAGTTATTTTTTACCTTTAGTTCAGTAGAAATTGCCAATGCACAGTAGAAATGATCAAAATTGCTCTAGTGAAGGTGTATAAAGTTTAAAAAACACAATGGCGCACTTCCTGTATTAAATCATGACATCATAAGGTGGGACAGATAAATGTGCATGTTTGTGTGTGAATGAAACAAAACTCAACTCCCGGTATGTTTTAGATGAGAAAACAGCATTACAACAGATCAGAAAACAGTGTGATGTGGGTCCTTTTAAGACAATACTTACAAAAAATACTTTGTGAAGTTACTCTGTGGCTTCACAACAGGGAGCAAATGGAAAGTTATACAAGTGTAAAATGCTAAAATAACCTTTGCCTTAACCCAGCGACACAATGTAAACATGAATAATGGGGCTGTAAATATGTGTGCCCCAGCGCTCTGCTCCATAGTGTAAACAGCAGCGCGCCTTGGCTCACAGAATAAAGCTGTAAGTGACACTCCATATTATTTTGTCTGGACCGGCTCAATGACAGCAGCGCATTAAGATGACAATCTAGCTCACGGCTAACCAACCATCAGAGGTCAGTGTCTGAAAAGAGGAGGAGGGAGGGAAAATGGGGAATCCATCTTAAAACTTTTCAGGAGACAGAGTAACTTGCTGCAATTTACAACATGATTTTTAGTGCCTTTTTTTAACAGGTGGAGAGAAAGATGATGCAATGCTCCCTGTTCCAATGCCACAAATGATAAGTTAAAGATCCTGTATTACACAAAATTGATTCTTGCACCGATATTGGTATTGGGTATTGATCTTATACTTCCTTAATATACTCGTACTCATATTCATTACACATTTATCGATAATACGCACCAATATCATTATTATACGACACATTACACCGTATCCTGGTTTCAGTATCTCGAATAAGCCAGTATCCTGTTTATGAGAAAATGGGATAAATAAAGCGACTGTACATGAGTGAAATAAAGAGCTACACTGCACACGTACGAACTGCACACTTATGATCTCTGAAAAGTTTAACATGAACCATCTCCAACGTGATATATGCACAGAACTGACTCGCCGATTTATTAAATATATCATTTTTGAGCTTGCACATTTGTAAGATTATGTCAAGAAATCATGATACTACATTTGATCATGTATACAGGGATATGAGTATCCCGGTTTCTCAGCACACATGTATATGCAGTATCCCGAATACTGCCAAAACTGGGATATGGCAAATAACCAAGATACTGATGTACATGTAAACACACTCAGTGTATGATTATGACTATAATGATTATACTCGTACTTGTAGTGGTATCGGTGCATCCATTCTTGTGCATTTTAAGCCATGTGATAAACAACATGCTTTGTTTCACTCACACATGTTTAACTAATCCTGGTTTATTAGTCTGTCTGAATCCCCAATGATCAAAATGTTTTGTTCCACCTTGTGATGTCATGTAGCGGTAGTTTTAACAGCTACATTTTACCTTTAGTCCTGTCGGGAATGGCAATTCCAGGGCTGAAATGATCTAAACTGTTCTAAGTGAAGGTGTATGAAGTTTAAAAACACAGTGGAGCACTTCTTAAGGAGAAGAATTCAGCCTAAAAATGCAGAATATGTGTTAAAGATTGACTGAAACAGAACAGGAAACAATATTATAACAGATCAGAGAATGACGTTATTTGTTTGCGTTAACTTTAGCTCATCCCATGGACATATATTTATCTACTGCATATATTTATTTACTGGACAAAACCATACTGCGTGATTTTGTATCCACCTGGAAGTATATTTTCCTACACAAAACAGATCATGTGAACATGTGCATGTGAACAGCACCATATGTCCAATAACTCTAGTGTGTGTGTCTGTGTGTGTGTGTGTTTCAGTCTGTGTACATATAGATTACACAAACACATGTATACACACATATATAGCTCACACATACATAGATGATGACTGTCTCGGGAGCGTTGATCCCTCCTCTTCATTAAACCTTCACCCGAGCTTCTGCTGAACTCCAATGTTCAGACGATTTCTATTCATGAGCAGGGACCCCCCACTCTCTCATTTACCTGTTTAGCCCCGTTATCCTCACACATACATGCACACCGCACACGCCAGCTGTTAGTATTATAGGACGGAGCTGCCAGAGATGAGGGATTACAGTACAGTTTGCCATTCAAATCTGACATTTCCACATAATCCAAAACCATCTTGAGAACTTCTCCCTCCATGCAGTGGTGGAACAAGTACTCAATTCTGTTACTTCAGTAAAAGTACAGATACTGGAGCAAAATACCCAAGTAAAAGAATCACATGAAAAAAGCAGTAGAGCATCAGTTCAAAATATACTGAAAGAGTAGAAAGTACAAGTATTTTACGCTGAATTTGACTGTTCTTATTTGTATATTTTTGTTCCCTCAAACTATGAATGTAATAAAAATAACCCCCCATATTTTTCAGCAGGTTTCAAACAGTAATCTATAAAAAAAAAATTAAAATTCAGTCCAGTTAAAACATGTAGTGATGTAGAAAGTACAGATACCTGCTGTCAGATACAGTGAAGTAAAAGTAAAAAGTAAAAGTAAAGTAGAGATACGTGCTGTCAGATCTAGTGAAATAAAAGTAAAAAGTAAAAGTAAAGTAGAGATACCTAAAATTTATATTTAAACACAGTACTATTTTACTTTTACTTTGCTGAGCTATACTGGTCCTGCTTACATACAAGTAAATGAAAATACATGTAAGCCACCATGTTTGTTTTGGTGAGTTGGGGGTCAGGTTTTTCTTTGATTGGTTAATCTGCCTGTCCATTCTGTCCAATAGAAAACAAGTTTGTTCTTCTGTTACAGTAGCTCATTGGATCCAAAGTTTGTTGGTTCGATCCCTACTCCCTCTAGCGCACACTGCTGTTTCTTTGGACTCCTAACTGCACTTCACTTCTGATAACTTGTAATGAGAGTGTGTTTGGATCATACACTGTGGACTAAGGTGGACTAAGATGACATAGCGTCCATCTCCAGTCAAATGAAGCTCATGAGGCTAGCAGTAATAGGAGTGAATTTGAAACCAGGTTCATATTAGGAAACAGGAATTTATTTATGTAAAAAACAGCAAAATAAACACATCAGCATCATGTAGAGCCATGGCCATTTTAAAACCAAAATGACGAGGCTCACTGCAGCAGTTACAGAGAGAGAGGGGGTGACAATTTTCCAATGTAAAGTCAATTGGAAACAGAGTCAATGGAGCCAGAAGTGCCCCCATGAAAACGCTGTGTCCATTTATATATGCAGTCTGTGGTTTGGATGAGGGAAAAGCACTTGCCTAGTCTAGTTTGGAAATATATACCTAATGTAGAAAAATGTTTCCTTACTGTTAACAGGCTTGCACCTCCACAAACCTGATTCTTACTTGGCCTGGAGGTGATGCTTCGTTTTGGTGGCCTACTGTGTTGTTCCTTTGGATATTGAAAATAGTATCTGTATAGAATGCCAATCATGCCATGTTGCTTTACCCCTTGTCTTCACGGCCTGACCTCCAGGCTCCAACCTTCTACACCAACAGTCCCCAACCTTTTCTGTCATGGACCCGTGGAAGTGGCGGGGCCAGTAATAGTAGGCAAGGCAAGGCAAGGCAAGTTTATTTGTATAGCACAATTCGTACACAAAGTAATTCAAAGTGCTTTACAGAATAAGAAATACATTAAAATCATAATAAAAACAAATCAAAACATAAATAATCATGAAGATTAAAATAAAAAAAGAGAGACATAAATTGGAGAGAAGAGTAGTAGCACAAAATGAATAAAAATCTCACCCACAGTTTGAAAAAAATGGCCTTAATACTCATGTTTGCTGTTTATTCGGTTCATTGAGAAGGTTCCAGCTGAGGTCTGGGCATGATACAAGAACACCCATTGGGCATTCCTAGTAGCGGCGTTTTACAAGGGATACTGGGTGTAACGTCATTTGCCAATTTTTCGTATGTCAGTGGAGCAGCTTTGACTGTCAGTGTTGTGTAGCTTTGTCTTCGATGAAAGACCATGATGTCAGTAAGTTGGCTATTTATTTCGAAAACATTAATTGAGAAATGTTCTTAAGTTGGCTGTGTCACTGATATAGCTGCAGTTTCGTCTCAATTGTATCAGAATCCAATACTAACATTAGCTTCACGCATTCGGAAGTATCAAATCTCATGTTATCTCATATATTAACAGCTAGCCAGAAGAAAGCTACGTGTTATACTGTTTGTAGTTACAGACTATAGTTTGCAGCAAAGTTTTTGTCCATTATTTTATGATGTAACAAGTATTACTACAATACATTGTTAAGTTGGAGGTAATCATGTTTGCTAGAAAAAGCAGCCATAGAACACGGGTGGATGTGATGCTTTGTTTTGGTGCTAAACAGTTTAACACGTAGCTTTCTTCTGGCTAGCTGTTGATATACAAGATAACATGAGATTAGCTACTACAGAATGCATGTTGCTAATGTCAGTGTCGGATTTGGATACAATTCAGATACAATTAAGACAAAACAGCAATTATATCAGTGATACAGACAACATAAGAACACTTCTCAATTAATTTTGTTGAAATAAATAGCCAACACCGTGGAGCCTCCCTGAAATGATGGTACGTGGTAGCCTAAATACATACAGTCTATGTAAAGTGTTATAGCCATATCGCTCCTTGCCCCCGCACTCTCTATTCCTTTCTCTCTTTCCCCTCCTCTTTCTGTCTCTAGACCAGGGGTGGGCAAACTACGGCCCAGGGGCCGTATGTGGCCCTTTAAACCTTTCAATCCGGCCCGCCGAACTGGAATAAATTACAATAATAAACCTTGTTGATGTTTTATTTTTCCTGCATTTCCGGCATTTCCCAGTAGATGGCGCACTATATATACATTGAGGTGCGGCGTATTATGTTGGCCCCAATGCTTTATGGGAAAGTGTTCTTACAGGAGTTATTCGGACCATGACTGAAGTAGTGGTGTTCAAGATATAAGGCTGCACTGCTGCCATTTTAGGTTGGTAAAAATTAAGCATGGAAATTCATAGACTCTATGTTGTGATACTTAATGTATAGAATGTCATAGAGTCTGGTTTCACTGCACTTGTGGGTGTGTATATGCAGAGTTGAATGGTGTGAGCTGTTTCTAGAGCTGTTCAGTTGGAGTTGAGAATGGTGACCTTACAATACTTAGTCACCTACAGTGTGTAGTGGAACAGGTCTATTCACTTTCATGTTTGGAGTCATATGTAACAAAGTTACAGTGTATAGTGTGTGTCCTAGGTCCTACAAAAGTATGAACATAATGAAACTGAGTTTTTAACGCATCATGTCCTGTCTTCTGTCTGGCCCTTCAGTCAAATTTCAGGACCCTATGTGGCCCGCGAGCCAAAAAGTTTGCCCACCTCTGCTCTAGATTATATTAAAATGTATTAGGCTGAACCTTCGATAGCCGCTCGACAGTAAGGATGTTTACTTTACCAAGTGAGTTCGGTGCTAGTTGAGGTCTGCCTGTGCTAGGTCCTAAACATAAGTGAAGTTGATTAAGGCGAGGCAAGTTTAGTACACAAAGTAATTCAAAATGATTTACAGAATAACAAATAGGCCTACATTAAAATCACAATAGAAACAAATCAAAACATAAATAATCATCATAAAATTCAAGATTTAAATTAAAAAAGAGAAAGACACATTAATTACATAAATTAGAGAGAAAAGTGTGGAATGAAAACCTTTCAGTCATATGCACAGTGAAACGGAACCATCTTGAGCCTGGATTTAAACAGCGTCAAAGAAGAGGCCTTTCTCACATTTTCAGGAAGACTGTTCCAGGTTTTAGCTGCGTGAACCTGAAACGCTGACTCCGCGTGTTTAGTCCTGACTCTGGGCACCTGCAGGAGGCCGGTCCCTGAGCTCCTCAGAGTGCGAGATGGTTCATATGACACTAACATGTCACAGATGGACTTCAGTGCTCGGCCATGGAGAGACTTGTACACAAGCAGAGCTGATTAAGACGTAACTGGACACATGTTATGCATTTGGCTTAGAATGCTAACGTTTTCTCTATGACTAGATGTTAGTTTTGAGAAAACTTGACTATCTATCGAAAGCTCAGCGAAACGGAGCCCCACCCACACAGGAACACCCATAGCACGAGAACGCCCATTTGTGTCCGCAGCTGGATGATATTTGGGTTCACTTGCACTATATTTTCAAAGTGAGACATACATATGAAATTAGACTATAAAAAAGAACTCAACTCCTTTTAAAGATACAGAGTTGATATGATTAACTGAGATTCAGGAGCTGGACAATGACTCAACCTCCTCTCCGCCCAACCACATCTTATCTCAACCACACCTTCAGTTACCCAGAAGCCCGATTTATACAGCCATCCCGACATCACCGCCGTGTCAGCTCTCTCGTATTCGTATTTGTTGTGGCGTGGTCCGAGCTAGTGAAGTATATTTATGTATAACCCTCGCTCTACACTGACCCCTGTCCCCTGGTTTAAGCATTGTCCTGAATCCAGAGGAGTGAATCAGTGATATTTACGTCTTAAAAACTCACTCTTTTGGCTCAATCCTCAGTCTAAATGCAGTAAGTGCAGCCTGAATTCCCTCACAAAAGAAGAAACATTAGATGAGCTGTAATGGTGTCAGTCTTTATGCCTGGAACAATGGAACGCATGGGTGAAATCACTGTTCTTTGTGTTCCATCATTCATGCTGTATAGTAAATTATTATTTTCATCACCAAAAGATAAGACATTTCATTTGAACATGGTTAAATAATACAGTGTATATCTTCATTATGGCACCTGCAGCAAGAGAACATTTTGTCCTTTAAAAGTCATTGTGAGAAAATGGATCTGAGTGAATTAAAGGGTGTGATTCTCCAATTTGAGAACTGAATTTGTGTCAAAATTGTATATATTTATAGGAAACAAACACGGACAAAAGACATCTCGTGTGCATCAGTTTATTTTACTTTTTACTTATAAATTTTGGTTTACTTCATGTTAAAGGTGCACTGCGTCAAATTACAGGTTAGATTTGTGGAGAGACGACCCCACTCTCAGTAAGAATTCATGTATTTTAAGATATTTTTGAGCAATAAATAACGCCTGTAGTTGAATAACTGGAAGACAGATTATTTTAATGCCATACTGTGGACAATTTAAACCAAAGCATTAACATCTTCCTGGAAACAAACAGGTTCTAGGCTCTCTTCGGAAAAGTTACACATTGCACCTTTAAATATGAGCTCAGAGTTTATAAAAACACAGTTGCTAATAAACCAGTAGAAACAACTGGCTTTAGTGCGATATTTGATTGTTTGGAGATTACAGCAATAAAGTATTTCTCTTTCTAATGCCTTATACTCATGTCAGATGTTGGTGTTCATGTAAAGTAAACTTAGTCGTAGCTATAATAACTCTATATCAGACACAGCTTGTTGCAGTTTTTATATGTTGGACTATAGCTTAAAACAACTTCATGACCTCCTGTGATCGTAAACAAAATGAAACTGCTCATTTAAACAAACAGCAGCAGGGAAGGTGCTCTAACCTCAATTACAGTAAAACAGCAGCATGTTCACAGTCGCTCCATTTTGCCAGTCCTGCTTTTAGCTTGGTCAGGACTATCCACATATAAGGTGATACTGGACTATGTTATACAGTGCTGATTTTCATAAGGGTTTATTATGTCTTCCAAACAGTGAGGCATACATATTTTAGCGCGCTGTAAATCCAGTGCATTGCATTTTGAGTCCTTTAAATGTGCTGCCTATTGATCACCTTTTTATAACCAAACTCTTTGTGTCTCTTGTGTTTGTCAGGTGTTCACCAGATATGGGAAGTGTTACATGTTTAACGCGGCGGAGGAGGGCCGCTCTCTGCGCACCACCATGAAGGGAGGCACTGGGAACGGACTAGAGATCATGCTGGACATCCAACAGGACGAGTACCTCCCTGTGTGGGGAGATACAGGTACTACACACACACACACACTGACGCTCACGTACTCACACATATACACACGCACTCACACTCCAGATACAGAAGGGCACACAGGACGCTACATAAATTAAAATAAACATAGAAAAAACAAAACAACAAAATCAACACAACTGTACATACACATTCACTCACACATGACTGTTAGACACAGAATAAGTCAAATCTGAATAAAAACTAAGACAGAGTTCAAATATAGTCACAAAATACAAGATCAACAACAAAATTCAACAAGATGATCAAAAACTATTATAGAGTCTAAAGTCTATGTGGACGCGTGTCTAGGGTCCTGTGTTTTTGCGGCGCATCTTCAGGCATCAGCGTGGTTGATGCAGTGCATCTTGAGTGTTCAGGCATCAATGCTCTGGACATGCGGGGGAAGGCCCGGCCACTAGACGCTCAATGTCGAGCACGCACCCCAGACCTGGCTCCAGGGTTGGGCCCCGGTAACGTCAATCCGACGACGTGACTGGCTTTGTTTTTATGTTCATCATAAGGGCTTCTGAACCATCTGACCCGTCCTCCAGGACCCGTTTGCTTTGGGTGACTCTACCAGGGGTGACAACATGGCTCCTGGGATCATTCGGGCACTCAAACCCCTCACCCACGTTCAGGTGGCGGTTCAAGGAGATTGATGCATTTAAAGAAAAATAATAACCAGTGAAGATGTCATCACCAGGACAGTAGGTGGTACATCACAGAGTGGTGAGCTCTGAAGGGACAGTGGAGAATAAACCTGCACACACTGATATACATAACATTGAATGGTTGGAGGATGGAAGTTGTGGTATTTTGATAAATGATATCACAGTAATCTAAGATGGGAAGAAATAGTTTTGATATAATCTTTTTCCTAAAACAATTGATGGACTGGTAAAGTACTTTTAAGCAGTAAAGAAATGTTGTTAGTAATTGTTTGCATGTGGGTGCTGAGTGAGAGTGAGGGGTTAAGCCTTAACATATACAAATTTTTCAACAGCTATAATTGGTGATGAATCAGTAAATGTTACATTTATTTCATTAACAGAAAAAGGACAAATTTGTTTCTGAAACAACATACATATTATTTAGATGTATTAAGTAGTAATTTGTTAGACTGTAGCCATAACTGAACAGTATTGAAATCATGTTGAACAGAGGACTCAATATCAGTAGTAATACCATTCCATAAATTTGGATGAATAAATAACCGTATCATCGGCATAGAGTTGGATGTCTCTGTGTGGGGTGATACAGGTACTCCGCACACAAACACACACTCACACACACATTCACATATTCACACACTCCTCCACAGGACAAGTGCAGGTCATGTATTGGACCAAATCACACCAATCTTGTGTCATTACACCTCCTCTTCTCCTTCCACCCCCTGTTGTGCTCGCGCTCTGTTAAGGGCACTATTTCAATCTACTGTTCGCATCGTGAAAGTGCGGTTGCTAGGTGACCGTAATTTTATTTTTTTCGCTCAGATTTACCTAACTACTTCTTTTATCAGAGCCTTCAGGCAGCACACACAGTCAGAATGAATGAAATAAGAATTGTATTTGACGATTATGTACTTCAGATATTTGACATAAGTGTGGGCCTTGGTGCTGTTCTAAAGAGTGGATTATCTTTTTATTTGTTCATTCCTGAATCCCTTTGTTCTCATTTAAGTTACATATTTGATCAGCACATTTTCTGCTCACTATACATAAAGAAAATAATAATACTTGACACTTGTATTGTGCTGCTGGAGAATGAAAAGACATTTAGAGCTACACTTAAAGGGCACATATGTTATCATGTTGTTGCCTCATCACAAACATACCTGGGGTTGTGTTTAGTTTCATTTGCACACACACATGCTACATATTTTCACTGTTCTTCTCTAAAACTGAAACCACCTTGTGATGTCATGTAGTAATACAAGAAGTGCTCCACAGTGTTTTAAACTCCATACACTTTCACCAGAATGATCTGAATAATCTCAGTCAGTTAAAAGTAGCTGTTCACTTGAAAACTACCACTTCATGACATCACAAGGTGGAACAGAGCATTTTGAGGTTTGGAGATATAGACCAACTAATAATAAAGAGTTACTCAAACATGTGTGAATGAAACAAAACACAACTCCGAGTATGTTTTTGAGGAGGTAATAACATTTTAACATGGCTTTAATCTCACAAGAGTCAATTTTGTGCAATTTAGGACATTTAAGTCATTATTCATTCAACCCATAAGTGGTAACTAAGTGGTGGTAAGTTACATTAGCTACAACTGCCCAGGGGTAGACTGATAAATCTGCCAGGCTGCACCATCAGCCCCTCTGAGCATCACTGACCTCATTTACACTTTAAACACCAGTTGAAGTATCCTGCCTAAGGACACAACAACAGTATATGCACTAGTTGGAGTGGAGTTTGAGCCTCTAACCTTTGGACTGGTAGACCTGGACTTGGACCATGATAACGATAATAATAACGATAAATCAATAACAGTAATAATATTAGTAATCATTAAAAAAGGAGGAAAAGAGCGCATGAAAAAGTGCAAAGAGTTAAAGTTGCACTATGTTTTCTGGTGGAGGGTCTGCCTTCCGCTTGTTTCTATGGAGATGTTAGACATTAAACAGCTCTAACTTACATTTATTCAGCTACAGGAGGTTTTATAGCTCAAAAATACCTCAAAAAAATACATTCTGACTGTGAGCCGGGTCGCTTCTCCACAGATCTGACGTGCATCTTGGTCTGCTTTGGTCTCCATGAAGTCATACTGTGAAACAATCCAACGTGATAACATCTCCATGGAGAAAAGCATTTGACAGACCCTCCACTTTATTTTTAGTCCTCCTCCAGATCCTGAGGAAGAGTTAAAGAATCTATGTAGCATAAAAAGGGCTCCCTGGTTGCATGAAATAATTAAACAAGTCTCTGAGTGGTGAAGATAACATTGTCTTTGCTTTTTTCATCATAGTCAAAGCTCTGGCTGTTCTTTAGTTTATTTATTTGCTGCTCTCACAAACTAATGCTTGATTGTCTGCACTCGTCTCCATCCTCTCTGTGACATTCTAATAAGTACAAATTAAAAAATCCATGTGAATTGGAGGTTGTTAAAATTTAATCAAGTCTCTAAATGTTTTATTTGGCCCACTTCGTGCCACAGAGAGCTGATGGCCGTCGGCATTTTTCGATTCTCATTATTTAATTTGGTCCTAATTAACACAGTAATGGTTGAGTGTCCTCCTGAAGGAAGGGCTCTGGGGACAGCACCACTCATTAAAGAGTAACTATGTACCAAATCAATACACGAGGACATCAGCTTTTTAACTCAGTGTCATCTCACAATGTCTTTGGAAATTTAATAACATTATTAAGTTTGATTATAATAAGAAATATTAGTTTAAATCCCAGCATCTAACTTTTTTTTTTAGAAAGAGAAAAGAAAAATGGCTTAAGTAAAAGTGTGTGGCCATTTCCTTCTTGTCTCCATGAAGATGTTGTTCTTTTGGCTATATCTTATAATAGAGAATGTTCTGAAGTAGTACTTTTTATTTCCTTGGAGTCCTGCAGTTGATGTGCCACTTCCAGAAAGTTACATGATGTTACTTTAACAAAATGCTGCTCTATTTTACCACATATTTCTATTCAGAGCTCAAATATTAAACTTGTAAAGTGGAAGTTTTCTTGTAGGTGTCTTCCCTCTGCTCGTCTCTATGGAGATGTTCTTTGTCTGAACTGTCCCCTGGCATTAAACTTAACTTTCTGTGGGAGTGGTTTTGCATCTCCACAGAGCTGACCCGTAACTTGACCTTAAACATCCTGTAGCCACGGAAATAACTACATTTACTGCAGAACATTGATTCATACCTACGTAGGCCCACCTCCAGAATGTCTGAAACTGTTAGGATGACGGCTATAGGCGACATAACACTGGATAATACATGAATGATGGCAGCTAGAGCAGATTTTTGTTATGTCAGATAGATCTACAGCCGGTGTCCTCATGTTTGTTTGACCGTTTCAGTTAAAAAAAAAAAAAAAAAACAATTGCAGGGGCTACAGAGATTGAAATCCCTACACAAACCCCTGTCTGAGCTGTTCTCTCATATTGAAGAGTATTGGGCTAATGGTGAGCCTCTCCGCAGACATTACACAGACACGTTGCTATGTAAACAACAGCGTCTGGTCTCCGTGTTGTCACGATGACTGAATGACATTTTAAAAGCTCTGTCGGTTGGATGTATGCCTCTGGATGTGTGCAGACAAACTGTGATTAGTGATGTAACATAAACAGTCTGTTGCATCAGTTAGCTGCAGCTTTATTTCAATGGTGTTTTATTTGTTTTTACTTATCTTAGTCATACAAAACAAGCAGCCAAATAGTTTTAATTTATATTTTCATAGAGTAAAAGTTTACTTTGTGTGTCTACATTTTATAATATGCTTTTTTAGATGGGTAGATTTTCATACATGAGCTGTAACTGACTGAAAGCAGCTGGAACTGATGTATAGCACCACTTCATCTCATTGCTGAAATTCAACTTGAGAACATTTACTCATGGTTTATCAAAAGAATCGATATACAGATACTAATCGATACAAAAACTATAGTATCAAAACCTAGATCCCAAGTATCAATACTAAAAAAAAATGGACTTTCCTGAAATATTTTTAATCTGGTCTTGGTCTTGGGTTTTAAATGATGCCATTTTGTGAATGGCTGTACCATTCAGGAGATATACTATTTTGTTTTTAATTTTTAATTGCTCTGACAACCATTCTATCTTTTCATCATTCTGAAACTCATACATATCAGCATTAGTATAAGACCACATGGTAATTTTAAAGCACCTATTATCTGTGTAAAAACGACATTGTTATCTGAAAATAGTGTTTTTATAATCTCATTATAGAAATACTTCTTAAATTATTGTATTTTATTCATTTTATTTATTTACCCTTGGATCATGATGTTATTATTTACACATTTTAAATCGCAAAAAATAATAAAACAATTTACTTAAAGAAATAGTCCGCAAACTACCGCTTAAAGGTTGTATGGAGGATTTTTTTTTTGTTTGAAATTGTCATTGAAAGTTTAAAATACAATTACAGAGATGTAGCAGCCTTGTAATTATGATGATCAAAAAAAAAAAAAAAAAGAAAATCTATCAACTGTGGACGTAGTGAGGCCAGATAAACATCAGCCAATAGATAACAGGGCTCCCTCATTTTCTATTGGCTGTTAGGTCGTCGATCAAACTCTCTAGTGTAACTGACTCTCCGGCGCGTGGGGATTACGTGGTTTATGCAGCGGTTCTTAGAGACTTTTTCTAACTGTCGCTTCCTTGCAGTTCGCACAAAGTTTGTTGCGATGGTGGACGAGAATCCACGACCAGTTCGCCGCAAAAGAAAGTCCGTTTTTGAGGTTGCTGAAAGACGAAGAGACGGGGAAAAGGAGCGAAGACAAACTGAGGTGATTCTTGGAGATTCTTTCCGGCGATGACGCGACTGAAGCAGACGAAGGGTTTAAAAATGGACGCGTCGGTCGCTAAACTACCTCTAGACAGGTCACTTCAACAGTAATTCTGAACGCGCACTGGATGTAAACAAGCATGATTTCTAGAGTAAAGAGGCAGGAGGAGATGTTTCTACTGAGGGAGCTGTGAAGGAAGAAGATGGTGTCACGCATGCACAACATTTGAAAAAGGACTGTCGGTGTATTTGTCTTCCCTTAAAAAATCCTCTATACAACCTTTAAGAAAGATGCGGTGCCCAAAGCAATCAAACGTTGCCATAAACATTATTACGAACAGAGTCGGTGTTAAGGATTTGTTGGGGCTGGTGTGTAGGTGGCTCATACCACGCTCTCCACAGAAAGCCACCCTCTGCACCAGACACCTGACCAAGGGTGACTGGAGGTCTGCCAAAATAAAATGTAAACTTTCTTCTGTGGCTTCCCTTGCACCCTGTCTGAAGTGTACTTGTGGATTTACGTACTCGTCTGCACTAAAGGAAAGCAGCGAGGACAAGGTTTGCCGATCTGCGACCCACGGCGAGTACTTCGTTTCTCCACTGAAGTCACATTGGAGTCATTGCAAATGGGCCGTGATCAGTCTGGAGCAGCGCGCATGTTTCTTCACTTAGTTTGACTTCACATATCATCATAACCTTTAAGTACATTTAGAGCAGCTCTGATAGTACTGCATGGAGCTCAAAGGCCCTGGTCTAATCACAGTCCTATAGTGGGGATTCTGCTTATAGTGTTTGGTGCATTTCCTCCCCTTCCTCCTCCTCTTGTGTGTTTCCTGTGAGCTCATTCCGGGCCAGCTCACGTCTGCAGCGGAGGAAGGGCAGAGAGGGGACTCCCAGCTCCACTACACACTCTGTCCAGACTCCACCATATGGCCAAGTCACATACATCATCATCACATACACACACACGCACACACACGCCATTCATCACACTGGGTTTTTACTCTAGAACTGCTCAGGGGGCTTCACACTCGGAGAAAATTGGTTCTAAAATGAGACTTGAGCGACTTGGAACGAGAAATGTGCAAAAAGTAATATCTGAGTAAGTTTGTGGGGGCGCTTCCGGCTCCATTGACTCTGTTTCCAATTGACTTTACGTTGGAAAACTGTCACCCCCTCTCTCTGTCACCGCTGCAGTGAGCCTCATCATTTTGGTCCTAAAATGTTCACATTAACCCGCATCCTGGTGTTTTTATTTCCCTCAAAATTCGCTTGCATAACTGCCAGCGTCATGAGCTTCATTTGACTGGAACCGAACGCTATCGGTGACGTCACACTCCCTCAGTCCACTTCTTTATGCAGTCTGTAGTGCAAAGAGGTAACTGCACAAAACATGACTACAGCTCTCCTATAGGTTTGTAAATGTCAGAAAATTGGAGGAAATAATCAAAATCGATCACTTTTCTTTAATTCTAAACAATCGCTATCAGCATCGGTTATGAAAAAAAAAAAAACATACCAAGCTCATTCCTTTTTTGGATAATTTGAGCATTTAACAAAACCAAAACAAACAAAAAAAGACAAAACTAAATTATAAAATCGTCACCCAAGTCAAGTCCATCTGTATGTCCATGAAAAACGAAACCTCGACTGGACCAGGACTAGAGCAGGACTGAACCGGGTCTACATCAGGACCAAAGTAGAATAAACTGAACAATGCTACATAGGCTTAGTAAGTACATCTAAAACCTTGAGATCAAATAAGAACAGAAAAGCCAGCGGTTTTAGTTGCAGAGTATGTGCTACAGTATTGATCTCAAGTTCGAGTCGATCAATACAAAAGTTAGTGATGGTTTAAACTGTTGTGATGCTGGTCCCCCTATACTCCTGAAACTCTGGATTGAAGTAAGAGCTTTAGTGTCAGTATTTATGTTTCTAAAATACATTTCAGATTGTTTTACTGGGTTTGAAATTAGATGGCATTAACTCTAAAAGGGCTGATATAAAAACAACAAAAAACAAATGTATTTAGTGGTTAAAGGTCCTATATTATGCAAAATGAAGCCATGTTATAATGCTATTACCACACCAAAAACATACTCAGAGTTGTGTTTTTTTATTCACACATGTTTGAGTAACTCTTTATTATTAATGTATCTACATCTCCAAAGCTTAAAATGCTCTGTTCCACCTTGTGATGTCAGGAAGTGGCCATTTTCAAGTTAACAGCAACCTTATCTATGTTTTAGACAAGGAAACATTATAACATAGATAAGAAAATAAACTAATATGAGCCCTTTTAAAAAATGTTCATGGTTACAAAGGTAGACGCACGGTTTGTCCTACATGATATCACAGTTAAACTTATGTCGAAATGTTGTACTGAATTTGTATTTTCTTCTTCAGTTTTTAATGTCCATTTGGCTCACATCTTGCAACTTCAAAGGTGCACTGCTCAGCTTTTCTGGTGGAGGTTCTGCTACCTGCTTGTCTCCATGTCGATGTGTGAAAAATCCCTCATTTGTCCATGGCAAATGAGAAATTAAATTTGTCAACTGGACAAAAGTTTATTTGGTCAAATGCATTTCGCAGCTCATCCAAGCTGCTTCTTCAGTTCTGGTCAAAATGCTGCTGGACACTTCCTTATATCTGCCTGAAGAGAAGAGCTAAATAATCCGTGTATCATTCGTTCATTTGTTTTTCAATATAAAACCAAAAATAAGAAAACAAAAAAACAACTGTTTTCCTCATTATTTGTCTCCAAAACCAAAATGAAAAAACGGATAACGATTTGTTTTTTCAGTTTTTGATTTTGTGTTTAAATGACCTGGATCAGTCCTTGTTCAGTCTGAACGCGGTGCAAAAGTCCGGCATCGCAGTCACGGAAGTCACGTAAACGGGAAACGGGCGTTATCTGTTTTTTCCATTCTTCATTTAAACACAAAATCGAAAACTGAAAAAAATGAATCGTTATCCGTTTTTTCATTTTGGTTTTGGAGACAAATAACAAGGAAATGAATGAACGAATGATACACGGATTCTAAATAACTACTCTGAAACTAACACACGTAATTGTTTACAGTTTCTGTGAATTAGCTAGTCCTACTGAACTGCCCTGAGTGTGGAGTTTTATTAGTAAACTGAATTTCTCCTTTGCCCTCCATGAAGATGTTATTGCTTTGCCTGGAATGTCCCATGGTATGACATTAAACATATCCATCTAGCATTTACCAATTATGTGTGTTTCTATTGCTCAAAAATACAATAATTCAATTTGTAAATAGGGGCGACTCTCCACAGATCTGAATTGTAATAGCTTAGTGCTGCAACCTGCTTGTCTCCCTTTAGTCTATACTATTGAACATTCTAGGCAAAGCAATAATATTTCCGTGGAGACAAGCTGGTGGCAGACCCTCCACTAGAAATATTACGCAGTGTATCTTAAAGGCATCTTGGTTTGGTCCTGGTTTGGCCAGAGTTTACTTGTGATGTAGTACCGTCTTAGTCCTGGTTTAGTCCCAGTATTGATGTGGTGTTCATTCAAGTGTGACTGCAGTCTCTCAGATGACGGTGCCTTTGTGGCTGTAGAATTGCAAAAGTACTATCTGTTATAAAGACATATAAAATACCTTCTCTCTCCTGTGGTTTTGCCTGGTAAATTATCTTCAACTCAAAACTGCATTTCAGTTTTATGCTGGTCTCAATCTACCTTATGATTTTCTTTTCAACTTACAACAAAAGTTTGAACAAGCTATTCCATGGCTCATGTTTAAAGGTGCATTGTGGAACTTTTCTGGTGGACTTTTTTGTCATGGAGATGTTACTTTGTCTGAAATGTTTTACAGTATGGTCTATCTTCATGGAGACCACACCAGACCAAGTTCCAGCTCAGATCTGTGGAGAGGCAACACCGCTCACAGTCAGAATGAATGTTTTTCTAGGTATTTTTGAGTTTAAAACCACCTGTAATTGAATAAATGTAAAGTAGAGCTGTTTAATGTCATACTGTGGAACATTCCAGGCAGAGCAATGAAATATCCATAGAAACAAACAAGTGATGGACCCTGTGGTGGATACTGTATCTCTGCCATCACTCCATGGTGTTAGTATTATTTCATTTCATTTCATTTACAGCACACATAATTTATAATTCCTTTATTTAGACTTATATTTTAATCTGGGTGCACATATTTTAGTTAATGTAAATCTGAATTATCACTTACACTTGCCGAACAAAGGGGGGAGCACAATGTAGTTAGTTTGTCTAGTTTATTATCACTTATTATTTTCTGTATTATATTTATTTGCCTTCTTGTTACTTTGATTAAGTTAGTAGTTTTAATAAATTATTTAGTGTAATTCTCCCCTTTTGTGTGTGTTTTTTTTAATTGGCCCTCATGTATTTAAACACCCCTGTTCTTTGTCTGATTGGGTTAGTTTTGTTCTGTTCAGTTTGATTTAAGTTACCCCAGTTCAGCTTTTTGTTAATGATTTATCTAATTTGAGCCTTTGTTATCATCTTTTTTTTTTGCTTTATTAAATTTAAGCTTTTTATACCTTGTCTTTGCCTTTTTGCTTGGTCCACTACACACCCTCAACCAAAAGTTACATAGTGCACCTTTAAACTCTCCCATTAAACCACTGTAAATGTATTCAGTTCAATAACACAGATTTTCACCAGTTAACATTAGTGTCCATACAATGTGTTCATACATGGATTCTAACTTCATGTCTGTGGGTGACATTTTGAGGACTTTTCTAAAGATATCATATTTTGTTTTGCTGAATTTTCCAATCGCTACGGCAACAGTGCTCATTTTACAACACTGAAAACCTTATACAGCAGACAGCCTGGGCAAAACATTCTGAAGAATTTCACAAGTTGCCAGTATTGCGATCGGCTGTTGATGTTTTTGACAATGTTGCACCAGTAGCTTTAGTGATATCATTCTCAACACTTTTTTGCACCTTTAACCTCTCGCAAAACCCAATTTAGACCCTTTTCTTCATCTAAAAGGGACCATATTTTTGATCTGTTATGATGCAGTTTCCTTGCCAAAAACAAACCCGGAGTTGTGTTTTGCTTCATTCACACACATAAAGTCTGATTTTCTTATCTCAAACACTCTGTTCCACCTTATGATGTCATGTGGTAATACAGGAAGTGCTCCACTGTGTTTTTAAACTCCATACACCTTCACTACAATCATTAAATTCAACCCTGAAACTGCCTAAAGCTAAAAGGAACCTGCTGAACTTGAAAACATCATGAGGTGGAAGAGCGCATTTTGAGCTTTGGAGATGTATACGGTCAAATAATAACAGATTACTCGAACATGCTTGTAGGAATGAAACAAAACACAACTTCCGGTAAGTTTCTGAGGAGGTAATAACATTCTTAGCTCACAAAAGTGCGTAATATAAGACCTTTAAAGTCCACTTTCTGTCCAACTCATATTCTCACACCGACCAGTCATTCCACACCTCCTACACACTACAATAAAGTCCCTTCAATACTTCTCACTTTGGTCCCTTATATGTACGTATCATAAGAGTAATATACCCTGTGGCTGTATAGGCTACACGTGTTAGAAAAGCTCGTTCCCGTTGCCTGGATACTCCCTGTACTTGTTACGTTGGAGCTGAGCAAGCCAAAGTCTGATGGAAACATGATGAATGGGCTGGGAGTGCTGGACGCTAATCTGTAGCTGTTACATGGAAAGCCAAAGAAATCAATCAGAGCCATTACAGACGCGCATGTCAGCTGGATGTGTGCACAGAGCAGGATTTTTCTTACTAAATGTCAGTCTAAACAAAATGGAGGAGGCTTTGGTTGAGTTTTTTTAAGTAGTTTTAGAAGTAGAGACTGTGGAGATTTGTAAGAGCTGTGTCTCTCTGTCCCTCTGAAGGTTGTTGCCAGTAAAAAGTACTTTTTTTACTCAAAGGTGCAGTGTAACTTTTTGGATGGGGGTCCGTCACCTGCTTGTTTCTATGGAGATGTCATTGCTCTGCCTGGAATGTCCCTTAGTATGGCTTTAAACAGCTCTACCTTACATTTATTCAATTACAGGTGGTTTTATAGCTTAAAAATATCTAGAAGAACAGGCATTCTGACTGTGAGCGGGGTCGCCTTTCCACAGATCTGACCTGTAATTTGGTGTGGTTTGGTCTTCGTGAAGATAGAAAGGTTTAATACCATAGTGTCAAACATTCCAGACAAAGCAATAACATCTGCATGGAGAAAAGCATTTGATGGACCCTTCACCACAAAATTTACAAAATGGACCTTCAAAGCTGCATTTTGTAACATTTTAGTGAGAAATAGACTAAAATAACATGTTTTTATTGCACTTGAAACACAGAAAAACACAAAGTCCTTACAATGAGTGGGATTGTGTCGCCACAAACAGAACAGGATGAGGACTTCACCTGTTCCATGGAAATGTTCATCCTTTGACTATAGTATTCCACAGTGTGACATAAAACTAAATCTAAATCTTCCTACAGAATATTACAAAGTATGCTTGTTTTCATTTTCCATTGAATGCCTCCATAAAGTTGTCTCTTTACTTTTTTTCTTCCTTCTTTCTAGTCTCCACATACAATATGTGTTGCACTCACTGTTTCAGGGGATTACATTGATCCAGCTTTTGTTTAAATTTGAAAGTACGTCTGTATTAAAGCCCTTCAGATTAAATAAGAAAAAGATTAAAAGAGCATCAATCATTCAAATCCATGCTGAATATTTTGTGTTTGTAAGTATTATTTAATCTACAGGAAAGATAAAATGGGATATAATGAGATTTTAAACCAAGCCACAAGAGGGCACCATATAAACCAATTTATCTATTGTTCAGGAGGGTCTGGGTGCATCTGCTGTATGGATTGGCACTATCTATGCCTAAATCTAGCCGATATGGGCCCATAGTCCATGTGGGCATGTTAACCTTGTTATAAAGCTTAGACTCTCTATATTATGTCCATTTAATCCAATTTACAGACAGATAAATGTCCTAAAATGACAGATAAATGTCCTAAATCAGTATTTATCTGCGAATGTCACTCATGTGCGCTTGTTTACAAGATCCATGTGCTCAACACTGACGCGCTGCTTTAAACACTCTTGTGTCTGATCCACGATACGGACTATAAATAAAAGTGAACTCCAGCGCAGTTTAGGCCAGCGACAAAACTACTGCTTGTTTTTGTTTGGGTTTTTTTTGGTTTTTTTTATCAGACTTATTTGTGAAGACTTGTGATCTGAGAGGAGCCTGTGTGAGCGGTGAGTGTTGCAAATGTGTCAGTTACTTTTGGTTCTTTGGTTAGTGATTAGCTGCTGTAGCTACCAGTGACTAGAGTGGCTGTACACACGTTACTGGACCTGCATTGATATTACTCAAAGGTGCAGTATAAAGAGGTGTGAATGATCGCCATTTACATATATAGTTAATTACCGCTGTGCACACGCATTTACCGCTAAAAGCTAATTGCGGTAGTTTACTTACTTTCTTTACTGGCTAGAATGTCGTGCAAAAATCAGTCATTAGGCCGACCTACTGTCTTTAAATATGACCGTAAGGAGACAGAAGAACAATAAATGTAGCCTAAACAAATCTGCACCTCCAATGTCCATTTTATCAGTATCGTAGCGGCCGCAAAAAAAAATCCATATTGGTCGGGCCCTACTATAAAGCCCACCAGAAGTCATCATCTGCATGTTTCCAAATGTCTTCTGGTTGTGACATAAGTGTGAATAGAGCCCATCGTCTACCTCCACACCTCCACCATGTCTCTATCTGTGGCAAATACAAAAAAAAAAATCCAAAATGTTGAAAACTATTTATTAATTTACAACATCTTGAGCTCTGTGGTGGTTTGGGTTTGGGGTAGGATTCAAAAATTGCGCAGTCTAGACCAGAGTGAATCATGTTCCTTTCTTAATTAAAAGTATATTTAAAGTCTTAATTACGGAGCAAATTCTCCAATGCGCGTTGACCTCATTTGAGAAAGTTTTTGTGCGTCTTGTGGCATTGATCAAAGTTGTGTGTACTGTCTCCCTATCGACTGGCTCCTTAAATGTTTGTATTTAATGAGACAGCAGCATTTTTCTTTGCCCCAAATCACAGAAAGCCCATCTTTTTAATCACACACTACACTGAGTTTTGTCCTACATCAAATCAACAGCGTCTGACACAAAATGGAGGACCCCAGAGCAGCAGCAGCTCACATCAAGAGACAACAAAATAAGACCCATAACTATTCTGTTTGTGCATTTCACATCAAAGTTTTCCTTGTCTCCTGGTACTCACAGTAATGTTATGGAGAATACTGCCAGCCATAAAACCTTTCTGTTGTAGTTGAAATAAGTCTAGGGCTACTATAAGGATGAATACATGGACACTAATGGACAGCCTGGATTATTTCACTGTATATAAAGATACTCCTTTAGAAATTTAAATTTAGCTTCAGTTAAGTTTTGCATTAAAGACTGATCTAAAATGCAACTAAAATGCTCAAATCTTGTATACCTTTTTACTGATAACAATTCTAATGCTGATTCACTCTTAATTACAAACACATTGGCGATTATTTAACATTTATTTATTTTATAATTTGGTATTTCTGTTCTCAAGATGATCAATGTCTCATTTGTGTTGCCAGGTTCAGTGGTTCAGTGAAATCCCGTTGGCTTAAACCTAAAAAGACTTTCTCTGATCTAATCGTCATCGCCTCCAGCACCTCCAGCTAACCATTAATTGGGGCAGTAGCTCAGTTAGAGTTTTTGTCCACTGATCCGAAGGTTGTGGTTCATATTCCACTCTTGACATGAACATCAACAGCCTATACTACGCTATTTTCTGATTTAAGTTATAATGTTCATCATCAAAAACATACCTGGGGTTTTGTTTTGTTTCATTCACACATGTTTAACACACAAATTCTGCATATTTAAGTGATCATGAGAAAAGCTTGTATATATCCTCTCGTCCTGCACTGACTCGGATAACCGCAGGTATTCAACGGGTACGACGAATGGGAGAAAAGTACTTGACACACCTCCAGGACGTCCGTTGCCCTGGAAACAAGTGCCATTTCCCAGTGTTTTCCTGGAACGATGGCAGACCAGCTCGAGAAAGTGACTTTAGTGTATTTATTGCATGAAACCATCAGTGGAGGTGGTCGGCTCGGCGGCTGCGCTCTTGGTTTAGTCCTGGTTTAGTCCTGGTTTAGTCCTGGTTTAATCCTGGTTTAATCCTGGTTTACTCCTGGTTCAGTCTTGGTTCAGTCCTGGTTTAACCCTGGTTTAGAGCTGATTTAGACATGGTTCAGTCCTGGTTTAGACCTGGTTTAGTCCTGGTTTAATCCTGGTTTTGTCCTGGTTCAGTCCTGGACTATTGCACTGTTGGACTAATGGGCTGACCCTGATTTATCATGGCCACAGGCAGATAACAGGTGGAATGTTAACAGGTCTGGTTGGGTGCAGATTTAACTTTGATATAATCACGGGTTAACGGACGGGTGTGGTTCTCCAAAAATGGACCCGTGCAGGACTGTGACCCAAATTCAGTTGCAGTTGCAGTATCTTTTCTCAAACAGTAAGAGTGCAGGCTGTATATTTGATATAGCATATCTATGGAGATGCTATTGCTGTGGAGTGTTCTACTAGTCAGGCTGGCGCCACCTAATGCCTCTGCTCAATTTCATTTTTCTCCAGCGACTAGGTCAGGAATCAGAATACACGAGACAGTTCGCAAAAACCCCAGAAGTGCAAGTTCTGGCACCAGCCAATCAGTGAAGAGCCATATATTCAGTGTTGTCAACGATTCTAGAGATCGAGGATTTAAAGCCGGAATAAAGAGAATGTTTGGTGAATTTCATTAAGGGAAAAGACACTATTGTCCTTCTTCCTACAGGATTTAGAAAAAGCTTAATATACCAGTTAGGCCTGTTAGTGGCGCATTACATATGTCACGACCAAATAACAGTGATTGGTTAAATGATAAAAAGTACCCGCCTACCGTCGAGCGAACAAAATCAAAGGCTGCGAGGTCAGACGGTTTGTACGAAGTGAAATCGGCTGATGAATCAGGCTAATGTTCTACTACAGTATTGCAGTAAATGTATGTATCTCCACAGAGATGTCAGCAGGTCATGTTACAGGTTGAATCTGTGACGAGGTGACCACAAAATGTTTTCAGTGTTTTTAGTTTTTTGTCCTTTTTTTTTTGTTTGTTTGTTTGTTTGTTTTTGTAGAAGATCCGCAATTAAATAAATGCTAGATTGTTGTTTATTGCTATACTGTGTTACATTCCAGACAAAGAAATAACATCTCTGTCTGTTTTGAACTGTGTGAAGCCTCTTTGAGTGTCAAGAAAAGTGCTATACAAGTGTTATGTATTATTATCTCCATGGAGACAAGCAGGTGACAGACCAGAAAAGTTCTGCAGTGCTTCTTTAAGAGTTTTCCTACCTCTCCATTCATGTCTATTTATAAACAGCTCTTGGCGTGCATTACTGTCCCCTCTCCATCTCGAGCTCTGCCTTTTCCCCTGAGCTCAGTCCTTCATATTAATTCAAATCTTGGCTGGGACTTTATGTGTCCAATTGGCAAGTGCCTGGTTCAGGAGCAGTGCTGAAATCTCCCTGTGACTCCCTGTGTGTCTTCTGTTATTAAATCAAAGCGCTAGAGCAGAGGAGAGCTCCAAAAGGACTGGGAGAGGAGAGGTGGAGAGAAGGGGGGTTTTATTAGCTGATAAAAGCAACAGCAAGCACACTGTAGCGCCCCGATTTATGCTAACATAGTATTACAACCAGCCAAACTTATTATGTTCCTATGTGTTTTTGCTGTAGCTCGACATAAATAGATATGGAGTATTTGAGATACTCTTGTTGGGCAAAGGAGCTAATAAAATGGTAATGATATTAAAATGTTTTGATGCTGAACAATCTTTTCAAATGATAATAGTAGTAGTAGTTTATTTTCTTTGGTCAATTAACATAATCATGCATCATATAACAATGATTTAACAAAAATAAATTATGCAGTTAATGCAAATCAATAAGGTTATTCTGTAAACCGAAGGGGTTTAGGCTGAAGTTTAACACTTGTTTTGCCAAACCCTATTAACATATAGAATAGGATACAAGATGGCAGAACTATTTACAGAAAACAACAACAACAACAAAAATCCTCTTTTATGAGAGCAGGAAAGAAAATATCCTAAATGTTTTGGTATACATTTACACAATACAGAACACAATCCAATATATGTCCATGTTCATACACACACACACACACACACACAGAGACCCTGTACATGTTAATATTTATACTTATTGGTTTATAATATACACTTAAATATATAAGTATAGTTGGGGGTTATAGTTAATCTGTAGGTTTGATGGGGTAAAATATGATTTATTGTATTTCTCTATAATTTGAGTCTTATATATTTTTTTTAAATGTGTAAATTGTTTTAGAGCCTTTTAAAGTTTCATCGAGAATAATGACTGAAAGGTTAAAGGTGCACTATGTAACTTTTTGGTTGGGAGTCTGTCACCTGCTTGTTTCTGTGGATATGCCATTGCTTTGCCTGGAATATTCCACAGTGTGACATTAAACATCTGTGCCTTACATTTATCCAATTACAGGTTGTTGTATAGCTGAAAAATACCTAGAAAAACAGGCATTCTGACTGAGCGGGGTGGCCTCTCCACAGATCTGACATGTAACGTGTTCTGGTTTGGTCTGATCAAAACAGAAAGGTTTAATACCATACTGTGAAACATTCCAGACAAAGCAATAACATCTCCATGGAGAAAAGCATTTGACGGACCCTCCACCAGAAAAGTTACACAATGCAACTTTAAATACTTAATAATATTACTACTAATAATGATTACTTCTTAAGGATTTTGTAAAGTACAGGGTCTGAGCCAGGCTGCGACTCTGAGCCTTACTCAGAATCCAGAATCCACTTGAATACTTTATGAAGAGTCTGTTCACCAGTGAATCTCCCCGTTTTCTGATGGCCGTGATTGACAGGTGCTTTAGTGAATTCGAATCAAAACAGATATCGCAGCTTATGATGAAAAAAGGAAAACCGAGAGGGGGGAGAAAAACTGCAGATTTCTGTAGAATCATCGAGGAAGCACTAAACACTAAACCAGGGGTGTCAAACTCATTTTGGTCCGGGGGCCATATCCAGCCTACTTTGACCCCCCGGGTATATATTACATATATACCCCAGAGAAACACAAATCTATTACAGAAATCTTTTTTAATTGATGAAGTCTTTCTTTTACAATATATTATAATATTATGAACAACCTGAAACTTTAAGAAAAATGCAATTTCAACACAGTGTTTCAACATTAACTTTTTCCAAATAGGAATAAGTCAATTTTTCTTGGAAAATCCTGCACTCGGCTCCACTTTTCTCACTTTTGACATTTTGCTGATGAGGGTGTCACGGTCAACAGTCAAAACGATCATCCTTTAAGAGCGTTTGGAAAAAGTCTTCATATGTGCTGCTCTGGTGGGATGCGGCCTCACAGAGGCACTGGAGACACTGTTATGATAAGTGGCGCAGAAAATTACAAATATTTTAATAGAAAATATAATTAAAATATTTTAGTAGAAAATCAGCCGAGGGCCACATTAAAGGTCTTGGAGGGCCGGATCCCGCCCCCGGGCCATTTGTTTGACACCCCTGCACTAAACTGTTAATCTGAAGTGGATGAAATGTAATTTTGTTTGTAAATGATAGATGACCAATGAGCTCCTTTGTGTCACATGCATCACTAAATAAACAAATCTGATTGGATGGCTGTTCATAGGGGGATATCATTTCATATCAGTCTAGATTTGTCTGGCAACTACATCAGAACCTTTTGCTTCAAATTTATTCTGTGTATTTAATTTCTATTCTATTATTACCACAATTACATTTGAACTAATTGTTTTGTGATCATATTGTATTGTTTGGCAGGTGTAGAATATTTGGGGCAACACTGGCTCAGTTGGTAGAGTGTATGTCCACTCATCTGCTCATCACCTGCTCTCGACATAAACATCGTTGGTTGAGAGGCCAGATCCACTGACGCACATTTGCATACTGTCATTGTTTCCATGGGCAAGACACTTAACCCACCTCACTCCCAGTGTCTGCGTACACTGGTGTGTGTGCGTGCGTGAACGAGTGAGTGGTTCAATTTGAGTGCCTTGAAGGTGGAAAAGCGCAGTTTAAAAATGTGTTCATGACCATTTTATTTGCATAGACAGATTAGAGAAAGAAAAACCTTCGTGTTTTGTCTGGAATATTCCACAGTTTGGTTAAACATTGCAGTATTCATGAAGACAAGCAGGTGACCAAACTTGAAATCCCGGTGTGAGTTAATCTGTCTTCTATTTAAATCTTTTAGCAATGTGCTGTCAGTAAATGAAAATTCCTCCCATATTTTTCATGTCATATTTAATTTCCCATTGAAATGATCACTGACTAGAAAATAGACCTGCAATATGTGATGGACATTTGAAATTGCATGTGTGATGAAAGTGCAAATTAAAGCACCAGTGTGTTTCTATGGCTGTGGCGCTTCGTCAATTAACTGTGAATGACTGTTTACTTCAGTTAAAAGGTTCTTACGTTATTAAATTACATATAAAGAACCAACAGATATTCTGAATTAAAAGCAAATGTATAAAGAAAATATGGAACATTATTTTGAGCAGGTTGTATTAAGTACAGTATTCCTCTTTTGTATAGATGGGCCCTGGACATATCTGCTGCTCACCTGTCGTTGTCATGGAAGTGGTGCAGATGTCCATATAATCCATCTGTGCAAAAAAAATAAATAAATCACATATTACAATGGGCATACATGGTCACAATGTAAGCTACAGCAGTGACTGTGAACAAGAATGTGTGTATAGGTTTCACAATGATGAGGATCTAGAGAATGTGTTGGATTGACTGAATAATGAACTGTAAAGCGCTTTGGGTATCTTGAAAGGCGCTATATAAATGCAATCAATCAATCAATCAGTTGTGTTTTGTTTAACACACATTTCCTGCATATTTAGGCTGGGTTCTTCTCAGCGTAAATATGCATCTGTGAGCAAAAAACATAGTAAACCACAACAGTTTGACAATGTTAATTTTACTCATCAAACTCACATTCTTCAACTGTAAAATTGGATCTTCAAGTTAGATTTTTGGTTACTTTTTGCCAAATGTGACGCCAGCTAAACAATAACCATTTGTTTTGTTGTCTTAAAACATAATATATTAGTATATGTCAAAACAGATAAGTTAAATGCCATACTGTGGAGCATTCCAAGCCAGGCAATACCATCGCTATAGAAACAAGCAAAACCCTTCAAGCAAAAAGTCACATAGTGCATCTTTAAAGATCCCAAATTATGCAAAATTGACTCTTGTGATATTTTAAGCCATGTTAGACTTTATTATTAGTCTGTCTACATCTCCAAAGATCAAAATCCTCTGTTCCACCTTGTGAAGTCATGAAGTGGTAGTTTTCAGGTTAACAGCTATTTTTTTTTTACCTTTAGTTCAGTGGAGATTGGGAATAGGGCTGAAATTATCCAAATGATTCTAGTGAGGGTGTATGGAGTTTAAAAAACACAGTGTAACATTTTTATAACCATGATTTTTATGGTTTTAAAATGTAATATATATGTCACTCCTGGAAGGGTCTATCACAAAAGTCTGAAAGTCTCATTCTTGCAGTGGTATCCATCTTGAAAATGTACAGCCGAACCATTACTTATCAGAGCACAATATCCTGATGTTCAGACGTATGAAGGCGTGTTATTGATCTGCACTGTCATAAGAATTACATTGTCCGAGTCCTATACTGAGGTGTCAGAAGCTGAAATAGTAAAGAAAATGGTGGATGGATTCTTCTTGAGACTGGCACTGCTTTCTGTAGTTCTGTTCTGACACTTCATCCATGTTATAAAGGCATCATTAAATTCTCAGCTCTTTCAAGTTTAGATTAGTTTTAGCCCTGATTTAGACTCAGGTTTGTCAGTCAAAGAGACATTAACTTTTATTATAGCTTGGGAGAGCTAGTTTGTGGCTTATAACTGTTGTGACCGCCAGGGGCCATCGGTAAAAATGTAGGACGAGAGATGAAGTTTTATGACTTTTATGAAAAATGTTGAACTTTGTGTGGGTGTGTGATCCTGAAACATACAAACAGAGGGAAAAAGTATTAATTATAATCTACAGCTAAACAAACACGTCAGAAGCAAGGAGTAATAGCTCTGTAATAATAGCGGACCATTAGCTGGCTCTTAGCATTTCCTGATATCACAAATAAACATCTAATTGGCCCTGAAACACACATTTTCTATAATCTAATAATGCTGCTAACAACTTCAAACACTCAACTTGCACCCACGCCCTGAAAACAACTAAAACATGTACCAAACAATTGCGTGTAATTGGTTCCAATGTCTGTCAAGCAAACACCCTATGGCCAAGTTCAGACTGCAGCCTGAAGTGACCCAAATCCAATTTTTTGGCCCCTATGTGACCTGTATCAGATCTTTTAATGACACAGATCTGATTTTTTCAAATGTGACCCAGGCCACTTGGATATCTAGTTCTAAAACCTTCTTTTGACATGCGACTTCAGTCTAAATGGCCAGGTCGCATTCATTCCACCTACGCGTCAGGCTCGGACTCTAGTCAATGGAGGGAAAGTGAGGTTAGCGAGTTCATTAATATTTGGGGGGATCACTGTATTCAAGCCAAATTGGGGGGGTCCGGGCGGTTTTTATCAGAACCGGGCGGTTTTTGAAATGATCGCCAAAGAAATGACTGAGTGCGGCTACAGATGGCCCCAGCTCCAATGTCATTGAAAAATAAAGAGCCTGCAAGTCAAATATAAGAAGGCTAAAGACTCAAACAAACGAAGCGGCCGTGGACGTGTAACCTGTCCATTTTACAAAGAACTGGATTGTATTTTGGGGGACAAGCCCAGCCCAGTGTCCTCCAATGCACACGCAGGACACTTTTGGGGCATTTAAGGTTCACACTGGAGATCACGTACAAGTCTCATTTAATTGGAAATGTGAACGACCTCAAAAAAAAAATCACAAAAAATCCAAACTGAGCATTAATCCCTGCAGTTCGAACATCCTGCGACAGTTTCCCTTGTTTAGCTTGGGGAGAAAGAGCCAGATTTCCCTATTAGCAACTGTACTTTGCCGTGAAACATCCAAAAGATAAATAAATGCATAGACGTTTAACCCATAGACTGTAAAAGAAGTGGACTAAAGGAGTATGACGTCACCCATTGCATTTGGCTCCAGTCAAATGAAGCTCACCGAGGCGAGCAAACTGAAATTTCTCACCAGTGAATCTGAAAATTCTGTAAATGTCTCAAATATCAGTTATTTCTGTGTTAAAATAGTTCCTACATTTTACTCCCAGTAGTTAAGCATGTATTTAACCATTGCTATGGTGATAATAGCATTGTGGTGATATAGAATGTGATTTAGCCATTTTTCCTAAACACAAAAAACTCAAATCATCTGCTTGCTTTGTTGAAATCCCACTGTGACGCGCAGGGGATAAGTTCAGTTCTGCAATTTTGAAAAGTAAATCTATGTAACATTTCTAGTGTAAGGCCGCCACCTGTTTGTCTCCATGGCGATGTTATTGCTTGAACATTTTAAAGGCATATTTAGCAACGAAAACACAGCCAATCAAATAAATGCAAAACAAAGAAGAGAAAATGCTCTAAATGGCATGCTGTGGAACATCCCAAGTCACATCTCTCAAAAACTGTGTAATATGGACCCTTTAATTTGAGTTTTTGTGCCGGTGGAGTGAAAAGTTTGTGATCCACTCGTAAATACTTCTCTCAAAATTTCATCATGCATAATCAACACATCCCCTCTTCAAATATTTGGTCTGCTCGGTCTCCCTGAACTATCTTTGGGAAACATTGACTCAGAGCATCCTTTCTTGTTGTGTTGTTGCAGACAGAGGAGGCTGAAGGACATAGAAGGTGGCTCTCCTCTGGTTTATTTCAGTTATAAGTTATGACTCGAGCAGGTGAAAGCATCCTAAATTACCTGCCCCACAGCTGCTTCTCTCAGTCAGATGGAGGTGATGAAATACAGTGAGTGTAGCTGCTCCTGTCTCTCATTCAGATGACGACACCGGCTTCATATATCACTCTCTATTATCCCGGATGTGTTTTATCAAGTCCTCTTTGGGAAAGTTAAAGTGACAAGACCAGCAGCGCGCTGCCTTTAAAGCATAAACAAAAACAGTGCGGTTTCTGCTATGGTTACCCGGCAACAAAGGGATGTCTATGTAAGTTAGTGGGAGTTAGTTTTTTTTGTGATCACATTTTTATTCAAGTGTTATTATTTGCAGTTATACATACTCCAGTTAGCATTGCATTTTTCTCCCTTTTAAACCCCACACCTCCCACCCTTAAACTCCCTGTTGATGGACATCTACAAAAAACACATGTAGACACACATACATACACATATATATATATATATATATACATATAATATTTACACATACTCATACACATACACATTGATTGATTTATGTATTCATTTTGGGCAAGTAAGTAATGTACATTCTTTTACAATGGATCACATAACATTAATGAAATCATAGCAGAAATAACAACAACAACAACAACAAAAAAAGATTGGCTTAACACACATACAAAACAAGCTCAATCAGAGAGAGCAACCTGGTCCCCCATGAGGCATCGGTGGGGGCAGTTCAGCACCAGCCCATACCCTGGTTATGTGTGTGCCAACTTGCGTGATGATTGGATGAATATTTTAGGCCGCAGAAGATTCAGAAATTGGCTAAATTGCCTGTCCTTTATAATGGTGTGACCATTCAATTGACCCGTGTGACCTCAAATGACCTCGGATCGTCACCAAACTTTTTTTTGCGGCATCGGGCACGGAGGCTTGACCCACGGACCAAATTTAGTGACAGTCGGTCCATAAATGGCGGAATTATCGCAGGTGGACAGACACACAGACACACTCACACACAGGGTGAATACAAAACCTGGTCAACCCTTCGGGGACCAGGTAAAAAAATAAAAATAAAATAAAAATAATGTGCAGGTTTATATTCCCTCTATACCCAAACAAGTAAAAATTTCCTCCATCAAAAGTGGTGAGTTTTTGTGCATTTGAAATGATTCTTTTTCAAGATCAAATAAGAGTCAGATCTGTGGAGAGGCTAGACCGCTAAGATAAGAAGAGGTAAAGCAGGTGTAGGTGAGTGGGGTCGCCTAAAGCATATTAAGTACAGTAGATCTGATGAACAAACAAAGGCACGGGACTTTTGTATTTGCATGTCTTAGCTGCACAAAGCGTACTACTTTAGTCCAATTATCACCAAATGCAAACAGTGAGAAACGAGATAAAGGCGCGTGGTGTCCTGTGCGCACGGAGAAGATACAGTATCAATAGTTTTACAGCTACGCACTGAAACTATACAAACAATGCTCCAGCGTGAATGAAACAGGTCACAAATCATACATGCCAACACGGCACAAAAACAAAGCCGCTCACCTGGACGGAGACATTCTCACTCCATGATCCATCCCAAACTCTCCTAAAGCTTCTATGGGCACTATTTCCTGTGAGTGCATATGCCATTTCAAACAGGTCCTAAACAGTGATCATCTGAGAGTAAATAGTAAAACAAAGGGTGATTTTTAACACATTCCGCAAACAAAACTGTGTGTTCGCAAGGCACACTCCCACAGATACGACGGCCAACGGTGCGCAACACATTAGTTTTAACATGCGTGAGTTTGGATCAGGTCGTCTCCCAATATTTGAAACCATTTGCTCAGAGCTAAGTAAACATGAATTGGATCGAAGCAGAAGAGTAAAATTCTGCCCAGGCATGTGCATAGAGCCTCATTAAAATGCAAAATGAGATTACTGCAGTGACCCTAACCCTTGAGCGGTGTGATTGATCATCATGTGGTAATACAGGAAGTGCTTCACTATGTTTTTAAACTCCGTGCACCTTCACCTGAGTCATTTGAATAATTTCAGTCCTGGAATTGCCAATCTCTCCTGGACAAAATGTAAAAGGTAACTGTTAACTTGAAAACTACCACTTTATGACATCACAAAGTAGAACAGAGCATTTTGAGCTTTGGAAATGTAGACAGACTAATAATAAAACTTACTCAAATGTGTGAATTTTTGACGAGGAAACATTATAACATGTCTTAAAGCTCACAAATCTCATAGGACCTTTAAAAGTCAAACTGCTATATCTTACAAATCACATTCAAGCATTTCATTAATGACACAGCCCATTTGCAGTGAAATGAAGTTTATGGATCTAGTCCTAGAACTTTTTTCATCCAAACCCTTGAGCTGGAAAGCCCCACTTATGTTAGTAATTGCTTTTATAAGGAACCCTTTGCCTCAAATGAGAGTCTTATTTGAGCTGTTTTTAGCAGAGAGAGACATTTAAAGGGTATGACAGGTTTTCATGTTTTTCAAATGATGATCTGGTTTGGTGGGATGGTATTTATCATAGTTTGTGTAAAATAGTTGATTGCAAGTGCAAAAATACAGGAAGCATGTGTCATCAGCATGAAAAATTCTGTCCAAATTTCCATCCAAAGTGCAGAGACTATTAATGTGCAAAGAGAGCCTTTTTTTCTGTCAGTTTAGACATCAATGTAACAAAATAAAGGTAAAAATCTTAAATGTAATAATGTTAACTATGTTTTATTGTAGTGTTTGAAGGTGTAGTCCAACCTGTTATACATCATGTGTCTCTGGTTAACGCCAAAAACAGCTGAAGTAAGATTCCCGAGCAAAGACTTCCTTGTAAAAGTCAAACTTTGGACTTTCTTCTGTGAAAGAAGCAAATTGACCCACTCAAAGCTTTTCCTGAATGCTTAGACTTAGACTTAGACAAACTTTATTGATCCACAAAGGAAATGATTTGGACACAGTAGCTCACACATCACAATATAATATAATAACAAAGAGTAAAAAAATGATAACAAAAAATTCTAAATAAGCAGTAAAAAAGAGACAAAACAAGAAACTGGTGTCAAATAAGACATAATAATTATATGTATGTACAAGTGAAAAATAATGCTGTTTGTGTCACTTTATTTAAATTGTCCTGCAAAATGAAAACAAACAAAAACCTCTCACTTTTTAGCTCAGAAATTTTGTTTACGCTGTCCATGAATGCTGTTTACCACCGACTGAGTGTGTGCCTTGAAGCACTCCTCCTTCTCCTTTTTAAGCAGCTCAATCCGTCTTTATAAAGGAAAGTACAGAGAGGTTTTTTCACTGGAAAGACACAAGGACACACACAGAGGTTAACAAAGGTGCTCTGGATGAAAACAGGCCCATATTTAGAGCAGACTGGCAACAAACTTTGAGTAGTATTTTGATTGATTCATGAGTGTTTGAATCCTGCATTTGAAGCTTGAGAGGTTCTCAGAAAAATCTCATACTGTGCACAGTTTTGTACACATACTTGGTACTATATATTAAAAACATCAACAACAATGTTTTCTTAGAAGCAAAATACCATAAATGAAGATCTGCAGCTTGTTTCTGTAACTATATTCAACTATAAGAAGATCCATTTGTGTATAGGCGGCCATACTGGAGGTCAAGGTCAGGGTTGATCCGAGACGTGTTATGCAGTTACTACAATATAATCATGGCTACTTTAACAACATAAAAGTGTCAGAAATTGCCAGCTCATTAGATCAGCCATCATTAGAAAGATATAACGCGAAAGTCATCCAATCATCCAATTCCGGCGACCGCTTTGTCAGTCTAATCAACATTCGCTCTGTGCCCAACCTCCAATATCCAGATATTTAAAACTACTTAATTCATTCTACATCATCCTACACCTACCAAGAAATAAAAAGTTACAAGGGGTTAGAGGCTTATAAATATGTTGTAGCGGGATGCGTGAGATCTTTGTTGATCACCAAGCCGTCACATCTGCTCCTGATAACAGCCAGGGTAAGTAGAATGGGGGTCAAAATCAGAGCTATACTTACCCCGGGCTGTGGAAATTGAGACAGGGATCGCCAAAAGTGAGGACCATGGCCACACAGCGCATCCTTCTTATTTTATCGCACACAAATACTAGATGTTGGTCCAGATAGATGGTTTAATACATAACTGGACATTGCTAACCCCCGAGCAGCTACGCTCCAAATAGTGGCGCTTCTGGTTCCATCAACTCTATTTCCATTTGACTTTACATTGAAAAATAAGTTTTTACGCTTTACGTCATCACCCCTTTCTCTGTAACTGCTGCAGTGAGTCTCCTCATTTTGTTCTTAAAATATTAACCGACACTACATGATCCTGGAGCTTTAATTTTGCTGTTTTGTCTGTAAATAAATTCCTAATATGGACCTGGCTCCAAATACGTTCCTATAACTGCCAGTTTCGGTGAGCTTCATTTGCCTGGACCTGAACGCTATGGGTGACGCGCATGTATCACATTGTTTTAGTTTACAAAGAAAAGTAAATTAATTATGTGATAGATTCTCAAAAAACATTGTAGAGTCTTGTCCATATGTTAGAAGTCCACTTCCAGTTCCCACAATCCCACAGATGAATACCGTTGTCTTGTACTTCTGAGCAAGACACGTAACCTGCCTTGCCTCCAGCGCTGGTGTGTGAAAGTGTGTGAATGGGTGAGTGGTTCCTTGATGTAAAAAGTGTTGAAGTGCCTTGAGGACAGAAAAGCCCTGTGTAAATGTCACCATTGTAAATTTTTTTTTACTTTACTAAACGACACACTTATCGGATAAAAGCGTCTTGCACAAAATTTTTTATTCCAATTCTGAGATTTTCTGTACTATTTGATATCAGAAACAAGATGGAGCACTGTAAATCTTAGATACACAATGTACTCATTCAAATTCAACTGCAACAACATGTCCTGCTGGCGGCATCACAATAAACTATGAGAGTACAAAAGACTGGAAACATCCACTGAAACTGGATAACATTTGAAAATAACATCAATGTAATGTACATAAAAGAGATTTAAAGAGGGGGTGTTATGTGAAATGGAGTTTTTTTCTGTTTCTATCATGTTATGACACTGTTCCCTTATCAAAAACATACCTAAAGGCAAGGCAAGTTTATTTGTATAGCACAATTCATGCACAAAGTAATTCAAAGTGCTTTACAGAATAAGAAATACATTAAAATCGCAGTACAAACAAATCAAAACATAAACAATCATCATAAAGTTAAAAAGAGAGAGAGATATTAAATTAGAGAGAAGAAGAGTGCGAAATGAAAAATGAAAACGCTCAGTCATATGCACAGCTAAACAGAACTGCTTTGAGCCTGGATTTAAACAGCATCAAACATCTTCAGGAAGACTGCTCCAGGTTTTAGCTGCATGAATATGAAACGCTGACTCCCCGTGTTTAGTCCTGACTCTGGGCACCAGCAGGAGGCCGGTCCCTGAGGTTCTGAGAGATGGTTCATATGACACTAACATGTCACAGATGGACTTTGGTGCTCGGCCATGGAGGGACTTGGCCTAGCACCAGGTTTTTCATTGTCAACCATGCATGTCTCAGTAATTTAGCAAACTCTCCCAGGCCCTATTTGATTTTTTTTCAGTAGAAAGAATGAAAATTAAATAAGATTCGGTTCAATGCTCAGCCCATAAGCTCCCACAAAAAAGATTCTCCATAAATAAATATACAACAACATGATACAAAACTGTGCACAATAACTTCACAAACCTAATGCCATGTGCAGTAGTTTCATGAACGTGGTGCATGCTGATTGTGTTGTGATAGCGCTGTGCAGGGGGAGTAACTTAGCGCAGAGAGCAAAGGGAAAGAAGACTCAAAGAAAGCATCTAAAATGAAACTTATAAAACATGTTCTGATCTGTTATAATGTTGTTTCCTCATCAAAAAATACTTATAGATTCACACATTTAACACAGAAATCCTGCATATTTTGGCTGAATTGTTCTCTTAAACAGGAAACACATTACGATGTCATGTGGTAGTACAGGAAGTGCTCCACTGTGTTTTTAAACTCTATACAGCTTCCTTAGAATTATCTGGATGATTTCAGCACTTGAACTGATTATCTGTAATGCACAAAAGGTAAAATGTAGCTGTTAAGGTGAAAACTAGCGCTACATGACTCACAGCAGTCAATATAGTGTACTGCATTGACACAAATGTAACAAGTAATTACTCTCCCATTCTTACTCTGCAGCTGTTAAAGCCCATCAGTCTGTGCTTTAATGAAGGAGCCACATCTTTACAACTTAACATCTGTACCACACTGAGAGTCTGTGAGTAAAACCACAGCTTTGATTTCCACTCACAGTGTGCAGCCTCCACAAAGCGCGCTGTTGTTGTGTGATACGTTGTGTGGAATGTCAAAGGAAATCAATATTAACTTTGCAACTAGAATATCTAAGAGTCTAAGAGTTATCCTGTATTAAATCTCCAGTTCAAGTATTCACCTGTGGTTGCTAGAAAGCACGACTGAAATGCAGCTCACAAATGTTATTGAGTTAGGCAGTGGAAGTGGTTCTCAAAGGGAGGATCAGAGCAGGGAAATCTTATAAATATACAGTAAATAACAATATAAAACTGTATTTAAAGATGCCATATTACGCTTTTTACTTATGTATGTTATTTTATTGTTCTCACATCACAAACATACCCAGAGTTGTGTTTTGTTTCAGTGACACATTTATGACACAAACCCTGTATATTCATACTGTGTGTTCTCTCAAACCGAAAACACTCTGTTCCACCTTGTGATGTCATGTGGTAAAACATGAAGTGCTCCACTGTGTTTTTAAACTGCATACACCTTCACTAGAATGATTTGGGTAATTAGGATAATTTCAGACCTGGAATTTCCAATCTCTACTGAAAAAGAAGCTGTAATCTTGGAAACTACTGCTTCATGACATCACAAGGTGCAACAGAGCATTTTCAGCCTTTGGACCCGTAGACAAATTAATAATAAAGAACATAGAATGACATATCCATAGAAACAAGCAGTTGACGACGCCCCCACCAAAAAGTTACACAATAACCCGTTTGATGAGTACTTTTGGGCGTCTGTAAAAAATGATCAGTGACACTTTGCTTTCTCTTTTTGCTGGAGTTTGGTTTGTCCCATCTAGGCCACTGTAGAAACTCCAGTGTTATAAACAGAATATAGGACACTTCTTTGCAAACATTTTGAGGCGAGCAAAATAAAGAATTTAATATTTCATTTCAATGCTATACCCCACAGACTTTTGCCTGTCCTTGATTCTGAATTCTCAAGTTTTTTAGACCCCAAAATGCTTCCACAAAGTTTTACCTCCCAGTCTGATCTAGCATGTTATATCAGTTTGTTCAAATGTATTTAAACGTTTAATTTAAACATGTACAATGTTATATTTTTTGTTGGGGGTCCGTCACCTGCTTGTTTCTATGGAGATGTCATTGCTCTGCCTGGAATGTTCCACAGTAATAACAGTAACATTAAACAGCTCTACATTTATTCAATTACAGGTGGTTTTATAGCTCAAGTGGGCACAGTCTGACTGCCTCTACACAGATCTGACCTGTAACTTGGTCTGGTTTGGTCTCCATGAAGATAAAATGTACCATACTGTGAAACATTCCAGACAAAGCAATAACATCTCAGTGAAGGGAAGCATTGGACAGACCCTCCACCAGAAAAGTGACACCCTTAAATTCAATTCAACACAATTATACCTGCCACCTGCCTTCTGCTATAAATAAATAAAGCCTTGGTGACCACATATCTATAATTCTTGCTGTCAAACCAAACTGAGATAAGGGCATCTGAGCAATAAATAAATAACAATAATAACAATCAATACAGCAGAATAGGGAACGCGAGGAGGTGCAGTGACTATATGCTGTACACCTCAGGACTGCAGGCACTTGCTCTGTTTTGAATGCACCACCAGTAAAGGGCACATACCTCACTCCACTTGCCTGGCAGCCAGTCCCTTCTATATTCTGGTCATATTCCAGAAGAGACTAGAAAAGGACCATAGAGCGTGAAAAAACCTCTGTCCAAACTTGAAGGTCCAACCAAATGTTACAAAAATCTTGTAACATTCAGAACAAAATACTGTATATACCGTATTCTCTGGACTATAAGTCGCACCATCCAAAAAATGCTTAATGAAGAAGAAAAAAACTTATATATGTTGCACTTTTTGGGGGAAATTTATTTTATAAAATCAGAGACCAAGAACCAACATTTCACCTTGAAAAGCAATTTATAGTAAAAACAATAGAACAGAGAACAACAGGCTGTCAGCGTAACATATGAACAGTTCTTCAGATAACTATAGCATAAACAACTGAACAAAACAAGTTTACCAAACTCTCCATCTCACTCCAAATCACTAAATCCATTGAAATCTTCATCCTCAGTGTCACTTCTGAGCAACTCCACGACCTCCAGAGGTAAACGGAGCACTGCTTCCTCTTCTGTGTAGCTGTCGTCAGACTCTGCATCGGTTCCAGTTAGAATTATTACGGCCTTTCTGAATCCCGACAGGATGGTTTTGGTTGTCACTAAAGTCCAGGCTTTGTCAATCCATTCAGTGACTTTCAGAAAAGTTGCATGGTGCACCCTCCCGGTTGTCACAAGTTCCTTCCTCACTTCAAACTTTCTTTCTGCTGCTCAATTACCATTTTCGGCTGCATATTTCACTACTTGCAGCAGGTAATCTGCAAACTATGATTTTCTTTTTGGGAGCATTTGTGTTCAGTCTTCTCAGTCGCACCAGAGTATAAGTTTCAGGACCACCCAAACCATGAAAAAAGTGCGACTTATAGTCCGAAAAATACAGTAGTTTCTTTTACATGAGATAAGTAATAGTTTGGTGTTTTGAGTGTGTAAAAATCCATGCTGTTTCTCAGTCCTTTATGTTGATTTTTCTCCTTTTTTACGAGTAAGCTGCCTTGTTGTTTATTTATGCGAATGGACCACGCATCTCTCTGATTGGTTAATCCACCTGTCAACCACGGCCTCTGAAATCAGGGAGACAGGATACAGCTCCAGATCCGCTTGTCTTTGTCAAGTTTTGTCCAAGCTTGTTGTTCTGTCTAGTCAGATAATCACCCAATAATCCTGTCTTTTCTAACACATCACCACTTTATCTTTATGACACATGCAGTGCCACCACATATTTAAAATAACATTAAATACAGCTCCCCCACTCCTTAGTTATTGGACACGTAGGTATCCTGTTCTAATTTATCCTCATTTACCACAGCTAAAGTCATCACCAAGCTCAGCACATATCATCCATATATCTCTACAGAGCACACACTCCTTTACTCACGGGTCCTATGCCTTTGTTCTTCAAAAAATGCTTTTCTTATCCTCTGTCTCACACACAAACACAAACACACATGCAGTACTTCCCATTCATCTCCTACAATGTACCAATTCTTCTCTCTCCCCATTTTTTGTTTTCACACTACAAACTCACCTCATTGTACATTTTTGGATTAGGTGAATGGTTGTTGTTGAATGATTGCAACATGCTTTGCTCAAGAGCGGCCACATTCTTTTAAATTGGACATGACCGCTGCACGGTTTCCATAGCATTCTTATTACACAGCAAGAAAGTTCCAGGTTTGCATGTTTCTCTCCATTCAACCCAAAGCTTGAGGTTAGATTCTTCACCTAAAATAACCTAAGATCTGGAAATGGGTTCCTGACAGGTGAGCCCAGTGACACTGAAGGATGGATGTGGTGATGTGGCGTTCGTTAATGAGCCGACTCTTTTGAACTGTTCCTTAACGTGAGTCATGAGTCTATATAATATGAGTTTAACTTTCTGAAATGAGTGTGACAAAAAATATTGAACATTTTTATGATATTCTAATTACTTGATGATGGTAGACTAGTATATAGTAAATGGACATAGCAAATAGGAAGGGAGCATCGCCCCTCTCTCTTTAACTGCTGCATTGAGCCTCGTCATCTTGGTCTTAAAATGTTTGTATTAACCAGCTCTACATGCTCTAGCTGTTTTGTCAGTAAATAAATTCCTAGTCTAAAATGGACTTGGCTCTAAATTCACCCTTCATGGCTGGACCTCGTGAGCTTCATTTGACTGGAGCCAAACACTATGGGTGACGTGAAACTCTCTTAGTCCACTTCTATATATAGGCTATAAAACAGATCAGGCGACACAAGAGCCTTTGCACAGAAACATATTTGGCATCGTAATAACAGTTAGTTGTTTAAATGATTATTATTGTAGTGAAACGATTAGAGTAAACACACTCCAGCTCTCAAGTGGGACCATTTTAAACAGATCTGAGCCTTGGTCATTTAATAATAATAACAATGCCTTACACTTATATGCACTTTACAGGCTTGCCATAGCCTCTCAAAGTGCTACACTGTGGTCCTTGTTCATCCATACCACACTGGGTGGTAGTAATCTACTAGCCACAGCTGCCCTGGGGCAGACTGACGGAAGCGAGGCTGCCAATCTGCACCAGCTCCGACCAATCATTCAAGCACACACTGCTTTCATACAACACGGGTGAAGTGTTTTGCCTAAGGACACAATGACACAACTTGGTTCGAGCAAAAGTGATCCTCCAACCTTCAGGTCAAGGGGTGATTCCTCTAACCACTGAGCCACTGTCACTCTGTGATTAATTTTGTAGATAAAATTCATTCAGACACCGGCTTCTTTCATAAATAAAGGTAAAAAAAAAAGTCTTTTGAACGTCTCTTTGATGTTACCGACTTCAAAAGTTTCGGATCCCATAAAAGAGCCGAAAGAGCCGTTAGTTCCATCATTAGTGAAAACCTTACCTTGCTTTACTTAAATATAGAATAACCAGGCTATGTAGTTTCAGTTTTAAATCTTTTCATAACCAAATAAAACCGATCAGCAATAAACCACATTAAAACATAACTTTTCTTTAACTTTTTCATGAGTGCACAGTGGGTGTGTTTCCATGTTTGTGACTATGCAAATACATTTATTTATTTACTTGTTTACATGTAGCCTGTAACAGAAGCTACATTATTATCAGCAAACGCTACTCATAACATGCCATATTCTTTCCTCATCACATTCATGTTTAATTACAAGTTGTCAGCGCGTGTTTACCATAATAACTGTTTAGTTGTGCAAGTAGCTTTGTGTGAGTTTGCATTCAAAACCTGCTTCTCACCTTTGGGAAAATAAATAAGAGTTTCGTGTTGTTGAAGTGAACAAAGGCCAAGCTGTCAAGATAAAGAAAGCCAGATGTCGGGAACCTTTAATACAAACAATGTGATGGTATCTGCACAGCTCTGCTCTGCTCCATGTGCACAATGAACCAGTTCTGTATCTCTGCTGTTCCGTATCTCATTATTATACGCTAAAGATACACGAACAGCTACTGCCTTGTTGTTAACACCGGGGAACATTTTATCAATTTTTTTTATTTATTTGATTTTTATCTTTACTCACAGTGAAAGTTGGTTTGAGACTAACTACAGTATGTTTTATCTTTGCATGATATAGGGTTTCAATTCAGTACAAGTTTATTTTTGTACTTTATAGTAGCAAAAATACAAGAGTAAGGGCACTGTGGTTAAATTTAGGGAAAAAAGCTTCTTGCTCGTGAATAGAATGTACAGTTATAATTTGTATTCTGATTTTTAATTTTTTTTTTCATTTGTACTAAAATGACTACGCAGTGTCGCCAAATCCTACTTGCATCACCTATTAAGAAAATAAAACTGGAGATTGACAAAAGAGCGCATTGCAATAAGCAATTAAAGATTATGCATACACGAGTCACTTCAAATAGGGATGGGCATGATTAGTCGATTAATCGATGATTGATCATTAAGAATTTCATTGATTGCGTTCATTTTAATTGACAAACCAAATGTAGGTTGCTGTGCACTCAGAAGGAGCGAGACACAAACAGTTGGTCAGTCTGCAACGTACCGAAGCGCAAATGCATATTTAACGATGACTTGTACAAGAAATTCCACGCTTTCCGTTCCGTTTTTTGACAAACGCAAATATGGTCACACTAACCTGTATTCCACTGAATCATGTCTTTTAATCCGACAGAAGTTGACCGCATCAGCGCACAGGAGCTGTATTTTTATCTTCGCTTAGTTTATGCAAATTAGCCATGCGGTTTTAAGTTTCATTTCTGTGAGACTTGCGCAAAACTGAATTAAACACATTATAATGTCAAACAGGCTGATGTGGCTCTAGAGTCGTTATGGTTTATTTGTCGTAAAGTTGAATTTATTTATGCAGATTAGTAGTGCAGATAGTAATAATAATGATGATAATTTTAATAGAAAAACGTTAATGATTAATCGATAATCGATCGTTAATTCATCCAGTGATCGATTAAGAAAATTTCATCGAATGACCATCCCTAACTTCAAATACAACTTGAGGTGAGTAAATAGTAAGAGGAAACAACTACAAGATGGTTAAAAGTTCTGAAAAGTAGATTGTTGCTTATAGTCCAGTTAGGTTCATTAGGTCTTCTGTATTGATTATACTTTAGATTCATATGCACGGACCTCTATTTGTTTCATACCTTGACAGTTTCAGTTTCTGGTTGTCACATGATGTTGCTGTGATGTGTCTGGTCAGCTCATTTAAACAGATTTTGGCGCTGTCTTCCTACTTCCTACTTGGACGACGGCGCTATCTGAAGTCTGACTTCCTCAGAACTGTCCTCCAGGTGTGAGACAGTTGGTATGCCCCCTCATCCCGATTCAAGGCCTATTCATACTTCATAAGAACATAAGACCTTTGTTCTTGCACCCAGGGCTGGCCAAACAAAATAACTGTAGTTCTTGTGGCTTGTTCTCTACGCCTCAGCTGAGCAGAACTTTGCTCGGCAGTTCGGCAGCGCTGTACGACATGATTGGTTGTTTATGTGGCCGTGGTTTATCTGCTTCCTTGCTGGAGCAAAAAAACAAACAAACAAAAAAACAATGTGTGGTTTTTAGTCACAACTGATAGAAATGGTGCGAAAATACAAACATCTATACGACACGACGTTCAGTGACTATAAGACACCAAATGGCAAAAAATTCACGGAAGAAGATCGCAGACGTTTTAGGCTCGGATGAAAATTAGCGTAGAAAAGTCTGGTGTAAAAGTTTGAGAAAGCCAAAAGGCAGTCACCAAAAAAAAAAAAGAGCAGTCAGGCTGGAGGACGAAAAGAAATACCCTCGCTATAAACCTCCCTGCAGTGGCTGGACTCCTTCATCAAACACAGGGAAACGTCCACCGATATGACTCCTACTCAAAGTCAAACGGAGGTAAGATATTAATACTTAGCTAATAAGAGCGAGAGGGCGGGGCAGTTCGGCAGCAGAGCATCTTTTGAAGTATGAAATTTCAGAGCCCAAACAAATTTTGTTCTTGTTCTTATCACCTCAAGAACACCTCTTATATTCTTACGAAGTATGAATAGGCCTTTACAGTTGGTGGCTGCGTTTCCAAATCTCAGTGGTCTCTAGAATGATCCAATGATGAGGCTTGTTGCTCTCTGTGCACGTGACTGTAGCATTGTCCTTGTTCACGGGACAGGATACAGTATGAAGGTAAATATGTTGCAAAATGAGACAGCGTATAAACTTGATTTGAGAACTTGTAGAATATAATGTGAGAATGTGTAGAACAAAACTTTGAACTTGTAATGACCTATTTTCATATACGTGTGTGTTGAATTTGCAGTCACGGTGAAAAAAAACACGAGTGCTTGAAAAAAACGTGTGCACTTGCGGACTGAAATTTTCACTTGTGGAAAATATTTACACACACGGGAGAAAAATATGAATAAATGAGTAGATTGATATTTGCATGAACAGAGTGACATCTGCATCCTTCATGACAGATACAACCACAACTCAGCGACTGCAACTTCTCAAATGTGTCCCAGCAGGTTCAAATCTGCGCGCCTTGACTTCTGCAACACATTTTGCGATGTGCATGTGGCAAAACTGATTTGCACTTGTAGAGAGCTGGGGGAGGAGGGGGGAGGGAAAGGAGGAGGGGTTAACCAGTCAGAAAGCGGAAAGATGAAGAATCCGTGTATCATTCGTTTTTTCAAAATAAAACCAAACATAACAAAACGAACTAACAACTATTTTCTTCATTATTTGTCTCCAAAACCAAAATGAAAATTCAACACACACGTATATGAAAATAGGTAATTACAAGTTCAAAGTTTTGTTCTAGTTTTGCAACATGTTTACCTTGGTAATACAGTTCTGAAGAAGTTGTAGTTTCAAGTAGGAATCTGTTTAAATCAGGTGGCCAGACACGTCGCAGCAACAGAATCAGAAGCTGTCAAGGTTTGAAACTAATGGAGGTCTGCACATAAGAACCTTAGGCTAAATAGTTGTTAAATACAGAATTAGTTAGTCACAAGTACTGTATGTATGACTGATTTTTATGATTTTCAAATTTTTACTTAATTTGGATGTAATTATAACTACTGAATGATTATTTTACACCGATCAAGAAGCAATTTGCAAAGACAAGTTGAAAAATATGTCATCACAGCAGGGAGAATTTGTATATTTATATTCATCAGATAATTATTTCTGTGTACATTACAGTAGTTTTGCGAAAAGTACAGTTATGAAATTTCCTTGCGTGATGTCCTGATTTCCAACCAGCAAGTAAAATTTGAAACCTAAACATAGCCAAACTGAGAAAACGAGTGCGAATGTTGTTGCAAAAATCAAAAATATAATGATCTTTACTGTGTTGTATTAAAAATGAGTAGTTTCACTTCAATATGTGGTCCCTAAACTAAAGAGTGACTGATTTCCTCCTTTATCTGTCTTTTGATGGATAAAGAGTGATACTTTTGAGGATATGATGAGTCTGGCTTCGGCCCCACAGTGACGCAGTGATGGAAACGTCTGGGAGCTCTCACTATTGACCAAGGACATGGAGAAAGAGCTTTATTGATTTGTACACCTTCCTCTCTTTGTACACATAAATGTTTAGTTTTCTCCTGGTGTCTGGGTGTACGAGAGCTTTGAACTCGGCGAAAGAGGTTTCTTCAAAGTTTGATTCTCTGCCCTTTGGATAAAAGAGAAAGGACACCGAGCCTTAAGGCCTTTGACGAACGATCATTTTTAGAGCCAATTTGACCATTTAATTACAAACTTTTTCCAACGGCTTTTCAACCGTTTCTAATCCCGCAGACTAATTTCCAGACCCTGTGCTGTCTGCCTGGATAATTGGAAGAACATTCAGTGTAAAAGCGTATTATTAACTCATTACACATTTGTCTGCAGCGAACTGGTCAATATAGGATTCGCTGTTTATAGCAATTTGGAACGGAGATGTTGAAAAAGCAAAGTTTACGGTGTCATGTGTAAATAAATCACCAACTTTTATTCGTTCTTTGCGGCTCAGGTCATCAACGTTCCTTGGGGGTGTGATGCTAACTGTAGCCTCTGCTCTGCCTGAGGCTTTAATCAGTGCTTTATTTTAATACAATCTGATCATAATGAACTCATTTAGCTGGAACTACAACAGGAGAGCTGATTTGTTCTGTTAAAAAAGTCTCTCACATATAAAACTACAGTCATAAGATATCTAGCATCACCCAACAGTTTTTCAGGTAGTCACTTTCATCCAGGGGTGTAGTGGGCGTGGTACGCGGGGGTACGCGGGGGTACGCTGTCCGCCCACTTCTCCTGATGTGAGATATAAAAAGATGACAAATATAAAATAAAACTTCAAACTGGAGCTATTGGCAATGATGAAAACAACCTGCATAGGCTCATGATATCTGCAATACTGTTCTATAGTGATCCTGTGACATGAGGGACCAGGACTGAACAAGGACTGAACCAGGACTAAAACAGGAATAAACCAGGATTAAAACAGGACTAAATTTGGGTCTAAACCAGGACTAAACCATAACTGAACCAGGACTGAGTGTCAGGACGGGCCTGGAGGTGCACCCGTGTAGACCGTCGGGTGACCGGAGGTGAAAGGATCGGCGCAAAGCTCCACTCCCCACAAGACTAAGAACAGCTGTCGCCCGATCCGCGCTTGTGGACACCTTGTTCCTGCACCCCTTGCTGGGCTCAGGGTTCTCTCTCTCACTCTTAAATCCAAGAATAGTCCTGGTTTAATCCTGGTTCAGTCCTGGTTCAGTCCTGGTTTAGTCCTGGTTTAGTTCTGGTTCAGTCCTGGTTTAGTCCTGGTTCAGTCCTGGTTCAGTCCTGGTTTAGTCCTGGTTCAGTCCTGGTTTAGTCCTGGTTCAGTCCTGGTTCAGTCCTGGTTTAGTCCTGGTTTCTGGTTCAGTCCTGGTTCAGTCCTGGTTCAGTCCTGGTTCAGTTCTGGTTCAGTCCTGGTTCAGTCCTGGTTTAGTCCTGGTTCAGTCCTGGTTCAGTCCTGGTTTAGTCCTGGTTTAGTCCTGGTTTAGTCCTGGTTTAGTCCTGGTTCAGTTCCTGGTTTAGTCCTGGTTCAGTTTTTAGTTCTGGTTCAGTCCTGGTTCAGTTTAGTTCTGGTTCAGTCCTGGTTTAGTCCTGGTTCAGTCCTGGTTTAGTTCCTGGTTTAGTCCTGGTTCAGTCCTGGTTTAGTCCTGGTTCAGTCCTGGTTTAGTCCTGGTTCAGTCCTGGTTTAGTCCTGGTTCAGTCCTGGTTTAGTCCTGGTTTAGTTCTGGTTCAGTCCTGGTTTAGTCCTGGTTTCAGTCCTGGTTTAGTTCTGGTTCAGTCCTGGTTTAGTCCTGGTTCAGTCCTGGTTTAGTCCTGGTTCAGTCCTGGTTCAGTCCTGGTTTAGTTCTGGTTCAGTCCTGGTTCAGTCCTGGTTCAGTCCTGGTTCAGTCCTGGTTCAGTCCTGGTTCAGTCCTGGTTTAGTCCTGGTTTAGTCCTGGTTCATGTGTCATAGCCCATGATTTATGTTCTGTAGTTGATTATGAACTGCTTTATTGTTAATAACATGATTCCGCATCATTTTGAGTAAATAAACAAAAAAACAAACATAAAATATTACAGATTTTTCCTGGGCTGGCGCATTATATTTGTTTACTGCTCTCATTGTTTTGTTAAAAGTCAAACACCTAAACGGGACCATGAACTCTCTTTATTGTATTGATCACAGGCTCCTGAAAACGTGTTGTTTCAATCCATTTTGTATTTTTTCTTGAGTTTTTAGGACAACGTGAGCTAAATCTAAACATTTTTGACAGTGTGTGCATTGTGTCACCATGGTAACTCCTAAACATTCACAAGAGACACATGTAGAACACCCCCAGCATGAAGTCACAGCAAAGAATACATTTTGCCCGTAGTTATAGAACCAGTTATATAATGCCTTAAGTCGTTCAAACCCTGTTCACTAGTTCACACTGTGTTTTTATACTAAAAAAGTTTCATTCCAAATCAAGGACACTGCATTTTGTTTTACTATTGGGCTAATCACAGCCTGCTCCATTCACACAGCACTCACATAACACACTTTATACCCTCTCAGGCATCACGGATTTAACCACGTTTTAACTTCAGCAACTCCACCAGAGGAAACTGCAAAACACCAGAGGAATCTGCAAAAATCATGACCTCAGTGAGTGAGCTTGAATTAAACTTGATTAGATGAGTCAAGGTGAAAACAGCCAGTATAACAGGTCATGACCATTTCCTATTAAGAACCGAAGCTCTCAAAAAGTTAGCAACAAAAAAGTGTTTAAAAAAGAGAGAAAAAGTTGTTGCACTGAAAAACAAACACAAACAAACAAAAAGCCCTACAATATTCCAGAGTATGGCATTAAACTTGACCATGAAAGCAAAATAACTATGTTGCTGATCAGGTCTGTGGAGGGGCAAGCCCACTCACAGTTATTTATTTATTTTTTAATTTACACACCTGTAACTAGTTTTAATGTCATACTGTGGAACATTCCCAAAGCAATAACATAACTACAGACAAACAGGTGGTGAAACCTTTCCCAGAACAGGGGGTGAAGAAGTTGCTGATATGATACATACCTCGATACACAGGCAGTGTCGGGGAGTAACAGATTACATGTACCAGCGTTATGTAATCAGAGTACTTATTAGAGTAACTGTATTCAGTTACAGTTACTGTTTCAATGAGTGGTAATTGGATTACAGTTACTTTGTTGAAATAAATGGATTACATGGTGGTGTTTTCTTGTTTTCACATTTTGGGCTAAACCAGGACTAAACCAGGACTAAACCAGGACTAAACCAGGACTAAACCAGGACTAAAACCAGGACTAAACCAGGACTAAACCAGGACTAAAACCAGGACTAAAACCAGGACTAAAACAGGACTAAACCAGGACTAAAACCAGGACTAAAACCAGGACTAAAACCAGGACTAAACCAGGACTAAAACCAGGACTAAACCAGGACTAAACCAGGACTAAAACCAGGACTAAAAAAACCAGGACTAAAACCAGGACTAAACCAGGACTAAACCAGGACTAAAACCAGGACTAAAAAGGACTAAAACCAGGACTAAAACCAGGACTAAACCAGGACTAAAACCAGGACTAAAACCAGGACTAAACCAGGACTAAACCAGGAACCAGGACTAAAACCAGGACTAAAACCAGGACTAAAACTAAACCAGGACTAAAACCAGGACTAAACCAGGACTAAAACCAGGACTAAACCAGGACTAAAACCAGGACTAAACCAGGACTAAAACCAGGACTAAAACCAGGACTAAAACCAGGACTAAAACCAGGACTAAACCAGGACTAAACCAGGACTAAAACCAGGACTAAAACCAGGACTAAAACCAGGACTAAAACCAGGACTAAACCAGGACTAAAACAGGACTAAACCAGGACTAACCAGGACTAAACCAGGACTAAAACCAGGACTAAACCAGGACTAAACCAGACTAAAACAGGACTAAAACCAGGACTAAAACCAGGACTAAACCAGGACTAAACCAGGACTAAAACCAGGACTAAACCAGGACTAAACCAGGACTAAACCAGGACTAAAACCAGGACTAAAACCAGGACTAAACCAGGACTAAACCAGGACTAAACCAGGACTAAAACAGGACTAAAACCAGGACTAAACCAGGACTAAAACCAGGACTAAACCAGGACTAAAACAGGACTAAAACCAGGACTAAAACAGGACTAAACCAGGACTAACCAGGACTAAAACCAGGACTAAACCAGGACTAAAACCAGGACTAAAACAGGACTAAACTAAACCAGGACTAAAACCAGGACTAAACCAGACTAAAACCAGGACTAAACCAGGACTAAAACCAGGACTAAAACCAGGACTAAAACCAGGACTAAACCAGGACTAAAACCAGGACTAAAACCAGGACTAAAACCAGGACTAAAACCAGGACGGACTAAACAGGACTAAAACCAGGACTAAAACCAGGACTAAACCAGGACTAAAACCAGGACTAAACCAGGACCAGGACTAAAACCAGGACTAAAACCAGGACTAAACCCTAGGACTAAACTAGGACTAAACCAGGACTAAACCAGGACTAAACTAAAACCAGGACTAAAACCAGGACTAAACCCAGGACTAAAAACCAGGACTAAACCAGGACTAAAAGGACTAAAACCAGAACTAAAACCAGGACTAACCAGGACTAAAACCAGGACTAAACCAGGACTAAACCAGGACTAAAACCAGGACTAAACCAGGACTAAACCAGGACTAAACTAAACCAGACTAAAAACCAGGACTAAACCAGGACTAAAACCAGGACTAAACCAGGACTAAAACCAGGACTAAAACCAGGACTAAAACCAGAACTAAACCAGGACTAAACCAGGACTAAAACCAGGACTAAACCAGGACTAAAACCAGGACTAAACCAGGACTAAATCCAGGACTAAACCAGGACTAAACCAGGACTAAAACCAGGACTAAAACTAAAACCAGGACTAAAACCAGGACTAAAACTAAAACCAGGACTAAACCAGGACTAAACCAGAACTAAAACCAGGACTAAACTAGGACTAAACCAGGACTAAAACCAGGACTAAAACCAGGACTAAAACCAGGACTAAACTAGGACTAAACCAGGACTAAACCAGAACTAAAACCAGGACTAAACTAGGACTAAACCAGGACTAAAACCAGGACTAAAACCAGGACTAAAACCAGGTCTAAACTAGGACTAAACAAACAATATGACACCTAACAGTAGAGTGGACATAATTGTGATCTCATATAGAAAGCATTTCTCTATCAATAATATTTATAACATGGTTAAGTAAAGACTGAACAAACAAGAATTTTCAGGATGTGGTTGGTTCATTCATGTAGTTTTAAAAAGCATGACAATATCAAGTAATCCAAAGTACTCAGATTACGTTACTCACTTTAAGTAATTTCATGGATTACGTTACAAACTACATTTTGATGTATGTAATCTGTAATCTGTAGTGGAATACATTTTAAAAGTCACCTTCCCACTGTACTTAGGCCACAATACAATACAGTGCACTTTCGATTCGTTACGATATATTTCAAATTGATTCGATACGGTTCAATAAAAAACTAATGTTTAAATCATGGCTTTTTGTTCATGTGAAACACAAACATTTTAATCGTCAAAACAATGAAAATGTCAAATGTGTTGCATAATCAAGTTTCCTTCCTCTGAACAAGCAACAAAACTGTAGATGTAACAAAATTATTTAGTAAAATATACCAAAAAATACTCTTGGCGATATATTGGTACAGCAGCCCACAATATTGATACTGTATCATCACATTAAATTATACAATATTCCAATATTTTTGCACAACCCAACCCCAGAGAAGTTACATATTGCATGTTTAAGAACAGAGTTTTTCCAGTGCAGTTTACTCTTCCCCTGCCCCTCACCACCACCAGGAACTGCACACTTCACTTTGTTTATTTTATCTTTTCATTTTCAAACAAACATGTTCAGACTTTAACCCCATGTGCTTCTCTCTCTTTCTCACCTCCCTCTCCCAACCTCCCCTCTCTCTCCCTCTTTGCCCCCTCTCTCTTTCTCTCTGTGTCTCTTTGTCTCTCTCACTCTTTCTCTGTCTCCCTCTTTCTGTCTGTCTCTTTCTCTCTCTCTCTCTCTCTCTCTCTTCCCCTCTCTGTCTCTTTCCCTCTGTCTCTTTTTCTCTGTCTGTCTCTCTCCTCCATCTCTTTCTTCCATCTCTCTCTCCACCTGCTCCATCTCTCTTTTCTCCCTCTCTCTCTCCATCTCTTTCCCTCCCTCTCCATCTCTCCCTCTCTCTCCCTCTTCATCTCTCTCTCTCCCTCTTCATCTCTCTCTCTCCCTCTTCATCTCTCTGCCTCTCTCTCCATCTCTCTCTTTCTCTTCCTCTCCATCTCTCTCCCTCTCTCTTCCTCTCCATCTCTCTCCCTCCCTCTCCTCTCTCTCCTCTCTCCATCTCTCTCCTCTCTCCCTCCCTCTCCCTCCTCTCCTCCCTCTCCATCTCTCTCCTCTCCCTCTCCATCTCTCTCCCTCCCCTCTCCATCTCTCTCCCTCCTCTCCATCTCTCTCCCTCTCCCTCCTTCTCTCTCCCTCTCTCTCCCTCTCCATCTCTCTTCCTCTCTCTCTCTCTCTGCCTCTCTCTCCATCTCTCTCCTTTCTCTCCTCTCCATCTCTCTCTCCATCTCTCTACCTCTCCTCCCTCTCCCTCCCTCTCCATCTCTCTTCCTCTCTCTCTCTCTCCTCCCTCTCTCTCCCTCTCCATCTCTCTCCCTCTCTCTCCATCTCTCTTCCTCTCTCTCTCTCTGCCTCTCTCTCCATCTCTCTCTTTCTCTTTCTCTTCCTCTCCATCTCTCTCCCTCCCTCTCCATCTCTCTCCCTCTCTCTCCCTCTCCATCTCTCCCCTCTCTCTCCATCTCTCTCTCCCTCTCTCTCTCTCTCCCTCTCTCTCCTCTCTCTTCCTCTCTCTCTCTCTCTGCCTCTCTCTCCATCTCTCTTTCTCTTCCTCTCCATCTCTCTCCCTCTCTCTCCCTCCCTCTCCATCTCTCTACTCTCTCCTCCCTCTCTCTCTCTCTCTCCTCCCTCTCTCCTCTCTCCATCTCTCTTCCTCTCCCTCCCTCTCTCTCTCTCTCTCCATCCTCTCCCTCTCTCCATCTCTCTACCTCTCCCTCTCTCTCTCTCTCTCCACCTCTCCATCTCTCTCCTCTCTCTCTCTCCATCTCCCTCCCTCCTCCCTCTCTCCCTCCCTCCTCCCTCCTCTCTCCCTCTCTCTCTCTCTCTCTCTCTCTCTCCACAGAGGACACAGCGTTTGAGGCGGGGGTGCGCGTGCAGATCCACAGTCAGGCTGAGCCGCCCTTCGTCCATGAGCTGGGCTTCGGCGTCGCTCCGGGGTTCCAGACCTTCGTGGCCACTCAGGAGCAGAGGGTGAGTTTGTGTGTTTGCCTCATCCAACACTAATGCCGTATATCCTCATATCTTTATCAAATACCTCCTGTGCACACTCTGCCTCCTGTCCACGTCTGCGCCCCGACACATCACTCGCACGCATCAGGAATGAGGAAGAGCTGCGGAAAACGGTACCATGGGATGTGTAGTTGCACGATAAAAGGAAATCTACTTGGAGAACAAATTTTAGATGGAAGGAAGCGCTGTGCAGAAGTGCGTGTTAAAATGACAGTACAGCAATTACAGGCAAAAACGTCAATAAACACATGATTTATCAATGTTACAGGATTTTCAACACTCTAGTGCTCGTGTTTCGCAGCAAAAACATTACAAGTGTTGGCATGTTTCTCCCTGTGTCTAGATGGGTTTCCTCTGTTCAACCCAAAACATGCACAATAAGTAAAATCCTTCAACTATGATAGACTAAGATGAATAAAGTGTACAGCTCCTATATTACACAAAATGTACTCTCGTGAGCTTTGTGATATAATGTTGTTACCTCGTCAAAAACAGACCGAGAGTTGTGTTTTGTTTCACTCACACATGTTTCAGTAATTCTTTAGTATCAGTCTGTCTACATCATTGTTTCCCAAAGACTGGGTCACAAGAGATTTTTTTGGGGTCACCTTGTCATTATCTACATGTAGTTCTGACACATATACTGTCATTTCTGGACAATAAGCCTCTACTACTTTTTTTCTTACACTTTGAACCCTGCGGCTAATATATGGATGGATTCTTTGTTTGGCACAGTGTCCATTCATATATACAGTCTATTGTTTGGCAACACAGCGGATACGAGCAGCCTGACCTGAGTGCAGAAAACGCAGCTCTCTGTGCAGGTAACCGGAAGAGTCTGAAATCTGCTGTAATCCTCCAAGACACTGACATGATACAGACAGAACAGCATTTCTTGCTATAGGAGACATGCACAGCAGAGCACGGGGATAGACGGGCTGATGCACCGAGGAAGATGTTCGTTTGATTGTGTTTTGAACAGTTACACACCCTCTTCATGGAAAATACATGAAGAAATACAGATGATGCAGCTCTTAAGTTAACAGCAACTGATGAGGCTGTGGAAGAAGGAAATAGAGCTGCTGCACGTGAGCTCGACATCAATGAGTCGATGGTGAGATTTTGGCGACGGTACTGTGACGAACTGACTCAATGAAAAAAGATGACAAAAACTTTCAGAGGTGATAAAAGCAGATGGCCCGAATTTGAAAACGTTCTTGAAGATGTGGACACCTGCGGCATATATTCTGGTGTGGCTTTTATATGTACAATTTTAAAATTTAGTTAAAATTTTGTTGATCTGGCGTATATTGAGGTCTGCTCAATTACAGTCCTGACACATGAGAGAGCTAGTGAGTAAGCAAATATATTATGGTCATTCTGGATAAGCATTTTGTCAGTATTTCTCTGCTTATTCCTTTCACTACTACATATATGTGCGAATTGGGATTTTCTGTGCTCACAGAAATGAAGACAAAACACAGAAACAAATTGAATCCTGCACTTGATATGTGTGTTGCGCTCTCCTCCTGCACCCCAGAGTGAAACGCGCTACAAAAACACACAAGCCCACCTATCTCATTAGAAATGTTGCAATGTTAAGACATGTTTGGTGTAATTTATAATATTTTTCAAATTATTTTACTGACTATTTTGTTTCAGTATTGGTGGTTCAATTAAATGTTGAAAATAAAAAGAAATGGGCTACATTTAAAGGGACAGTTTTGGACATAGGACCTCATTTCCTAGTGAGCCAGAGTGCTGGAGACATGTGGAGACTTTTTTTTACATATTCCATCCAGTCCTTGTATTTGCAGAGGTTGTACTTCCTGATAGAAAGCTTGGCCGTGGTGGACTGATATATGAAAAAATTGTCCCTCAACATTCATGCGATGCAAGGTTAGTTTTATTTCAAACTTTATTCTATTGACACAGACATTCACATGGACAGTCTGGCATAATAATCGATTTGCTTCAGGTGCTTTGTGGAGTGGGTAAAACAGTTTTTAGTGGCAGGCTAACTATGGCCATTGACATGCACTAGCCTAGCACCTGCGACCTCTACAAATACAAGGACTGGATGGAATACTTTTTTTTTAAAAGTATCTCCACACTATGGATAACTAGGAAATGAGGTCCTATGACCAAAATTCCTAACTGTCCCTTTAATGTCCAAATAAGCACCTTATGGAGTAATACTAATTGTTCAGAAAGACACGATCACTCAGTCAGCAATAAAATATCCTCATTAATGTTCAATAATGGTCAAATCCACCTTTATTTTGAGATTTCCAAATAATGTCTATTGACTTGGGTAATGAAGGTTTGTGACTTTTAAAATACAGGTCCCCAGAAAAAAAGTTTGGGAAACACTGGTCTGCATCTCCAAAGTTCAAAATGGTCTGTTCCATCATAGTGTTGTAGTTTTCAATTTAACAGCTCTTTTTACCTTTAGTTAGAGTTTGGTAGAGATTGGCAATTCCAGGGCTGAAATCCTGCAAGTGATTCTGGTGAAGATGTTTGGAGTTTAAAACACAATGGAGCACTTCCTGTATTACCGCACAACATCACGAGGTGGAACAGCAATTTCTGTTTGAGAGAAGAATTCTAAATATGCAGGGTGTGTGTATTAAACCTGTGCGAATAAAATAAAACACAACTCCAGGTTTGTTTTTGATGAGGAAACAACATTAAAACATAGATCAAAAAATATTGTAATATGGTATAGATGGTTAGAAAATGCTTATATTCCACCTATACATTGATCTTACAACTTTCACTGTCTTTATTTTAAGCTTTAACCTGCCCACACATTATAATATCATCCATTTCCAGGCTGACTGGGCTCAGAATACCAAACTGCTTCAAAAAACCTCATAGATATTGGCTTGTCTTATCCTTTAACTTTCAGCACAGACTGATGACATCGTTAGGAGGTGACGGATTCTTCTCCGGACAGACTTGGAACTGTTTGTGTGACGGCCGCACCTCCTCTCCGCTCTCGTGGCTCTTGTTTTCTGACAGATGATGAGTCCCCGTGAGCCTCTCTGCACTGTGACCTTCATGCTGTGGAGGTTTCCAGTCTAATCCGGCCCCACTCCTTCATCCATTAGCTGTGTCCCATCAAGCACAGCCCATAACTCACAGCAGCCCGGTCAACCGGCGCTTCAGATGTAAATGCTCTTGTGTACACCAATACAAGGTTGTACAACTGCTTATGGCTCAACTTTTCAATAATAACGTGTAAAGTCTTTGTTTGTCTCATGGTCATTTTTAAAAGACTCATTTTACACTCTTCTCTAATCTGTGATAACACTGTTTCTTCATCACAAACAGACCTGGAGTTGTGTTTTGTTTACACATTTACACATGTTTAACACACTAACCCTGCATTAGGCTGAGTTCTTCTCTCAAACAGAAAACATGAAGTGCTCCACTGTGTTTTTAAACTCCATAAACCTTCACTAGAATCATTTCAGCCCCTTTAACAGATTTTTCTCTTTCAAATCCAAATCCACTTTATTTCTATAGCACATTTTACAAACAAAGCAGTTTCCAAAGTGCTGCACAGAGATTAAAAAAATGAAGATCACGAAAAGGTAAATTGTTAAAATTTGGTCATACAAGTCCTAAAACAATACAACCAGACAAATCAAATAAAAGCTAAACCATAACTATCATAAAATAGCAGTAAATAAGTAACATAAATAAATAAAATAAATAAAAGATAAAAGACACAGAGGACCACATAACTCACAAGGTGTTCAAAGCCAGAGAATAAAAGTCAAGGGAACTGTCTGAGCTGATGCATTTCTGTATATCCTTTTTCTTTTTGTATTTGACATATTTGACAAAAAATTCAACATTACAGTAGATACATAATGGCTAATATACTTGTTAATATAAAGTGTGTTTCTGGAGTCCATGGTGTTATCAGTTGGTCTATATGGAGTCAAAATGTTTCCTTTTGTCCGCACTGCTTGTTTTGCAATGATGTCACTATAAACAAGCTCAAAATAAACCTCTCAGCCAACAGACTTAGACTTAGACAAACTTTATTGATCCACAAGGGAAATTATTTAAATTCAGGGAAACTCAGCTGCTGTCAAACTTTACTTAAGGAAAATGACTTTAATTAATGAATTACTTACTTTACTGCTTTGCAATTCAGTTGCAGTGGAGTAGAAAGTAAATATACCTGCTCTCAAGTAAAAGTAAAAAGCATCCTCTGTAAAAATTAACTTTCATACTTTTGCTACTGCTGGCATTTAGTGTGCTAGAATCTTCAAGACTTCATTACATAAATGCCTGAAAGCACATTCGTATATTGTTTAAACTTCTATACAAAGACTTTTCCCTTTGAAAACAAGAATACAAAAATCATTAGGGACAATTTTAGTCAAACTGTCATTGTTTTATGTAAAACAAAAAAATGTAATGTAGTTCATTTTGTGCTCTGGAGCAGTTGAGCAGTCCTCACACAGAGTCTAGCGCTGCCGCTCGGCCTGCTGGGTAATGAGCCCCATGGGTTCCACTCTGCGTCTGTGAGTGGCAGGACTGCAGCAGGGCTCTGACGTTCTCCTGCTGGGCAAACAGCGCCCCCTTCTTCCTCCGGGCTGACACTGCGGGGAGCACGACACATTTAGTTGCTGCTAATTAATGCAGAGCTGCACTTTGTCTCAGAACTAACAGAGACACCTCCCACCGAGCACAGATCCACCTGTGTCTCCCCTCTCCTTATCTGCTCCTCCCCACAGGACGCACTCAAATACAGTCAAAACTGCACAAGCCCCGGCCGCGAGAGTCTGAGAAAGAGGGATTTCTGGAGGCACTAATAACTCTGTCTGTGAAAATGACTTTGAGACAGAGTTTAATTCCACTGCTTTGGTTTATAATGCCGCTGGAGTTCAAAGCAGCGCAGGGTGAGTCTTCTGTTGCACGGGGCATTTGAGTTTAAGCCCAGCGGACAAAAGGGGAGTGCTTTTCTGTCGGATTTAAGGCTAGTCTAAAGAGAGACATTCTCCTCTGTTCTCATCTGTTCTTTTTCTCAAAGTGAATTGTCTTTTTTATCACAACATACTGAAATTTTTGTTCGCAACTATTACCACCTTATAGAGGACATCTTGCATAAGCAGCTTGTTTAACAGTGAGTGTCAAAAGGGCAGATCCAAAGAACACACCCAGGACTTTATTATGGAGTGTTTTCCAAGAGAAACTGGAAAATTCCACAGTACAGCATTAAACATGGCTATCTCCACGGAGATAAGTATCTGACTGTACCAAGTTGAATTACAGGTCAGATCTGTAAAGAGGCGAAACAGCTCAATTGTTTTCGCAATAACACCTGCACTTGAAGAAATGCACAATAAATTTAAGTTTTAGTTTAATGCTATATTATGGAACTTTTTTTATCTGAACCTTCAAGGGTCCAGCTTTACAGAGAACCAGTGGCATCTCCATGGTGACAAGCAGATGGCATACCCCTCCACCCAGAAAAGTTACACAGTGTACTTTTAAAATACTGTTCCTATATTGACCTTCAAAAAGTCTTGCCATTGTGAAAAAAAAAAAAAATCTATCAAATTTTTTCACAATTAAGAGCCGGCAATCTTAAATCGGATGTGACATTTGCATTTTTAATTAGCTACATCTACGTTATGTCTTCCTATGCCATATGGAGTCTTATTTAGATACCCTGACAGATTGCTTGTTAAATGAATGTCTGTATTTGTAATAGCGGCAAACATTTTCAAAAAGCATATCTCGATATAATCTCTTTACTTCCATAGAAACATGTCTAATGGCCCCAGTCTTACATGCAGCACTGCCTTTATTAAAATATTCATTTCTGGCCTCCTGCAGGCTGTATTGAAGTATTTCTTAAGCTGAAAAGGAATGATTCATTACTTGGGGCACTGGCCTTTGTTCTGGCTTTTCGCCTCGCTGTGTCTCAAAGCATGTTATCCAGCCTACATCAGATTAGGTACAAGTGATTAGATTGGTGGCGTTAATTAGGCCAAAAGTAGAGATTAGCTGACGTAGGATGGTGTTAGAAAGGTTAAGTATTGCTGAGAAGGCCTTTTGAAAGTGCCTAATATAATGAATAGCGTCTGTGTTCATTGCTCTGGCTTTTTCCCAGTAATAGGGGCAGCCATGTCGTTCACCAAGGACAGAAAAGGTCCTATATTAAGGGACTCTTGTGAGCTTTAAGCCATGTTATAATGCTGTTACCTCATCAGAAACATACCTCAAGTTGTGTTTTGTTTTTTTCTTTCTCATTAGTCTGTCTACTTCTCCCAAGCTGTGTTCTGTGCTCTGTTCCACCTGTTGTTGTCATGAAGAGGTATTTTTCAAGTTAACAGCTACCGTTTACCTTTTATTCAGTAGAGATTGGAATTTCCAGGCCAAATGTTTCTGTTGTAGGTGTATGAAGTTTCAAAATGCAGTGTATTACCACATGACATCACAAGGTGGAACAGTTTTCGGTTGATCTGAGATCAAAACTAAACCTAAATATGAAGGATTTGTGATTGTGTGAATGAAATAAAACACAACTCTGAGTATGTCTGTGATGAGGAAACAACATTATAACATAGATCAGAAAATAGCATGATTTAAAATGTGTTATCTTTAAAGATGCAGTATATAACTTTTCTGGGGAATGGTCGGCCATCTACTTGTCTCCAAGATGTTATTGCTTTGGCTGAAATGTCCCAGAGTATTACATTAAACTTCTATATCTTGTACTTACAGGTACAGGTGTTTTTGTTGCTAAAAATGTCAGAAATAATTTTCTAAATCATTCTAACTCTGAGCTGGGTCGCATCTCCACAGATCTGACCGGTGTACCTCACCTGTTTGTAGGTCCGGGTATCACTGAGAAGCTGCTGATATGATACATATACATACCCTGATACGATTTTTCGATACGCTGCACTTTTGATTCAATACGATTCGATATGATATATTTCAAATTGATTCGATACGGTTCAGTAAAAAACAAAGCCTAAATCATGGAGTGTAGTTAATGAAGTTAATATGAAAAATACCCATTTTACTCAAAACAGTGAGTATGTCTAATGTGCTGCATAAACAATTTTCCTTTCTCCAAACACGCAACACAATTATTGCTCTTTCACAAAATAATTTTGTAAAATATACCAAAAAAAATACAAAAAACACCCTTGACAATATATTAATACAACAGCCCACAATATCAATACAGTATCATGAAATTAAATGATACGATATATCGATATTTCAATATTTTTGCACACCCCTACCTGTTTGTCTCCATACTAATACTGTACTGTGGAACATTCCAGGCAAAGACATCTCCATGGAGACACGTGTGATATCAGAAAAGTTACTTAGTGCATATTTAAACTGCATACTATTTTGAGTTTTTTCAGTTGCTTGATCGATTGGTTGCAGTAGTACCCAAGAGGGAAGACTATTTCCTCTATAGTTTCTACCATCACTGATTCACATAAAAGCATTCTCTTTCTCCTCCATTAACCTGCCATGTGTTTTGCTTTGCCCCAGCTCTATCGCAGCAGCAAAAGCATCCGCCTCCTCAGCCTATCCACGTTGTCCTCCTCTTCACCAAACACACTCTAGTCCAGGGGTCTCCAACCTGTAGCTTGGAAGCTACTGGTAGCTGCCAAGGGATTTCTGAATTACATGGATAAGTTAAATCTGATTAATTAAATGCCTTTTACCATTGTACATGTATCATTTTTATTTCTAACTTTGTACTCTAATAAATGGATAATGGTTTATGTTTTATAGGCGTCTAATTGTACCTCATCTAAGGCTCACCATGGCTCTTACACAATATATGCTCAATTTCTTATGACTAGTCAATCCGTGTATCATTGGTTCATTCATTTTTCCAAATAAAACCAACAAATAAGAAAACGAAAAAAACAATTAACAACAACTATTTACTTCATTATTTGTCTACAAAACCAAAATGAAAAAAACGGATTATGATTAGTTTTTTCAGTTTTCGATTTTGTGTTTAAATGAATAATGGAAAAAATGGATAACGGTCGTTCTCTGGCACTTTTGAAAAAAGATTGGAGACCCCTATTCTGGTCCTATTAAAAATATTTTCTTTAAAGTTACATTGTGTAACTTTTCTGGTGGAATCCGTCATATTCTTTTCTGTTATTGCTTTGTCTGGAATGTTTCACAGTACGGTATTAAACTTTTCTATCTTCATGGAGACCAAACCAGACCAAGTTACAGGTCAGGTAGAAATAAGCAGGTGACGCACCCCCAACCAAAAAGTTACCTCTTTAACACCTCTTTCCCATACTCACTCTACAATATTTTAGTTTTGATTTTTATTTTACCTAATAGTATATCATGCAGTCCAAAGTCAACAGTTTGAGCAAAGTCTTGGCGAAGAGTTGCTCCTCCAGAAAATCTGAAATAGATCATCCTGTGACAGAAACCACTGGGTGTTTGGGCCCAACTAACGAGCAACAGTGCGGCCAATTTCTACCTGGCAGGATGCACTGTTTTGCTGGGGCACTGGCTCAGATATTCGGCCTCATTTGGGGAGCCAGCAGACGACAATAGAGGGAGCAGAGTGTAGAGAAGATGGCGAGTGGCTGGTGATGGATCCTGGAGCATGGCGAGGCGTTCAGGGGCAGATGGGACTTCACAGCACTCAACACAGGTGTCCCTTTCATCCGTCATGCTCGGAACCAGGAACAAAAGACAACAAAGGGTGAAGAGTAGAGCTGTGAAATGTTCCAAATGATCCTAAAACTACAATATTGTTGAGCCATGATCTGTTAACAAGAAAATACTGCTAACTAAACACTTGGACAATAAGCACTATGTAACTTTTCTACTACTGTTTGCCTGGTAAATCCAAAATGATGTCTATGTTTTTTATGTCAGTGTGGTCCCCTCGCTCTCCGCTGCATCTGAATTCTGGTCAAATGTTCAACATCCAATCAGATTAGTTTTTTTCAGTGACGCGTGTGAAACGAAGGAGCTTATTGGTCATTTCACCTCATTGATTCTGCAGGAATACACAGTGTTTTTCAGCCCATTGTTTTTCTTTATTTTTCCAATGCGGGGAGACCATGCGTGTCCCTGATTGGTTAATACACTTGTCAGTCACAGACATTTGAAAACGGAGGAGACTCACCGGTGACCAGACTCACATCTTCGTAAAGCAGGCGTGTCAAATTCAAATTCACAGAGGGTCAAAATTAAAAACTGGGACTAAGCCGTGGGCTAGACTAGATATTTATTGTAGAATTTCAACAACATCTGCATGTTTTCTCTTCTTTCAAGATATGTAATGTTAAAGCTTTTCTTATTAAATAGATAAATAGTTTTGCTTAACATTGAATTCAGAACAAGCAGAATATAAAATAAAAACAAAATTTTAAATAATGTCTCTATAGCCTATGTGTAACCAGCAGGCCAGATCTAATACATAGTTGATATGATCTCGAGGGCCAAATATAATTATGTCGTGGGCCAAATTTGTCCCCCGGGCCTGATTTTGACATGTCTGTTATAAAGAAGTGAAGGAGTGTGTGGTCCTAACTTTTCATCATTCTGAAACCCATGGATCGGCAATCATAGTAACACAGTGCACCTCCAAGTAACTGACAGTACTGTGACCCGTCTATAATTATTGTATGTTAATTGTCTCACAGGCTGAAGTCAAAGCTATAATATTTTTACACTTACCAATACACCAAAACAATATTTTACTTTTTAAATCGCTGGAGGAGGTTTTTCGATGTGAGAAAGCCCTTTATGTGGCAGTTATATGAATAAAAGTCCAAAAGTGCTTACCTCTGTGCCTGAGAAGTTTAAGCACCCTCCACTGAGATCTTGTGACTCCAGTTCTTGGCCCGTCCAATTACAACACCACTGCCACTACCTGCTCTCTGCACATTTTAAAGTGTGTTTGTCCCGATAAGGCCCAAAGTTGTAAACATTAGTTACAGATATAGCCCTGTAATATTGAGGTTGCAGTATTTCCACTCTTGACAGCAGAAATTGCCTTGTTATTGTGAGTTTGTGAGTGACTGTGGTGCTTGGTTGCAGCTGACCTACCTGCCGCCGCCCTGGGGAGAGTGTGAATGGAGAGCTCTGGAGTCGGGCTTCTTCCAGGTGTACAGTGTGACGGCCTGCAGGATCGACTGTGAGACGCGCTACATCGTTGAGAACTGCAACTGCAGAATGGTGCACATGCCCGGTGAGTCTATGCTCTGTACACACAAACTAAACAAGAATATATCAGGGTAAACTAGGGTTAAACCAGGGCAAGAAAGTACACATTTGTTTTCCTTAGACTTAGACTTAAACAAACTTTTTTGATCCTCAAGGAAAATTATTTGGACACTGTTTTACATGTTTTTATATTGTGTTGATTTTAATGTGAAGCACTTTGGTCACTTTGAGTTTTGTAAAGGGCTCTAGAAATAAAGACTGATTGACTGAAATATACCATAATTTCCAGACAATAAGCCGCTAATTTTTTCTCACACTTTGTACTCTGCGGCTTATAAAACAATGCGGCGAATATATGGACGGATTCTTTGTTTGGCACATCGTCCATTCATGTTCTATCTGTGTGATTAACACATGGATCTTAAGTTAAAATGAAGATACTACACTAGCTAGCGATATTGTCAGCACACTCAAATAGTTTATCTCCGTGTGATGAAATAAATTATGATGCTAAATTAACATTAGGGTATACGTCTTATCTGTATGCGTAAATGACGATAAGAAACATCTCAAACTTCAGTAACCGGACATCCACTCATACCTGATTGATAGAACTATCTCTGCTCCTGGGAGAGGCTGAAATTTGCTGAAATCCTATAAGACACTGACATGATACAAGACAGAACAGCAGCTCTTTCTGCAGGAGACATGTGCAGTAGAAGAAGAAGAAATGCAGATGACGCATCTTTTAAATTAACGGCAATTGATGTGTCTGTCGAAGAAGGAAATCGAGCTGCTGCACATGAGCTCATCAGTGAGTCAATGTTGAGATTTTGGCGACAGCAGCGTGACAAAGTGACTCAAAACGACAAAAATTTTCAGAGGCAATAAAAGTAGATGGCCCAAACTTGAAAACGTTCTTGAAAATGTGGAAACCTGCAGCTTATATTCAGCTGAGGCCTATATATGTACAACTTTAAAATGTTGTTCAAATTTAGTTGATGCGCTCAATAGTCTGGAAAATACGGTAATAACAAAGAGCAAAACTATAAATGGCAATAACACATTCAAAATAAGTAGCAAAAAATGTGTATATGTACAAGAAAAATAAAAATATAGAGCTGTAGTTTTATATTTTGGCTATATACAAGAGGTAATGAGAAATAGTGCAAAGATTAACTGATTTAAAAATTACGGTACCAATAAGGTATTTCAAAAATGTACCATAATTCAGAAAACTGCAGAATCGCTTTTTTTACACAATGATCAATACTTTTCAAGACCTCAGTCCGTTTTAATGTATTTGTTTTTGGTATCTATCCACCCATCTTTTTTGTTTACATTTTTATTTATTTGTCAAGGAAAATCCATTTTGATCAGGGCAGTCTTTTTTTAGCCTGCTTCAACCAAGACAGGTTATGAATTAAAATCTATGGACACAAAATGAATTTAAGATCTATTCAAACTTAAGTGAAACCCAAATGTGAGTTGCAAGCTGCAGCCTGGAGCTCCTCTCATAAATACTCCAAACTCAGAGGTGTACATTCGTTAGCTGGTGTTTTCATCGAGGTTGCAAGGCTTTATGGGAGATTAAATGCTCTAGCGAGACCTCATATTGATATGACCAATCAATAGTGGATTAAGTGTTGTGATCTGAAAAGCCCCAGGATTACAGTTCTGGCAGTAAAGGCAGGAGGGCCACAGAAGTATCTTGGTTGCAGTTTTCATTTCCAGTATTTATACATTATTGATATGATTTTATATAGTTACAGGAGGGGTATTGTGCTAAATTAACATTTTTGAGCCTGTTATAAAGTTGTTCCCTTATCAAAAATATGCCTGAAGTTTCAGTTTCAGTGATCTTGCGGTCTCTCATATTTCAATTCTCTTTACAGTAAAAAGAGGGTTCAAGAGGGTTTACAGTGAAAGGAAATCAATTTTTTTTAACATGCCGTTTTTGATGAATATAGCATTTTCAAACTAACAAAAGGCAACATGGTGATGTAAATATTTTATGTCTTCATACCCCATAGACATAAATACCTCACTGTGCATATGACGTATTCATGTTTTCTAATTAGTACAGTACTTGGTTTGGTCGGATAGTACATGTGGTAAATACTTCTCATAGTTCTACATCAGTGACAATAGAAAATACAGGTAACATGGGTCTTAAAACTGAATCCTTCTACCTATGACATCAACACTGAACATTCCAGTCTAATTCTAACTATAATGCAACTTAGACCATTTTGGCCATTGTTAACATTATGGTTTCTAGGTAACAAGTTACCTCCATAGCAAACCACTTTAAACCGTGTTTTTCCATTCCCATTCATTCAGTAAAAAGGAAAAAAAAAAAAAAAAAAAAAAAAAAAAAAAAGCTAGACTTCTGACAAGACAAAGTGAATTTACAAAAAAAAAAAATTTGCTCTTCTGATTTTTTTTCTGTTTAAATTTGTTTTCATTATTATTATTATTATTATTATTATTATTATTATATTATTATTTTTTTTTTTTTTTTTTATTTTATTTATTTATTTATTTTTTTTGCATGTTGTTTAGGAACAGTTTAGGATTTTGGTTAGGTTTGCTAATTTTAGCAAAAACTGAGCTGTATTTTTTTTAGACAAAAGAACATTTTGAATAAAGTTATTAGTTAAGTGTATTTAACAAAAATACTGTCTCGCTGAACCTTAATATTTCCTGTAATTACTTCTGTTGATTATAAAATTAACTCACTCTCAAGGAAAAGACAGCAGCAGGTAGATAGCTTTGATTGACATGGAACGCTAAGCCCTGGACGCGGAGAACTTGAGTCAAAGAGTCATGTTTTCCATGTCCAACCAGAAAATAAAATAATGAACTTCACCAAAATTGGGATGAGAGTACATTTTTGATACTGGTTGGTCACCCAGGTATAGATTTACTGACAGCACTAATACGTGTACACAAACGCACGTGTCTGTCTGTACTCATTTACTTATAACCTTTGACAGTTTTGTGTTTGTTTTGTTTTTGTCACTGTGTGGTGTGCTTAAACTGTGTATCTCTGATGTGTGTGCAGGTGATGCTTCATACTGCACACCGGAGCAGTACAAGGACTGTGCAGAACCAGCTCTGGGTAAGTCCTCCCTCTCTCTCGTGTTTTTCAGTCATGGTTCACTGTCGCCCAAATAAGGATTATGTTTCCTGTCTGGATAAAGCTTATAGAGTTAAACCTGCCTTAAAAAGAGGAATACGGGTGCAGACACATGTGTAATCTCAGACAGGATTTACTTAAAAAAGAGAAAACACTGATTGCTAGTATTTGCATGTGGAAAAGTACACGTATAAGAAGGTTGTGGGTTTGATCCTCAGGAGAGAGTTAAGCCTACAGGTCTTTTAACATGTTACAGTGGATTTCCATTGTGCCCAATCACATGCTATTAACAATAAAAAACATTATATTGTAATTGGTTATATAGGTCACCATACTTAAAAGTCCTACAGTATATGATACAAAATTGACTCTTGTGAACTTTAAGTCATGTTAGAATGTTGTTAGCTCCTCAAAAACATACCTGGAGTTGTGTTTTGTTTCATTTGAGTAAAAGTTTATTACTAGTCTGTAGGGATGTAACAATAATCGAAATATCGTGATACAGTATTGTCAAAAGTCTCACAATAATATCGAAAGCTGTCACAGTATATCAAATTATAAGTTCCTTTGCTTAAATGCATTGTTCTTTAGTAGGAACAGCTAATAAACATCAGGAACTTCATATCCCATGATTCATTTCAGCACAGACAACATGAAGAAATATGGTTTTACTTTAATTCTTGAGATTCTGACAGTAATAATTCACACCAAAATCTTGTCAAGGTATTTTAAAAGCACAAAAGTGTCCTATCTACAAATTACATATTTGCCACTCCAAAATATTGCAATAAATATCGTACCTTGAGAAGCATATTGTGATAATATCGTACCGAGAGTTTTGGATATCCCTGTTAGTCTGTCTACATCTCCAGTCTCAAAATGCTTTAGTTCAATAGAGTTCGGCAGCTCCAGGGCCAAAATTGTCCAAATAATTCTAGTGAAGGTGTATGGAGAACAGAGTGAAGCACCTTTACTACCACATGACATCACAAGGTGGACCGGTGTGTTCTGTTAGAGAAGAACTCTAAATATGCAGGGTTTGTGTGTTAAATGTGAGTGAGTCCATGTATGTTTTTGATGAAGAAACAACATTATAACATAAATCAGAAAATAGCCTAATATCAGTGTATCAAATGTATCTTTCTTTGCACTAGTGGGGAACTTTTAATCATTTTTGTTGCACTTTTTGTTGCTCTATTAACTAGACTCAAATAAGACAAGGACTCATAAGGGTAAAGCTCTATTTATTGCAGGCGGCTCATATTTTATAATACAGTTCGTTTAGAATAGGCTTGGAGTGTTCAATATTATTGTTTATCTTTCCTCTCTTGTCCTTCAAAATGTGTTTTTCCGACAGGCCTAGTTGCAAGTTACTTCAAGTGGCTACTCCAGGTGCCCGAGAAATTACACTTTCTATTCTGGCACCATCTCGAATACAAGGACTTTAAAAATGGTTTTGCCAGTACAAGGCCAAAGCCACAGTGACAGCAAACCAACAGCCATTGTAACTCAGATTTCTCTTTCATCTAATTTACTGAGCACCAGGCTCATTGAGATTTTTACATCCTTCATAAAACTGCGTACTACAAGACACTTTTACTTCAAATTGGCTATACTGTTAACTTTGACACAGTTTTAAACATCTGTGGTTTAATAGTAGATCTAGAATTAGTTATTTATATCTTTTTATTTTTACTGCTTTTTACATTTTAGATACACACAGAAGACATCAAATATATGAAGCGAGATATATGGAATTATGCAGTAAAGAAGAAAAAAGTTACTACTAAATTAAGTTAATAGGAACCTTTTACCTTTAATTCAGTAAAATTGGTCAGTTCCAGGGCCAAACTTGTTCAAATGATTCTAGTAAATCATCAATCATCAAGCTAAAAAAGTGCATGGAGTTTAAAAACACAGTGGAGCACTTCCTGTATTATCACAAGGTGGAACAGAGTGTGTTCTGTTTGAGAGAAGAATTCAGCCTAAATATGCAGAAGACAACAAATATATGAAGCAAGATATATGGAATTATTTAATACAGAAAAAAGTTAGTACTAAATAAATATTATCAGCAAAGCAAAGGGTGACTGCTTTGACAATTTGAATATAAACTATAACTATAAAAAATATTTAGTGTATTATTTAACTTTGTGTCTTTGCTAAATAATTCTGTTTATCTTTCTTCATATACTTGAAGTGTTCTGTTTGTCTTCATCTTATTCCAGAAATTGCCATGTGCGCCGCCATCATCCTTCAGGTTGTATTATTTTGTATGGAGCAGTTAAAGGGACAGTTCGGAATTTTGGACATAGGGCCTCATTTCCTAGTGATCCAGAGTGTTGGAGATGTGTGGAGACACTTTTTTTAAAAAATATTTCATCCAGTCCATGTATTTGTGGAGGCTGCTGAAGCTAGGCTAGTGCATGTCAATGGCTATAGTTAGCCTGCCACTAAAAACAGTCTTCCCCACTTCACAAAACACCTGAAGCAAAACTATTATTAAGCCAGAATACTGATGTGAATGTCTGTGTGGATATAATAATTTTAGAGGTAAAAATAACCTTGCATTTGAAGGATTTATATCTGAGCAGCAGCAGCAAGTTGTACTTCCTGATAGAAAGCTTGGCAGCGGCGGACTGATATGAGAAAGTAATCTCTCAACATGTAATGATTCATGCGATTCATGTTAGATTTATTTCAGACATTATTCTATCAACACAGACATTCACATCGACAGTCTGGCATAATAATTGTATTGCTTCGGGTGTTTTGTGGAGTGGGTAAGACTGTTTTTAGTGGCAGGCTAACTAAGGCCATTGACATGTGTAGCCCATCTATGTAATATATTTTGATGAAATGTTAAATTATGTAGTATTTATCAATTACAGTATATGCACTGTTAATTTATTAAATTTGAATGTAATTAATACACTGTAGCATCGAGAGCAGCCAGGAAATGCGTGGTGCCGATAGTTGGGGGTCCAGCTATAAAAGTAGGTCAGACACGCCCATCCAGTTGTTGTGAGTGTGGCCTGCGCTCAGGTGTTGTGGCCCTGCGTGCCTCGCATGTATTGAACCGCTTGGATAAAATAAACGTTGCAAAACGGAACTATTTGCCTGGATTATTTAAGGGTGCAACACATGCACTAGCCTAGCACCAGCGACCTCTGCAAATACAAGGACTGGATGGAATATTTTAAAAAGTGTCTCCACACGTCTTCAACACTCTGGCTCACTAGGAAATGAGGCCCTATGTCCAAAATTCCAAATTGTCCTTTTAAATATGGACTATAAAGCCGTTTTAAGCCTCCCAGAGAGTACACTGAGCATTTTACACAAATGAACCGACTTTATGTCATATTTAAGATGCAAAACGTTTCCCAAATTCTCCATTTAACCAGAACAATGAATGAGGTGTGTCCAAATTTTTGACTGGAGTGGAGTGTACATATTCATTTATATATACTGATTTCTTTTTCCTACTCAACAAAAGCAGCATGGATATTACATGAGTGGTCATATTTATTGTTTAGTTCTCTGTAGCTTTGTATCCACCATCCTCTGCTTAATTTAAAGAGGATATTTGAAAAGCTGATTTGATAATCCCAATAATCCTTCAATCTTTCTTCTATCTATGTCCTTATAATGGGGTTAGAACACGTCTGTCTGAAGAGTGCAAAATCATGTGTCGAGATGATTTATTAAAAGCACAGGGGCCATCTTAATATTTCCTGGTTGTGTGCCAAGACCTCATCAAGTATGTAACGGGCACAGACACATGCGTTAGAGTTCAATTTACTGGATGGATGGGCAGACAGATCGTAGGGCTGTACTCTGAACTCGAGTGAATTAAACACCATGTCGCTGGATTCAGGGAGATTCAAATCACAGTTCGTATAGTGTTAGAGTATTTTTTGTCACCTTAAGTTTGCAATATTGATTCTAGTGTTTGGATTTCTTAGTGGACTTTACAGACTCTCCCCTGCAGTAAAATGGTGTTTGTCTCCATGGAAACAAATAAGTTATACAAACATAAATTATTGGTCTGTCTACTCTTGAAAAACTGAAAACATCAAAAGCATGCTTGTCAAAAAAGACTTGAATTTTCCATAAATTATCACCAGACTCGTTATAAGCATTTCTGCCATCAAATTGTGTTTGTTTCAACTAAGTGCTCATATTAGCATGTCGAGCATGTTGCTAAAATGCTAGATTTAGATTTTGTTCTCTGGTAATTCTTGGCAGTTAGAAAGTGGAATGAAATGTGTGGTTCTATGGCCATTATTTTAAGTTCTATGATTTTATGACATGAAATGACAGTGGCAAAGATATTCAAGAAAAGCCTGTTTAAAGACCTGTTACAAACAATGCCTACAATGCATGCAAACATGTGTGCCCATTAACTTAGGCGGTATCCACACTAGTAAGTAATCGAATCGTTTTTGTTGTGGATGCAGTGTTCGTCCTCACTAATCCAATGGAAAATGTCTCCTGAGACAGAACAATCTGGTGCCGCCAGCTCCCACGAATTCATCTGAGTAAGGATCTGATAAGGCATTGTGTGGACGCCTGAAAATGCTGATATGCTGATGTAGGTCTATGTACTGCAAGGTAGCTAATTCTCCACCAAAACGCTATGAGAGTAGAATATATGTGGCCATACCATCTTGTCAAAGCCTGATCCCGTCAGATCTCAGAAGCTCAGCAGGCCGGGCCTGGGTAGTACTTGGTTGGGAGACCACAAGGAATTCCAGGTGCCACAGTCGGGCGCCAGTGGCAAAAAACTGCTGTTGTGTCCTTAGGCAAGACACTTCACCCACATTGCCTAGTATGAAAGTGGTGTAAGCGTGAGTGATGGTGGTGGTCGGAGGGGCCGATGGCGCAGATTGGCAGCCTCGCTTCCGTCAGTCTGCCCCATGGCAGCTGTGGCTACAGTGGTAGCTTACCACCACTGAGTGTGGAGTGACTGAATAATGAACTGTAAAGTGCTTTGGGTATCTTGAAAGGTGCTATATAAATGCAATCAATCAATCAATATATTTATATATACGGTCTATGCGTATGACCTGCAGACGTATAATCTCTGAAAAGTTTCACATGAATCATCTCCAGCTCGATAGAAGCACAGAAGAGACTCACCATTAGCAGAACACCCCTCTGTCACAGAAAGAACACATGTATTCCTCTGAGTCGTGTCCTTTAGTCCGACAGAAGCTGAACTGCGTCAGCGCACAATAGGGAGCTGTTTTTTGAGCACTTTGTTTATGCAAATTAGTGACATGTGTGGACGCAGAAACGACGTGTGTGGACGCAGATCGTTTCCAATACAGTGGAACATGGATTCATTTCAGTGTAAACAGGGTCTTAGATGGAGTTTCTAAACTTATGTCTACAATTGGAAAACCATTTCTAAGTCCCCCCTGTTCTCAGCAATGTAGAACGAGTCCAGTGATGGTTTATAGACTTAAAAACGATTTTTGCTGTGGTGCAACAATCCAGACATTTTTGAGTATTCAGAAAAGATTACTTTGGATTAATGTATGAAACAAGTGTTCACAGTTGGTGTAACTTGAATCATTAACACTTGTAATATACTATTGTATATTGTATATAGGAATTCTTCCAAAAAGTAATTTGTAATTGCCTTTATTGTGAGGAAACGGCAAAAGTGAAATGATCCTATACACACTGTAGCCTGGACCCACCAATATAAAGAAATCTGATTTTCTGTAGCCACGACAACAGATTTCAAACACTGCAAAGTCTGATTTAGTCTTTTCCTTCAAAAATGACGTTTCTTTAAAGCGACAGCTGCATCTGTTGCCAGCACACAGCTCATTTATCATGTCTGCTTTTGAGAAAACAAAGAATCTTTATAATGACAAAGCAAACAGAAAATACAATTATATTACTCTGTTTCTGAAACAATATGAGCAAACTTGTCAAAACTGTCATAGATGCTGTATGGTGACATTTTTCTTCCTGTCACAACATATTTACTCAGTCTGGGGATAAAACTATGGGGATAATCCGGCCAGTCATGTTCCAGACACCTTAAGCCTAACACTATCCACCTCTTCGGAAGTTGCCACAGGCAACGCTATAATTTGTGGCCCTTTTTTCAGTTGTGTGATTTTGCATAAAGTTGCATAAGTTCTATTCATGCGTTTCAGCGTCCTGTTTTCCAATGAGTTTCAGAATGGTGAAAATGATAACCGTTGCCGTAGCGATGAACAACTGAAAACAAAATATTATATATTTTCAATAAGAAAAAGTCCCATTCAAAAGATGTTACCTTTGACAAGAAGCTGAAACCCATAATATGCAGTATTTTGAAGATGTTTTCTCATTCAAAAGATATATTGATACTTTGCGGTGCCATAATGCTGGGGGTGTCCTACATGTACCTCTAATGGTGGTTACTAAGGTGACACAATGCACACATTAGCAAACACTGCCAAAAAATATTTTAAGATCTATTTGAAAATGTGATCAATACCATCGATCATGGTCCTGTTTAGGTGTTTGATTTTCAACAGAAAGGTGAGAGTGTCTAATAGAAAAACTGATGGCTAATTGTATTATGCTGCATTTTATTGTGCTCAGGACTCAGGGAAAACTGACCTCCACCTCGAGAAAGTGCAATGGAACGGCCAATCAAGTCAATGTTCTGAGAAACAAATTCGGGCTAGATCTGCGGGCTACATATATATATATACACACAGATTTGTTACATTACAAACTTTTTTTTTTCTGACCGTGGAAGTTGCAGCCATTTTATGTTAAGTTTAAGTTAACATTAAAAAATTGCTAACAGGAAGCAAGTAGGATACAAAAGATAAAGAATGAATAGCAGTTTGTCCCATACCACCCAAAATAGCTCATCCAAATTGACTAAGGAAATTGTTTTAAATTGTTTGAACATATCAATTTAGCATTATTTTGAACTGTAATTGAAAAAGAAATAAAAATATCTTTTTATAGACTTGGAAAATAAATCAAGCAGGCAAAAGAAATTGACTATATTCAAAACCTGTAGTTTTCAGGCTTTAATATTGACTAAAAACAATATTTTGTTTCACAATGGACAAATTATAATATAACTAAAATCACTTTTATAATTTCACATTTAAATTAAAGCTGCTAAGGCTTAAGTTTTGAAGATGATTATAAATGTTTGGATTCAAATTAAACTGAGGGAAAATTAAATGAGAGATGGCAGTGTAAATACCAGACCTGGTGCAAATCTTGTACAGAGTTTATAATTACAGCACAGCAAAAAGAATGGTGTATTTTTATAATCTAAATGTAATCCTTTGATTCCATTATAAATAAATGGTTAACACTTTATTATAACTTTGAACAGCCTTAAAAGTGCCTTGGACAAAGATTTTTCAATGAACAGTGTACAAAGCTTTTTTTTAAGAATGAGTCCGACTTGGAGCTGCTTGATAAACCTTAAACTAAACCCTTTACTGAACCTGAATCATTTTAAAGGTGCACTGTGTAACTTTTCTGGTGGAGAATTCAGAACCTGCTTCTCTGTGTGATGCTAACTGTAAGCACTGCTCTATCTGAGCACGATCTGACCAGAAATAACTGACAGATGAGCTGATTTGTGCAGTTTACAGGTCTGTCACATGACAACTACAGTCACAAGCTAGTTTTATGTGACATTAGCCAACAGTTTTTCAGTTAGTCACTTTTGTTGAAAGTCAAACTCCTAAACAGGACCATGAACGCTTGTATTAACCACAGGCTCCTGAAAATGTGCTGTTTAAATACATGTTGTATTTGAGTTTTCAGATGATCTTAAAGCTTATTTGGCAGTGTTTGCTAACTGGTGAACATTTCACCAATACACATACATGTAGCACACCTCCAGCGACACCCAGGTAGAGGTCCCTCGAGGGAATCCTCTTGCCCAGAGCGGCCGTCCCTTGCCTGCTGAGTTGAATCCCCAGACTGCGAAGACCCCACCCATTTACCTCTTAATGGTTTCACGTCCTCTTGAACTCTCTTCAAAGTTCTTTTCAACTTTCTCTTACGGTGCTTGTCAACTATTGGTCTCATGCCGATATTTAGCCTTAGATGGGGTTTACCACCAAAAAGTTAGCAAAGTTACGGTAGAGTATCTAAGAGTACCTATGTAAAGTAAGGTATTACTTTTAAAAGAAGTAACGAGTAATGAGCAAACACTACTTTTTAGTAACTTCCCCAACACTAATGCATAAGGCATATTAAGATTATGTGCATTACCTGTAAATGTAAATTAATAGGAATTGCCTCTCCTGCCTGGATATACCGTAGCTTGCCTCACTTGTATAGAGGATTGGAAATTGAAATATCAGTTGCTGACAAAAGTGAAAAGATTGAAGAAAGAAGTGAATCATTTGGCATGCACTGGGCAGCTCCTGTGCATCCAGTAGCCCCATTTGAATAAAAATACGAGAGCACTGAGGGGCCATATTGGATTTCCTGTCTCAATTATGTGACAGTTTGGTCTGTTTGGCTCTTACAGCGCCACAGGGGACAGGGACCTAATGCTGTGAGATCTGCAGCATGGAGCCAGAGTCAACACAACCTCTGCAAAAACACTCAGAGCATTAACTTATCCTTGTATTTGCATTTACAGACAAAGGGACAGTAGTAATAGTATTTAAAGTTGTAAGGATATTACTGTAAAAATGTGCATAGTTGTCACAGAAATAGAAGCCCTAGTATTAAAGGGGATTTAGACTTTGACTTAGACAAACTTAATTGATCCACAAGGGAAATTATTTGGACTTATCGTGTAAAATAAGCTTGTATGAGCTTCTAATAATTTTATAAGTGTTCTCTCATCACTCAACCACATATTCAAAGTTTGAGTAAACTTTTATTGCTCTGTATTCACGCCTTGACTGCTTAGAAAATTCTGGTTTACACCTACCCCCTATCCCCACCCACAGCTCTATACCTACTTATTTAAAAAAAATTCTGACAGTGGGTCATACATACAAAGTAAAAAAATAAAATAAAAAACATAATAATTTTTCAACAAAGAAAGCACATACATATAAAAATGCTGCTTGTTATGGAAAAATGCCACTGCTTGAGAAATGTTTAATGCCATACTAGGGAACATTCAAGACAAAGCAATAACATTTCTGTGACAAGTGGTGAATTCACCCGAAAGTTAACTTACATAGTTCATCTTTAAGTTATATGTCGAAAACATATGTCCCAAATAAACATACTAGTGATCACTGTAGTGGGTAAGTAGTAGTAGTAGTTGTTGTTGTAGTTGTAGTAATTGTTGTTGTAGTTGTAGTAGTAGTAGTTGTTGTAGTAGTTGTAGTTGTTGTAGTAATAGTTGTTGTAGTAGTTGTAGTTGTTGTAGTAATAGTTGTAGTAGTTGTTGTTGTAGCAGTTGTAGTAGTTGTTGTAGGTGTAGTTGTAGTAGTTGTTGTAGTTGTATTTGTTGTAGTAGTAGTAATTGTAGTAGTAGTTGTTGTTGTGGTAATAGTTGTAGTAGTTGTTGTTGTAGCAGTTGTAGCAGTTGTAGTAGTTGTTGTAGGTGTAGTTGTAGTAATTGTTGTAGTAGTAGTAGTTGAAGTAGTAGTAGTAGTAGTTGTTGTTGTAGTTGTAATAGTTGTAGTAGTTGTTGTTGTAGCAGTTGTAGTAGTTGTTGTAGCAGTTGTAGTAGTTGTTGTAGGTGTAGTTGTAGTAGTTGTAGTAGTAGTTATAGTAGTTGTAGCTGTAGTAGTAATAGTTGTAGCTGTAGTTATAGTTGTTGAAGTAGTAGCTGTAGTAGTTGTAGTACTAATTGTAGTAGTAATAGTTGTTGTTGTAGGTGTAGTAGTTGTTGTAGTAGTTGTAGTAGTTGTAGTTGCTAAAGGGCCCATGTTACACTTATGTTTACTGACGTATGTTATAATGTTGTTTCCTGATCACAAACAGACCTGGACTTGTGTTTTTGTTTCATTCACACATGTTTAACACACACTTCTTTCAAACAGAAAACAGTCTGTTCCACCTTGTGATGTCATGCAGTAGTACAGGAACTGCTCCACATATACACTAGAATCATAGCGAATTTCAATTTTCTCTATTCAACAAAAGATAAAAAGGAGATGTTAACTTATAAACTACAGCTTCATGACATCACAAGGTGGAACAGAGCATTTTGAGCTTTGGAGATTCAGACAACCAATAAAGGATTAACCAAACATATGTGAATGAAACAAAACACAATCCTCACAAGAGTTAATTTTGCGTAATATAGGACCATGAAAACAAAAACACATTAGTAGTAGACAATAGTATCACTGGGACAGATTTTCAGAACAGCCGGATCACATTAACTCCTACTTCTTCAGCATTAGGAGGAAAATGGTGAAAAGTTGGTCTGAAAGTGAGATTATAGCAGTTGGATTTCTTACTGGAGTTGCAAAGTCTGTGAGCGATGTGGTGTCTTTGATTAAGATTGTTTTGAAAAGTGGGTAGTTACCAAAAGAGAATAGCACATTTGACAAGAACAGTGGTCTCTTGGTGGTCTTACGGGCCTTGATTAAACCCAGTATCAAAGCACTTCTGTCTCTGCTAGTGAGCCAATGCGTCATTTAACTTTGTATCTTAATCTGCAAATGTGCTTGGTTCATCAGCAGGTGGGAATTTTGTACTTTTAAACTGTCTAATGGTCCCTAAAATTATCAAATTATCAAAACTACATTAGAATAAAAGGTATAAAATGTATTGTCTGCAGTAGTTGGCAGATCGACAAAAAAGTAACCATGGTAACCACATTTTATATGTATTGATATATTGTGGAAATAGTACTTTAATAGTTATAGTAATTGTAGTTATCATAAAAGTTATCTGTTAAATACCAAGGTTTTATTGATATAGTGCTTTTATTTTATTTTATTTTTTTCAACTTTGGCAAAGAGTTAAGAAAATGTAACTGTATGACTCTGTATATTTATATATTTTTTTAATGCGTAAATATCTTATAATACAGAGTGTCCTTTATTACAAATGCATTATTGAAATTTGGAATACGGGGTAGGAAAATACATGTTTTTAAAAATTCTACCTACTCCTCTTGAGCACCTCAGCCAGGGGAGTGGACGGGGTGGACAAAGGGGGCCCAGAATTGGACCCGCTTCCTATTAATTTATTTTAGAGAGGGACCTATGTGAGGTTTCTTGCTGCCAAATTTCTGTCGATGGGCCTGTACTTACTGTAATGTATGGAAAATGATGCTCAAATAAATAAAAATATACTAAAAGAAGAATAAATAACAACTTGTATAAGAAACAGTAGCGCTGGTCTGTTTAAATATGCATAGCTTTTCGTGAGATTATGGATTAAATTGCTAAAAAAAAAAAATATGTATAGGCACTAGGGTGTGATATAATGAAAGTAATTAGACTTATGGATTAGTTGAATATTGCTCATTAATCACGGAAAACTGGGGCAGGGTCTGTAAGTGTATGATCTTGACTGAGTTTATATTCATTTTTAATCTAAAAGTGTTGCTGGCATGAAATAACCATGGATTTAACTATAAGTGCTCAAAATATTGCAAAAGTATCGATATCGTGTTACTGACTGACACAAAAATCAATTTCCCAACACAGTCAGTGGATTACAATAACACTGACAAAAATGCTCTGCTTTTTCTAGAATATGTTAAATAAAGTTGATTTTATGAATGATTTTCCATATTATGTCTAAAATTTGCCTTTATTTAGTTCTGGTTTTGTCTCTGTTAAATTTTATTTTGAGTTTCACAAAATTAAAACATGTAATTTATTTATGCACATATATTTTTTTTATATATATATGAAATTACTGAGTCAAAAAGTATATTATAATATCTCAGTAATATTAATATTGCAGTTCCTTACAGCCAGATCACATTACCCTACTATATGAAACAAACCAACTCTTTAACTAACTAATTTCCCCTTTTCACCTTACCTCTTCTCACCTCCTCCCATTCCCCCCTCTCTCTCCTCTTCTACCCTCCCTCGCTCTCTCCATCCCATTTGCCCCCTGTCGTTTCTCCTATAGCCAAATTATCTGCGGTGGAGGGGAGCAGCTGTATGTGCCGAACTCCCTGTAACATGACGCGCTACAACAAAGAGCTGTCCATGGTCAAAATCCCCAGCAAGACCTCAGCACGCTACCTGCAGAAGAAGTTCAACAAGTCTGAGAAATACATCACGTGAGTCACATTTTCCAAGTTTAACATCTAACTGTACTGTCCAAACCCTGCTGCATCTGTACGTGTCACTGGCTCACTCGCCGGCCAATCAGACAACCAAACAAACACAAATCACCTCAATCATCTTATTGACATAGGCAGTTTATTTTTTTCTAATCTATTGTGTAATGAGGCAAAGGAAATATAAAAGGTTAATTAAAAAAACAGATGTTAAGCAATATAGTGCAGAAAGGCTTGAATCAGTATTTATTTTATTGTAACAGATGGACTGAGTTAAAGAGATTAAATGCAATGGGTCTAATCAGGCCTAATTCAGGGCCACTAAACTTGATGTGATAATAACTGGGCTTCTGTTTTGTATTACACAATCAGTATTCTATTCAAACAATAAATCTGTTTGAGGAGAGTAACACCCCTCAGGACAAAAGACTCAGATCCAAAGCATTATGAATAGAAACTATTATTTTGTCTTTGCTAGTGGTTTTATAACTACAATTCTTTGGGTTATTACATTCTTTTTTTTTTTTACTTTACACACAGAGAATCCGCTCAGAATGATTGAGCTTTCCAAATACCATGGATTTGGAGGAAAATCAGGTTAAATGTTAGATCCAAAAAGGTTTGTTCTTTTGACTTAAATTAAACAATAAAAGGTTCTATATACTTACTGTACTCTTATTTAACAGGTATAATAATCTACCACCATTTTAGGTATTCTTCTATACCTGTGGTAATTGCTAGAAACAAACCTTCAAATTTAAAAGCACTTTTGATTTGATTACCACTAAAATAGCTCTTACTTTACACTAAGACACTCACCAAACGAATAATTATTAAGGTAAATGAAACTAATTAATCTGTGCATTTCTTAATGGTGCATCTGAAAGAAAACACTGTTCTATGTTATTGTCTTTTACAGCTCTCTAAGCCACGTTTAATGAGCTTTTTAATTAAACTATTAACAGTCCCTGTTGTCAGAATATATGCTGACATTTTTGTGACTTTAACAGTGTGCTAAAGAAAGCAAATAGGTTTTCAAAGGGCTTGTCGTTTCTAATTAAGTTTTGTGAAGTTGTGAAATGGAGCTTTAATTATTAAGCTGAACATAAGAACGTTATTTTTGTGTCACTGCATAAAATGTTTTACACTCTTTTCTCAGTGAAACGAGAGAGACCCTTTTCTATAAAGGCGAATATTTCATGCATTTAATCTTCCCACTTCAAATGAACTATAACAAATGTAAAAAAAAATATTTATATATATACCAGTATCATTATTAGGAAGTTGTAATAAAAAGTAGGTCTAGAATAGAAGTAGATGTTGAAGTAGTACTGATAAGAAGTAGTAGCAGTAGTAGTATTAAGTAGCACTAGTAAGTAGTAGTACTTGTCAGTAGTTGCTGCAGTACTAGTAGCAGTAGTAAATGGTAAGTAGCAGTAATGTTATAAAGGAGGAAGTAGTAGTAGTAGTCCTACTAGTGGTAGTGATAGCTGTAGTAGTAAATAGTGATAAACAGTAAACAGTGTAAGTAGTATTAGTAGTAGAGCAGTGGTTGTAGTAATAGTAGCAGTAATAAATATTACAAACTAAGCAGCAGCAATAGAAGCAGTATAGAATCAAAATGATAGAAAAATAATTTGAATAATTAGGAATAAAAATACTAAATAGAAACTCTGAATAATAACAAGAAAAAAAAAATCAAATTAATAACAGTAGTTGTGGTAATAGTAGTAGTTTGAGTAGTTGGAGCATTACCAGTAGCAGTAGTATAGTGAGTAGAAGTAATGTAAGTATATTGAAGTAAGTAGCCAAGGTCATAGTAGTACTAGTAGTGAGTAGTAGTGATAGTTGTAAATAGTGGTAAGTATAAGTAGTACTAGTAGTGTAGTAGTTGTTGTAGTAATAGTAACAGTAGCAAGTATTATGAACTAAGTAGCAGCAGTAGTGTCAGTATCAGAAAAAAGTTCCCATTCTCACTGAACCAAAACCACAAACTAAAAACTTGAATAATTGTGAAGAAAAGTTGCAAATATAAACAACAAATAATAAGAATTAAAAATAAAATAAATAACAGTAGTAATAGTAATAGTACTAGTAGTAGTTTCAGAACTTGTTGCAGTTCTAATAGCAGTGGTAAGTAGTGAGTAGCAGTAGTAGAAGTAGTACTTGTGCTAAGAGTAGTGATAAGTACAAATAGTGGCAAATAGTAAACAGTGGTAGGTGTAAATAGTAATAGTAAGAAGTACCACAGTAGTTGAGTAGTAAGAGTTGCAGTAATAAGTATTACAAACTCAGTAGTAGCAGTATTAGAAAAAAAAGTTTTGTTGCCATTGTCACCGAAACAAATCTGCAAACTATATGTATATGTGTATGTGTATGTATAGTGAGAATACTGAAGTAAGTAGCAGTAGTAGTAGTAGTAGTAGCAGCAGTAGTAGTAGTAGTAAATAGAGGTAAATGGTAAACAGTGGTAGATGTAAGTAGTAGTAGTAAGCAGCAGAAAAAAGTTTTGTTGCCATTGTCAATGAACCAAATCCACAAACCAGAAACTTAAATAATTATGAATAAAAATCCCAAATATAAACTCTGAATAATAAGAATAACAATAAAACAGCCGTAGTAGCAGCAGTAGTATAGAAGCCTGTTGTAAAACTCTTGTATTTGTGCTCCAGACTGCGGTGAAACTCGTGAACGCCTCATTGTCTTAGCTGTTGCCGGTCCTCCCACACACGCCTGTGACAGACTGTGCCTCATTTTAGCGTCTGCCAAATGAACAGAGCGCAGTCCCTTTCATTATGTGTCATTTCTCTTCCTCAGAGACAACATCCTGGTGCTGGACGTGTTCTTCGAGGCTTTAAACTACGAGACCATCGAGCAGAAGAAGGCCTACGAAGTGGCAGGGCTGCTCGGTGTGTGTACTAACTCATACCACTCGGCTGTCTCATTCTGTTTGCGGCTCATTTATATTTAGACTAGACTTTGACTATTGATGCTTTGCAGTGGCATCGCACTGGGGGTGTTCTATATGCGTGGCTATTGGTGGGTTTTTCAGCGGTTACCATGGTGACACAGTGCACACATGAGCCACATTAGTCAGAAAAGTTTTTAAATAGTCTGAAAACTCAACTACAAAATGATTTAAACAAGGCATTTTCAGGAGGCTGTGATCAAAGCGAGTGTTCCCGGTCCTTTGTATTGTATTTGATTTTCAACTAAAAAAGTGAGCGTGACTAACAGAAAAACTGTTGGCTAATGCTAGATAGCCTGTGACTGTAATTTTATGTGTGAGAAACTCGTTTAACAGCACAAATCTGTTGTAGTTCCAATACGGTGACCAGATTTTCACAATTAAAAACTGGGACACATCTGGGTTGGGATGGTTGGTATAAATAAAACTGTGAGAAGAGCATTATCCATTCTGGACTCTTGGGGACTGTTGTTGCATTTATGGTCATTTTCAGGCATGGATTCTATATTTTAGCTAAACAAATGACAATACTTTTCCCTCTTTGCTGTTGGTAGAGATCAAATTGGTCAGAAATGGGAACAACTGGGACATTTTTGGTATAAAACTGAGACAAATCACTGGTTTTGTATAAGTCTGCTGGGACAGGGGACACGGGCTCAAAACTGGGACTGTCCTGGGTAAATAGTCTGGTCTGGTCACTTTAAGTTCCAACCAAGTTGGCTCTTTCTGATCAGTCTGTGATAAAGTAAAGCTCAGATTACATCTAACTTGAGTAACAGAGCTTCAGATAGAGTAGTGCTTTCAGTTAGCTTTACACCCCCAGGAATGTGGATGGTATCAGCTGCAAAGTATCAATAGCACATGACTTGAATGACCATGAAATTTCACCTGCTTGTCACCATGGAGATTTTATTGTTTACCTGGAATGTTCCACAGTATGGCATATTCTCTTATCTATATATAGCATTTATTCAACTTCAGCTGTTTTATTGCTAAGAAATTAGTAATACGGCCCTCCACAAAACTGACCCAGTAATGTCAACTGCTTGTCTCCATGGAGATAGATATTTATTGTGCCTCAACATTAGCATTTAGACATCTCTTTAAACACAGAAGTGTCCTCCACTGAGGTATTTTTCATTTTATTTGTGTACTTTTTAGCATGCTGTTAGTGACATTCACCTGCAGTTCCCAGTTCACTGTCTTATTTTTAAATATTTATTCATTTTAGCACGAGTCAGCAAAAACCACAGGGATAAAACTGGACAGGAAGTAGTGACGCTAACAGTGAGGTTGCCAGGCACAGAGCCTATTCTCCAGACCATCTATAACACTGTCCCAAGTGACTCAGCATGAGGTGACAGGCTTGTTAAAAATGTTTGCCCACTTGCTTTCTGTCCTTGTGAGAGACAATTCCTTTATAATATATATTTAAACACACACATAAGATCAAACTGCAGTCTGAAAATGTATAATGGAGACAAAATTGCTTAGGTGACTTTTATGTGACACTCTATTATTATAATGTAGCCTCCACATTCTAGATTGCTGCTGTATATGAAACCTTATACAGGAGATAGTTACCCAGCGCCAACAAGACTTTTACTGAGTTCAACCTTAAGTTAAAGGTGCACTATGTAACTTTTTTATTGGGCTTGTTTCTATGGATATGTCATTGCTCAGCCTGGAATGTTCCACAGTATGACATTAAACTGCTCTGCCTAACATTTATGAAATTACAGGTGTTTTTATAGCTCAAAAACACCAAGAACAACAGGCTGACTGTGAGCGGAGTTGCTTCTCCACAGGATCTGATCTGTAACTTGGTTTGGTTTGGTCTCCATGAAGTTAGAAAGGTTTAATACCTCAACTGTGAAAACTGTGAAACCTTCCAGACAAAGCAATAACATCTCCACTGAGAAAATTGTTTGACGGACCCTCCACCAGAAAAGTTAGACAATGCACCTTTAAGTCCTAGCTTGTTTTCTTGCCTTAAAAGTTTGACAAAAACACAGCAGTTGGAAGGCCATTGTGTCCTGCTGAGCCTCTTTCTGCTCTCTCCAGTCTTCTGCAGAGACACTCTGACCAGTGGGGGACTCATAGTATTGAGCTGCTGGGAGTCAGCGGTCAGTAATGACTCAAATAAATCATCGACTTAGCCTCAGTCCACAGTCAGGGTCAGATCTGGACAAGGCTCTGGAGATCTCAGATAAAAAACTGTTTTTCAGCAAGTCTGCATTACATAACAGAATATTATCTCTACTAACAGGTAGAAGTAAAACCAATAGTGCTCATGCCTCACAGCAAGAAAGTAAAGGGTTCAATTCCCAGATCACCCAGGCTTTTCCGTGCATGTTTCTCCCTGTGTCTGGGTTTCCTCATTTTCTCCTGGGCACTCTGTTTTCCACATACAACCCAAAGCAAAGTAAAATCCTCCAGCTAAGATAGTCCTGACCAAGACTAGCTCAAGATCTGGAGATGGGTCCCCTGGCGCAGCACTGTAACAACCACTGTTCCTGACACGGCTGCTCCAAATGCAGAGGACAAAAGAGTGCACCTTAACCTATAATATTTACCTTTAGTTGATTCTAAAAACCTATGTCCAATTGTGTATTAGGAACTTCAATACATCAGAGTTTGCTAAATATTCAAAGGTGCACTAAGAGGGGTCTGCCACCTGCTCGTCTCCATGGAGATGTAAGGGCATTACACTTATGCATTTATTCAATTACAGGTGAAAAACATATAGATTACATCTCCAGAGATCTGACCTGTAACTGGCCCTGGTGGCATGACTTTTCATTTTGAAAAGTTGAATGCCATGCTTTGGAACATTCTAGGCAAAGCAATAACATCTCCATGCAGAGAAGAAGTTATAGTGTACATTTTATCAGCAGGGAAAACATTTAGATGGAAAAATAGTTTTGCGCCTTAATATTTATTGTGTGTGGGTTTTTTTTCTTTTTACTAGCGGGGAACTTTTGATATTTTTCTGTACTTCTATAAAGTATGAGCTGAAGAGTGTTGAATAAATATCTTCTATGACTTTATGACATTTTATCACTCGAAAACACTGTGCAAATCCTTGGTTATACAAGTGAATGACTACAGGATTTAAAAAGTGGTTTTATTTTTAGACATTTCACCTTTAATTCAAGAGGCTGACTTAACACTGACTGATTCAACACTGATTATGAGTGAACCGTGTGCTCACTAGAGGGAGTTGGACCTGAAACCTTCTTAATGCTTAAAGTGAGCGGCTAGAAGAGTTTTATCGTCATATAGATTGATAACACTTGTCTAAGTTACCATCAACCAAATGCACCAGCCCAGAGCCTTTATTGTTTATTGTTTATTTTGATCCCCATTAGTATCTACTGCGCACTGCGTCAGCTACTTTTCCTGGGGGCCTTGATAGGATATATATATTGGGAACAGCATCCAACACTGAAATCTATGCCAGGTACAGAACTAACTTTGGCTTCTCAAAAAGAAAAAGTCTAAAATCCATTTATAGATGTGGTGTACCTTCTACTCCGCCTGTCAGTACGATCCTATAAAATACATCTCACTAAACACAACCTTCCACACCTGAGATGATCACATATATACATTTATAGAGTGATAACAGCGCCATGGCAACAAGATAGAAGGAGTGCAGAGGTGAAGTCAGTGCAGACTGAATACTGGAGCTAATATTAAAATGTTACAGTATTACTTTTTGACCTTCAGTACAGTCCAACAACTTTGCAGCCATATCCCAAAGAAATAGACAGAATAGTTGACTCTACATTTAGCCATAAAGCATGAAGCAAGAAAGACTTAAAAAAATAGAGTTTATTACCTCCGCCAAGGAGGTTATGTTTTTTCCGGCGTTTGTCTGTTTGTTTGTTTGTTTGTTTGTTTGTTTGTTTGTTTGTTTGTCTGTTAGCAACATAACTCAAAAAGTTATGGACCAATTTTGATGAAATTTTCAGGATTTGCTGGAAATGTGAAAAGGAAGAACTGATTTCATTTTGGGGGTGATCCGGAAGAAATCCTGGATTCTGGATCACTTTGAAATTTTAGTTAACATTGTGGTAAATGGGGCCAAAAATTTGGTTTCTCAGTATCTTAATTAATTATTGACCAAACCCCATGAAATTTGACTCAGGGATGGACAATGGGATCCTCTTTCATATTCCAAAGGCTGATCCGGATCTGATCCAGAAGACTGATTTTATCGCAATTTATATAAAAAATGGGGGTAGTCCTTGGCGGAGGTCTGCGCTCTCTGAGTGCTTTTCTAGTTAAGAATGATTTATTAAGTACTTAATCTAATCCTAATTAAAGCCACAGTATGTAATGTTTTAGCCAAAAATAGTCTAACATTAAAGTTTGTGTGTGTGTGTTGATAGCACTGAAAAACTGTCCTTTCTGTGAGCGGGCTTGTATCACCACAAAATCACCACTCTTATTTGTTTCCATGGAAATGCTGTTCCTTTGGCTATAATATTCTAGCCAGGCTGGTGCTACCTAGTGCCTCCTCTCAATTTCATTTCTCTCCACGACTAGGTCAGGAATCAGAATATAATAGACAGTTCGCAAAAACCCCAGAAGTACAAGTTCGGGCACCAGCCAATCAGTGAAGAGCCATATACTCAGTGTCAGCGATTCCCGAGATCATGGATTTAAAGCCAGAATAAAGAGAATGTTTGGTGAATTTCATCAAGGGGAAAGACGTTATTGTCCTTCTTCCTACGGATTTGGGAAAAGCTTAATATACCAGTTAGCTCCATCAGCGGCGCATTATATATGTCATAACCAAATAGCAGCGATTGGTTAAATGATAAAAAGTGCTCGTCTTTTGTCGAGTGAATGAATTCCAACACTGTTTCTACGAAGTGAAACGAAATGAAACCGGCTGATGAACCAGGCTAATAATATTCCACATTATGGCATAAAACTTTTTGTATTTCTTAATCTTTATTAAGGACATCACAATCGTATTAGACAAGCCAGATGGATTTTTTATTGGAAACATACAATCATTTTAATTTACTTTTAAATTTGTTGTTATTATGTTGTTATTTTAAAGCCCTTTTAGCGGAGAAATAGGACTAACCGAGAGATTGTCCTGTACACAGGAACAACGCAATTACCACTAGGAGCTCTGAGTGTCCATTTGATGGTCCTGGCAAATTCTGAATACAGTGTTGTATCACAGTTAAGACACTTAAAATTAAATTTAAGAATTTGCTAAGTTAAAAAGGTTATGTTTCTTTAAAATGTCACTGTGGTGCCAGTGTCTGTGCTTTTTGTCAAGGACCTTAAGGGTTACTTTGTATAATGCGACCATGAGGTGATACAGTAATATAGATGTGAGACGATCACTGCATTCATGAATAGTTATGAAGTCTATCTATTTCCATGGAGAATATTCTTGATGTGATGGCGTTCTACCTCCATACAATCCTGCAGGTGATGTGCTACCTCCAGAAAGTGTCAAACTGAACCTTTAAAATTGTAGCCTGAAAAAATCATTCTTAATAAACCATTCACCATGTTCACTGTCAATTAAATCTTTATTTATACTTTACGACAATGTATGATGGGTTTTACATTTATTACCTGCTACAATTAACTCAGTGTTTTGTAGTTTTGTAGGACATGTTCAGTTTCCCACATTTCTCTCTCTGATGTTTCACTGTTGTCCTGGTCAAATGTGTGTAGTATAACTGTTTTGTTGTTTCTGTCTGAATCTGCAGGTGACATCGGCGGTCAGATGGGGTTATTTATTGGCGCGAGTATCCTCACCATTCTGGAGCTGTTCGACTACGCTTATGAGGTCAGTGAAAATGATTTAAACAGCACATTTTCAGGAGTCTGTGATCAATACGAGCGTTCACGGCCCTGTTTAGGAGTTTGATTTTCAACAAATAGGTGAGAAAAAGTGTTGGCTAATTCTATCGAGCTTGTGACTGTAATTTTATGTGTGAAAGACTGCACAAATTAGTAGTTTCCAATAGATAAGTCTTTTCTTTAGCATCACACCCCCAGGGAATGTTAAAGACTTCAGCTGCAAAGTATCTATTACCTTTAACCTTCAACTTATAAAACTCACTATATATAAACTTCTAGATAGATGATAAGGATACTTCTTTGAGCTGGCTGAGTTGAAAGACTTAACTGCTTATAATAATGCTTTCAGAATTACCTTTATAGCGCTAAATGCTACCGTCAGGACTGATCCAGGCTGCTTTAATCTCCAAACTTCTGACAGGCACATAAAGGTCTGAGCTCCTGTGGCTCGGCAAATAACACAGAAAGTGCCATAGGTATAAAAGATCTGCCTTTACTTAAACTTTTTATGAATACCTGCCTGCCTTCTATTGATACTTACATTTTGCAGCTGATGCCATCAACACTCCCTGGGGGTGTGAAGCTAACTGAAAGCACTACTCTGTTAGAAGCTCTGTTAGGGTTATTCAATTCAGACTTAAAAGGTCCATATTACGCTATTTTCTGATCTATGTTGTAATGTTTTCTCGTCTTAAACATACCTGGAGTTTTGTTTGGTTTCATTCACAAATGCTGGTAATGAAGGAAGTGCTACATTGTGTTTTACACCTTCACCTTCATCTTTTGGATAACTTCAGCCCTAGAATTGACAATCTCTACTGAACTAAAGGTAAAACCAGAGGCGGCGCTACCATTAGGCAACAGTAGGCGGTCATCTAGGGCCCTCGAACCCAGAGGGGCCCCCAACCAATTGCCCTCAGTGCCACTAATGGCCGAGGCCTCAGAGCAATTAGATTTTTTCTCAGTATGACATTAAATGAGAATAGTTTACTTTTTAACAAGAAAACACCATGAAAATAGTATTGATTTTCAAATCTATTTTTACTGGCAAAGCATTCTCCCCTTTTCACATTAGAATGGACGAGTCAGCTTGACCCTGATTTGAACATAATCATAGCATAATCATAATCATATGTAATGGATGTAAATAAAAATGTTGTACTAGCAAAAAAATACAACGACTTTAAGCTCTGGTTATCCCAGTAGGCTAAGTTTCCAATCCACCATAATTCAAATAAAGATGTGCGTGTCTCATGAACAATGGGGAAAAGCAGACAATGAATAGTAAAAAAATATACAAAAATACATAAAAGAAAAAACCCAACAAAACAGTGCATTATAGTGAGGGTCCCAAATTCAAGTTCACCTAGGGCCCCCAAATCGCAAACTTTTTATACCATTGGGTAAAAAGGAGTTGTTTATTTATTTATTTATTTAATGAGACAGGAACAGCTCACATTTTTACATTAACCTTAACAGGAGAGATGCTTTGTTCCAGGTTATAGCACTGTATAGCTGTATAACTTGAAAACTACCACTACATGACATCACAAGGTGGAACACAGAATTCTGACCTTTGGAGATGTAGAAAAACTATTGATAAATGATTACTCAAACATGTGTGAATGAAACAAAACACAGCTCTAGGTACAGTATGTTTTTTGATGAGGAAACAATAACATGACCTAAAGCTCACAAGAGTAGAATTTTCATAATATGGGATCTTTAAAACTGGATGGTTGATGTTGATGAGTTGGATTTTTGCTCTGTTCAGTACCTTCTTTTGTTGTGCCCTTTGGCAAAATTGAATTCATGAACCGTGCAATGCAAAGTGATTTTGACTAGAAAGGCATTAAAAGAAAATCTCAGTTTTTCTATTATTACTGTCATTTTGAGGACCATTCAAAAGAAGTAATATTTAGCTCTATGGCAACGGTTCTCATTTTTCATCACTGTCACCATAATGGATGAATTATTATTAACATGTGAAGAGTCCCCATTAAACAAACTGCATTGTGCTTTTGTGATTCGCAGGTGGTTAAAGAGAGAATACTGGATTTACTGAGCAGAGAGGAAGAGGAGGAGAGCCACGCTGAAGAGGTGGTGAGTGCTCTCTTTGGCTGGTAGAGTTTGGATTAAGCCTTTCTGATCATGCATATCAAAATCTCAGGCGAGGATTTGAGCTGTATCACCAAACCGAAAAGATTAACACACGCTAATGCTTTCCCATCTACAGCTTATTCTGAGAAGTTCAAAAAGTAATGGAAATGCAGATGGAAGCGAATGGATTTTAATGTACGAAATGTGCACCTGCTTGACTTGTACAAGGATTTATCCGGAGCTAAAAGTACTAATTCATATCATTGATCCTGACTGAGATTTGGTTTAAGAGGGCAGGATGAATATGAAATTATATAACCATGCTGTTTTTGCTAATTAAAGATAATCACAGATACGTTTGGTGAGAAGGAGGTTTTAGTCGAGTCAGTTTGATAAGAGTTTTCCAGCCTTCTTGCACGTCTATTATCCAAACTGGAAGATAGTTTGTTTCAGATTTTCACTTTAAAATGCAGGTGAATTTCTTACTTTTATTTTTTAATCCCGAAAAAAAACGTTTACAATCATTTCAAATTTTTTATTTTGAAATGACATGTTCTGAATCTCCTTTGTGTGTTTGAACAATTCTAAATGAAAAATTCATCTCTGTAACATTCAGCGGGTAGTTTCAGTGTAAAAAAGTGTAAAATTCTCACTGAAAACTATTCCAGTAAGTCGCTAGATGGGAATTTGATCTGTAAAATTGAAAATAGAAATGGTTTGTGATAAATTTCATGGGTAAAATAGAGAAAGAAACTTAAACTGTGGATTTCAAAAGCTGCTATCAGATCATTTTCAACACATAATTCCCTTTTATCATTATCATTATTAATAGAGAAGAATGAGTGTCAGTTGTTGCGGAATATTTTTTTAATTGACAAATTTGACATTTTACTAAATTAAATGACATGCAGTTTGTAATAAATTGCATGTCATTTAATTCAATACAGCTCATAATAGTCAGTGAATGGAGCTTGAATTTCTCGTTCACATTTTCACATTTTCAGTCTACGCTTCATCGCTTGCAAAAATGATCTTTCGTGACCTTTCAGGTGTCGTTTTACATTATTAATAGTAAAACTAAACACATACAATTGCAGCATATTCTGAATCTGAACCAGCCCTCTATCTCTCTCTGACTCTATCCATTTACCGTATCATCCATCCATCATCCCAATTATAATGTATTATAGATATTAGGGCCCGACCAATATGGATTTTTTTTGGAGCCGATATGATACCAGTATAACAGGCTTTGGAGGTGCCGATAGCTGATATAATGATATATTTTGTTGATTGAATCTTCAACTGATTAAAAAATTTTGGTTTGAGTCTGTTTAAGATAGATTTACTCTTATTTTGCCTTGTCATATTTAAAGACAGTCGCCTAATGGCATTTTTGCATGACATTCTAGTCAGTAAACAAAGAAAAAACTACCACTATTAGCCTTCAGCAGTAAATGCGTGTGTGCCACGGTAATTAATTATATGAGTAAATGCGGACTATTCACACCTCTATTCACAGGTCATCTACATATCAGTGCAGGTCCAGTAACAAGTACACAGCCACGATAGTCACTTTACTGTATAGTAGTAAGAGAAAGCAGACTGTTTATGTGTGGGAGCTCACAGCAGCTAAAAGCTAACCAATGAGAAATATTTTCAAAACTGACACATTTGCAGCTCTCAGCTCTCACCGCTCATAAGGGGACCTCTCAGATCACAAGTCTTCACAAATAAGTGTCCTTTTAATCCTGACTCAAAACAATCATCCGTAAAAAGAATATAATCTAACATGTTGACAGTCTGTCTATGGGGCAGTCCTCTTTTCTCTGTAATCGCACTTTGATATAAACAAGAATTAGTTTTGTGAAAAATCCCTCAGTCGTCCAGCTGGAATCCAACTGGACAAAAGTTTGTGTGATCGAATACGTTTCGCAGCTCATCCAAGCTGCTTCTTCAGTTCTAAAACGAGCTGTGAAACATATTTGACCAAACAAACTTTTGTCCAGTTGACATTCTGATTTTTCTCCTTTGCCAAGCAGTAGTTTTGTTGCTGGCCTAAACTGCGCTGAAGTTCACTTTTATTTATAGTCAGTATCACAGTAGACACAAGAGCATTTAAATCAAGCGCCTCAGTGCAGCCTCAGAATCCACTGGTGTAGAGCATGTGTATCACGTGACATGACTCTAGAGGTGCGTTCAGGGGCAGTGCGGCGTCACAGGCACAGACATTACTGCTCTGATGAATACTGATGAGGCGCCACATATTAGGTCATTTATCTGTCTGTAAATTGGATTAAATGGACTCAATATAGAGAGTCTACGCTTCATAAGGATGTATAACACGTCGACGTGGACTTGTGGCTCATATCAACTAGATTCAGGCCAATAGCCAATATGTCTCCAAGTGCCAGATAATATAGGCCATCTGATATATCGGTTAGGCCCTAATAGATATACAGTATGAATTCAATCAGGAAAGTTATATTATTGTCCTAGCTACTATCTCATTTCCGTTGTGTCTGTTGCTGTCAGTGATTGGCTTATATTTATGGCTTGTCAAAAAGGAAAACATCAAATGCACTTTTTCATCCTCATTGCAATCCCCTCCTCTGTCCTGATCCTCCCCTCAGCAGCAGAACCAGCAGTCACCTCAGCCTTTCCATCTCCACCTCTTCACCAACATCAGTATCAAGATCCCAGAAGATTTCATATCATTCTCTTCTCCTCACCGATGTCCTTCCATTCAATCAATGCTCACTAAACCATTCATCTAATCTCACTCATTTGTCCATGTAAGTTTCTTCTGGTTCTTCTGCTTATAAATATATATATTCAAATGTATATCAAATGTGCGAGTATTTAAAAGTGTATTGTGTAACTTTTCTGGTGGAGGGTCCGTCAAAAGCTTTTCCCCGTGGAGATGTCAGTGCTTTATCTGAAATGTTTCACAGTACAAGTGGGAACAAACTCTACACAGTGGAAAGTCAGATTTTAGTTTTGCTTTAAATTTTTGGGGGGTAAACACAGTGGTGGATGAAGTACTCAGTTTTGTTACTTTAGTCAAAATACAGATACAAGATTATTCAAGTAAAAGTATCACAAGAAAAAATCTACTAAAACTTTTGATTGTACCTGTTTAAAAATGTACTTTAAGAGTAAAAAGTTAACATATTTTTTAAACAATTAAAGCATCAAATGTTTGATCAAAAATTTAGCTGATTTAAAAAAAAAAAAAAAGCTGTTTTTATGTTTTTGTACATCTGGTTTGCTCAAAGTTGGGACCTTAACTGAAAATAAATGTGCTAAAATAAATAATTAACCATAAAGAAAAGCATATTTTACTTTTCAATCCAGACCTAAAATGTACTTGCTCTAAAATGTAGTGAAATAAATGAAAATGTACAGATACCTAAGATGCATACCTAACTTTTACTTTTGTACTTTGGTTACCTTCCGCCACAGGGTAAATACATGTATAAGAATAGCTGGTGTCCCCGGGGATGATCTGAGAGACAGCAGAAGATTTGTTGGGTCTTGTTCAGTGTTTGTGTTATTTTATTCGTGAGGTTGGAGTACAAACTGATCCTGACTTTTTTCAGTTTCAGCTTTCCTTTAGAATTATTTTTATTTTGAACTGACATATTCTGAATCTAATTTTTATCAACGTGTTTGTCTCATTTGACCTGTATATAGTGATATATAGTGAATTATAAATGAAACAATCAGCTTCACTTATTCAGTTTCAGAAGAAATTCTTTGCAAAAAAAAAATGGCTGCAAGTCGCCAATTTTGAACACTGTATCTGTCAAAACAAAAACAGATAAAAATGGATTGTGACAAATTCCATGGGTCAAAACGTTTCTTTGTGTATTTATTTATTTTATATACACAATAAATTTAAAACGTGGATTTCAAAAGCTGCTATCAAATCATTTTCAACACATAACTTCAATTGAATTCCCTTTTATTATTATCATTAATCGAGCAGATTTAGTGTCACTTGTTGTGGAATCATTTTTATTGACAAAAACTTAATGGAACTACCAATAATATGGTAATGGTCACATTTTTCTATAGCGCTTTTCCACCTTCAAGGCACTCAAAGCGCTTTACAACAAGGAACCACTCATCCATTCATACACCAGTGTTCGCAGACACTGTGGGCAGGGTGGGTTAAGTGTCTTGCCCAAGGACACAATGACAGCATTCATCTGTGGGAGCTGGAATCACATCAGTGGATCTGACCACTCAACCTGTGATGTTTACGTCGAGAGCTGGATTCGAACCACCAACCTTTAGATCAGTGGGCGAATGCTCTACCAACTGAGCTACTGCCGCCCGTAATACTGCCAAACCAGGTCAAGTTACAGGTCAGATCTGCGGAAAGACAACCCCACTCACAGTCTGCTCAAACTGCTTGTTTTCTTGATATTTTGAATAATAAAATCACCTGTAATTGAATAAATGTAAAGTAGAGCTATGACATATCCATAGAAACAAGCCGGTGACGGACCCCCAACCAAAAAGTCCCGCAGTGCACCTTTAAATAACCTTGTCCTTGTATTTTGCAGAGCTCCTGTGACCCTGTGGCCAACCACTCGGAGTCCATCAGTCACACTGTGGCCGTGCCGCTGCAGACCGCGCTGGGCACTCTGGAGGAGATCGCCTGCTGATCCTCCCCTGTCCTGTCCCACCAGAGCGCCCCCTAGCCTACAGGAGGACTACAACACAGAGCACCCTGGGACGGGACAGGGACTTGTGAATAGGACAGCTCTGTCACCCAAAAAAGCCACTAATGGAGACAAAGGAGGCGTCAGCGAACTTGCTAGATAAACTCCAAAAAGCGCACACTATAAAGGACTACGCAGGGGACTCGACTTCCCACAATGCAACATGTTTATATCAAATGGACACGTTCATAAGTCGCTCACTGCCAAATAAACTGTGTGTACGATAGGTTTCAAAGAGCATGTATTGATCTCTCTTCTTTGCTGATGCATACACCAGACTGCAGTGTTGCTTTCTGTGCCATGTGCCGTCGCCCCCTACCTGCAGGACGAGGGAAACGCCCCGCTGTGAAATCCTGCTGTGAATGTATAGAGCCAAGAAGTTTTATGATAGTTCTGATGTGGCAAATACTGATGTCATCTCCAGTTTTTGTATTGTTCAAATTTTTATCATTTTATCTAAGGTTGGACCAGATGTGCTAACACTTAAAAAAAAAAAAAATCCTACTTTTTACACTTATGTATTCTACAGACAGTTTAACACATAATTTGTTTCATTTCAGTGCATAAAGGAAGGTTTATTATTCCTAATTTCTATCTTTCTAAGGTTCCAAAGTACCAAAAAAGGTGCACTGTGATACTTTCCTGGTAGGGGAAAATCTTGTCTCTTTTTCTCTTTGTTTTGAAGATTGCCTGGCCAAATGTTCCACAGTAGGGCTTTAAACATAATCTACCTTGATCTATTCATATATCTTGCATTTATGTATTTATCTTTGTTTTGGGTGCTGATAAAATACATCAAAAAACATCTTACTGTTAGTGGGATCGCCTCTCCAAAGATCTGACCAATAACTTAATAGAAGTTTAAAGCTGTGGAACATTTCAGACAAAACATCTTCATGGAGACAAGCAAGTAGATGAACCTACATCAGAAAGGTTACACAGTGCACCTTAAAGAATATAAGAATATAAAAATATATATTTCTGGTGTTTTGACTGGGAGTTAATGTGATTGGATTGAATTAATTTGAATATTTCTTGACCTTTTCCAAACATCATTAGCATTTACATTGAGTGTACATAAGGATCCAGCTGAGATAATGAGCCTGATTGGCGCAGATGCTTTCATTTTATACAATGTAATGTGCCAAGCAAACCAACACTATTTAAACTTTTTTAAAGCGCAGTTCTGTTTACAGTTTACCAGAAGCACTAAATGGGATTGGAGAAAAAAAAAGAATGACAACTTCTAAAATCACTGTTATTGAAAAAGTTTCTACAAAAGACCATGATGCAGGTTGGTTGTCCTCAAAATCTACTCTGGCATTTCTCTGTAAACATTGTGGCTTTACATGAAAATCCTGTGTGTGATGAAGATCCAGTGAAACTTAAAGGTGCTGTACCTGATTTTGAATGTCTAAAAGCATAAAAGAATGAGAACTTTGGACATCTATTACTTGACACGGGTGCGTTGGAGGAGAGGGAACAGCCCAAGAACATGGAGAAAAATCCCATACACCGTCTTACTTGCAAATTGTGAGATTTATTAGGACAAACCATGCAACGCTTCGGCACTAGGCCATGTTTGCGTGATGAAGGCATAGTGCTGAAACGCTGCACTGTTTGTCCTAATCTTACAATTTGCAAGTAAGACAGTGTGCAGGATTTTTCTCTAATGTCTAAAAACATGAAATACAGATGGTTAAATGGTTTGCAATAGGCGAGTTTCATTGTTGACAAAAGCGCGCGTTGCATGCTGGGAATTATTTTGGTCCGCGGCAATAAACACTAATTCAACATGACGGACGGAGCGAGAAAGCACGTAAAGGGCATTGATCCCGGTTATTTATCCACTCTAACGGCAGAGGACTGAAGACGATTTGACCAGAAATTGGTCATAAGCATCGATGGAGCCAAATCACCCTTTTCAACCCCTACAAAATGTGGACCAAACCAAATTTCTGGTCAGAATCGCCAACTACCTGGACAAATATTCACTTCGGAGATATCCACAGTTACTTGGTGGAAACTCCTGGGCCATTCACAGCAGAAAAGATGAAAGCCTAAAAGAGTCTCGATGTGTTGTTGAACTTGTTGGAGTCCACAGTTTTTCTAGGATCTTCTACGTTTTCTCTGCGAATGTTTGAAAGTCATTTAATTCACCGTTAGCGGTTCTTTTCACTCAGAATATGAAAAAGACATTTTCCTTCTTCTGTGCTTCTATTTGTGCATCCGATAATGCAGCAGGAATTTACCATTATCGGGGAGAAATACGCGAGGTTACGCACTGTGTTTGACCGCTACCGTGTTTCTTGTCTCTGACCAAAATATTTCCCAGCATGCAACGCGGGCTTTTAATAACAATGACGTCAGCTGAAACTCGCCTATAGTCCAAACGTACTTATATTTCCTAACACATGAGTTTGTAAGCACTTTTCACAACTTTCAGAGGCCAAAGCGGCGATGCTTACAACAACTAGCATGCTAACAGCACATTTCTAAAACAGCACTAGTTCATTTTAAACTGTTTGCAGCGGTCCAAAATTATTCCTCAGTTATTTCATACACTCTGAGGATCCTAATTATTCATGTGATGATTTTATGAGCGCTTTTCACAACTTTCAGAGGCCGCAATAATGCTAATAACAACTAGCATGCTAACACCGCACTTCCTAGTTTGCAGAGGCTACAACACTTTGTAATTAAACACAGACAGCAAAGTGGTTTTATTTAACCCAAAGAGCAGCTTATACAAAATATACGTAAGTAAAACAAATTTGACTTTATGGCTTGAAAAAAATCAGGTACAGCGCCTTTAATTTTGTTTCTCTGTCAACACTTTAAATCTGTCATTACGAACACATCACAGGTAGGAAGGAGTCCAAACGTCTGTGAGATTTTGTATTATGATTTCCATCTGTAGCTTCTGTCTGTGTCTCTCTCTCTCTCTCATCCTTCGAAAAGACGCCTCCATGGACAGAGCCGGCGGATCCAAAATGGCCGCCCTATCTTCAGCTTCAGATGTTAGTGCTGGACTGCAGTTTCCTAATCTGTGATGCAGCTTACTTTGTGTGTTTTTAATGTGAGTCAATTAAAAGATAAAGTTGTTTTTGCAGCAGTGGCTCCCTGTTGTGAAAGTGATTTATTTCTATTTTACAAATCAAATCAGCCTTTGCATAATACATGGAGTGAAATACGAGCAAATAAACAACGCCACGCTTATTATCTGTTGGAGAGTAGAGCAAGGTCAAAGGTCAAATGCCCTGCGCCGACTGCCATGTTTGTAGTTTTTTTTGTTTGTTTGTTGTTTGTTTTTAATTAACTCATAATTCTTTTTGACTCTTGCTAAAATATTATGATGCCCAATGATTTTAATTGGATTTCTGATTAATTAACACCAAGCTGATGAGATGAAATTAGTTCTGCAATGAAAACAAACCTGGCCAGGACAAATATTCATGAAATAATATTCAGATGGCATTCAAAAAAAAACCCGTCAGACTTGAAATGACTTGTCTCTCAAATTACATTTATTTTCAAATTATTCTTTTAGTTTTTTGAGGTTGTAAGTTGACGAATAACATTTCTTTAATTATATTGCAAAAAAATCACAACAATCAGTGATAATAATAGGCTTCTTTTATAGCTCAGAACAAGACAATAATACCAACTCAGGAGGTTTTTATTTACTCACAGGTAAGAAATTTCAAAAACTCTTCCGATAAACTTTTATACTTTAAAGTTTTAATATTACGCTATTTTCTGATTTATCTTATAATGTTGTTTTCTCGTCAAAAATACACCTGGAGTTGTGTTTTGTTTCATTCACACACACAAACCCTACATATTTAGGATGTGTGCTTTTCAGAAATGGAAAACACTGTTCCACCTTGTGATGTCATGTGGTAATACGGGAAGTGCTCCTCTGTTTTTAAACTACATACACGTTCACTAGAATCATTTGGATGATTTCAGCTCTGGAATTGCTAATCTCTTCTGAACACAAAGTAAAAAAGGAAGCTATAGCTGTAACTTGAAACCTACATGACAGCTGAGCTTTGGAGATGTAGACAGCAGAAATTGTTGTTTTGCAAGTCTCAAGTAAGTCTCAAGTCTTTGACCTTAAGTCTAAGTCAAGTCCCAAGTGAAATACAGACAAGTCCAAGTCGAGTCCAAGTCGTCTGCTTTGAGCTTCAAGTCAGTTCAAGTAATTAATATAAATTTTAAGGTAAATTGTACTAAAAACTCATGGTATATTTATATATGAGTATTTATATAAAATTTTCCTTTTTAAATGTTTTGACAAGATCTTAGTGTGAATCATTACGGTCAGAATAGAAAGAATTCAGATTAAAAAATACTGTTATTTTGTCATGTCGTCTGAACTGAAATGGAAGGATCATGTTCTATGTAGTTCCCTCTGGTTTACTGTATTTTACTGCATATTACTGTAGTACATTTGAGGATACCACATCACAGTACTTCAGTTACATCCAAAGTAACAAACAGAAGTGGGAGGGACATGTTCCAGTTTGTTTCTGTAAAATTAAGTACAGCATGTATCAACTGTAAAGAGAAAAGTATTTCTTAGTGTCTGTTTGCACCCTGGGTGCTAAAAGTTCAATGGACATGATTCTTCTATTTACACCCATCTCAAGAAAAAAGGGAAGTGTGATGCGTCTGCTTACGTCATTTCCTGTGAAAAAGTGCAGGAAGCTGGATTTGAGAATCCAAAGAAAGAAAATTCAAAAAAATTACAGATTTTCACTGGGCTGGCGCCTTTATGTTTGTACTGACAGGAAATTGTTTTTTGTTTTTTTGGTTTTTTTTTTTTATAAATAAACTTCGCGTAAATAGCATTTTTGTCTAGGAACACCCGGGTGCCTTTCTATGTACCAACGCTAAATACACCGGGTGTAAATAGCAATTTGCCCTATGTGTGAATAACAGTGTTAGTTGTTTACACCCAGGGTGCAAAATAATCTGCCAAAGTATTTTCTAAAAGCATGTTTTTTTTGGGGTTTTTTTTTTAAGGAGAAGCATCAAGTCTTCTCAAGTCACAGGCCGCTGTTACGACCCAGCTCTGCTAGGGACAGGGGGAAGTAACAAAATAACCAAGATTGAAAAATGGTAAAACTAAAGTTGTGATTTACTTAACAGAATTGTAAGGTAAACCAAACAAAACAATGATTCTTACAAGAATTAACAAAAAGAGGCTCTAAACAGAGTGGCTAACAATATAAGGAAAGATAAGCAAACCAAAACGGGGTACACTAAATGAAACAGAAAAACAAAAAAACAGTCTAAGTCACCAGGACTCTAGTATCTCAACAACACAGCACGAGAGACACAAAGATGGCAAGCAAGTCCACAAACAGAACAGCTGCCCAGAGTGGCAGGGGGCGGGTCCTTTTATAGGGCCGGAGCTCCAGGTGTAGGCCCGGGATTGGCCAGGTGTTTCGGGTTCCACCAATCAGCGGGAGGGGCTCCAGATGCCATCTTAAATCGATTCCTCCAATCACAGCATCACAGCAGGGGTCTGTATATGGAGGCTTGCACACACACACACACACAGGGATCTAAGCAGATATGGCCAGAGGAGGATCTGGAGGCCTGTGGCCGTAACACCGCAAATCCAAGTCTTAGTCCATTTTAGCAAGTCAAGTCTCAAGTCCTAAAAGTAATAACTCAAGTCTGACTCGAGTCCAAGTCATGACTTGCAAGTCCCCACCTCTGGTAGACAGACTAATAATAAAGGGATATTCAAACATGTGTGAATAAATATAAGTTTTCAAAGAGGAAACAACATTATAACATGGGTTAAAGCTCAGGAGAGTTGAAATTGCATAATATAGGATCTTTAAACTTTCAGAATAGAGAAGTGCTTCATTGAAACTATCCAAACTTCTTTCCTATTTTTCTGTCTTCTATTTTCCATATAATAACATCACTTTAGCCCCGTGGTCCTTTTGCTCCAAAGCTTTTCAGACCTTGTAATTGTCCATAGTCAGACTTTTGGACCTTTCAAATCTGCCATATCTTGAGATTTAAGCTTTTAAAATAAGTGCTAGTTCAGTCCCTATATTTAGCCAAAAACTAAAGTGAGTCATTGGAACATTACAGCCATAGAGAGGAGATGGTCAAAAATGTTAGCTTGAAAATTGCTGTCTACATGTGCACTTATATAAGGTCCCAAATGACATAATTCCACCCTGTATCTTAGTGGTCCTTTCTCCAGCTTCAAACTGCTTTTTGGAAATTGATTTGGGCTTTACAGATATATATGATTTGCTGTTTTTGAAAGAAATAACTAAACAGAAAATCCACAAATGTAAACAAGTGATTGGGTCCATAAATTTGACATTAACTGCATTGCTAAAAGAATACAAAAACTGTGTGATTGGGATAGTAACAGAAGAAAGAAGGAAAAAAGTGATTATTTTTTTGCCTGAAACTTTTCACAGCTTAGCATTAAATATACAAGCAGGTTGAAGCCAGTTTATAAATCAGATCTGCGGAGAGGCAATCCCACACACAACAGATCAGTAAATATTTTTAGTTGCCGAAAACCTGAATAACTGCAAGAAAATAGATCATTTGGAGACTGGAATATTCTAAACAAACCGGTACATTTGACCTCACCAGAAATGTTACACAGTGCAAGGGCAACACCCACAACCTTTTTCTGTCATCCTGGTCCTATATATGCAAAATGTATTCTTGTGAGCTTTAAACTGTGTTATAATGTTGTTACCTGATAAATAAAAAAGAAAAGAAAAAAAAAAAAGAAAACATGCCTGGAATTGTGTTTTTTGTTTGTTTGTTTCATTTATCTTATTCTAGTGAAGGTACAGGGAGTTTAAAACACAGTGGAGCACATCCTGTATTACCACATGACATCACAGGGTGAAACAGAGTATTTTCTGTTTGAGAGAAGAACTTAATATGCATTGTTTATGTATTAAATTTGTGAATGAAACACAAAGACAACTCCAGGTTTGTGATGGGAGAACAACATTGCAAAATCCGACCAAATCACAGGTGCAGCAGTCGGAGCAGGAAGGCCCAGACTTCTCTCTCCACTCACACTTCCTCCTGCTGACTGAGCTCCTCATCCTATCTGTAGGAAAGCACCCAGCCGCTCTGTGGAGGAAACTCATTTCAACCACTAGTATCCGCGATCTTGTTGTTTTGGTTCTGACAAAACTTCATGAGCGTAGGTGAGGGTAGAACATAGACTGACCGGTAAATGGAGAGCTTTGCCTTTCAGCTCAGTCCCTTCTCTACAACAGTCTGATACAGCGACAGCATCACTGCACTGCACTTCTCCACCTGTCAATATCACGCTCCATCCTCTCCCCACTTGTGAACAAGACCACGAGATACTTGAACTCTTCCACTTGAGACAGGGACTCTCCACCCACCTGGAGAGGTCGAGAACCATGGTCTCGGATTTAGAGGAGCTGATTTTCATTCTAGCCATTTCATGCTTCACACAAACAGTCCCATTGCATGCATGCAGGTCCTGGTTTGATGAAGACATCAGGACAACAGTATTTGTAAACAGCAAAGATGAGATCTTGTGGTCCCCAAACCGGCCCCTCTCTGGCCCCTGAATACACCTCGAAATCCTGTCCATACAAACAATGAAGAGAATCAGTGACCAAGAGCAGCTCTGGTGGAGTCCAACATGTTTGCAGGCCTGCTGGCAGTAACACTGCAACACAGATCAGAAAACAGATCATGTGAAATTATTAACTTAAAGTGCATCTTTCTGACCATTTCACATTGAATAAATGACATTTAGTGCCAGAGGAGACTGATGTAACACCATTAGTATGAATACAGTGCATTTATTTAAAACTACTGTCTTTATTTTAGTTTCCGTGGTCACATTCTTTCAGGTCAGTCTTTGTGAATCACCAAAACGTGATTGATTGTAGAGTTAAAATAAAAAAAAGAAAATGCTACTACTTCATATCACATAAAAGAGCTGAAAATCTGAATATTTTTAAGCACGTGATTTTGACCATGAGAGGAAAGACTTTGGCGAGGGCCTTCATGAGCTATTCACAAATGAAGTGGTAATGGCCTGACACACTCACACCATGTGTCTAAAGTAAATCATTACCATGGAGCTTCTGGGGTCATTTTATTGAAAGATATACAGTACTTTTACTTTTCTGGTGGAGGGTTTGCTATCTGCTTGTCTACATGGAGATGCTATTTTTGTTGTAATGTTCCACACTATGTCACTATACTGACGACAAGAGATTGACTCTACCAGGCAAAGTTACAAGTCAGATATGTGGAGAGGCGAGTCCGCTCACAGTAACAATGCAGGTTTTTAATCTAGTTTATAAGCATACTTAGAATTAAATAAACGCAAGGTGTATAAGTTTAATGCCAAACTTTGGAACACTTCGGGCAAAACAAAAACTGCTCCATGGAGACGAGAAGGTGGCAGACTCTCCACCCGGAAAGTTACGCAGTGCACCTTTAAATTAAAAATTCTTAAAGTCAGTAGCATAAATATAACTTTTCAACCACGGCTCCTTTTTGGATAATAATTTTTCAAGTGCATGTATTCATTCTCTATTGATTCTTTGCAGCTGATGTCATCAACATTATCTGGAGATGTGATGCTAACTGTAGGCACTGCTCTGTCTGAAGCTCTGTTGGACTTTAACATAGTCTGACCATAAATCCATTTCGTTTTTAAATCCGTTTTAAATCCATTGTGCGTTTTATTGAGTTTTCAGATCATCTTTAGTGTTTGCTAATGTGTTCACTGTGTCTCCATGGTAACAGCTGCACGTTCCACCATACAGATACATCTAGAACACCCCCAGCAAGATGTCATTGCAAAATATGAATGATGGATTTAAATAAAGTCACAAAATATGGCTTTTTGGGCACTACAACAACAACTAAGTATAAATCTTATCTAGTGTTTTGAGTGCATGTCCTCAAGCAAAAAGTGTAGGACCTTCTGTGACTGTGTTTGTGTCTTGCTATGGCTCAACAGAACCTGCCCTGGCCTTTTCCTGACCGCACCATTACATTTGGAGTTTTCTGCTAACAACACAAACTGCCAAACAACTCAATGCCAATAAAAACACAGTCTATAGAGCTTGTACACCCAATGATGGATTTTATTTTTGAGGTATTTCCAAAGTTGCATGTGAACTTATGGTGATGTTGAACCACTGTGGGAGTGAATAGTTTGTTTGCAGAGTTGCATAGTTGAAATCAGTTAGTGTCAGGTTGCTAATTAGTTTGGCTGCTTATTTCCTAATCAAATGTGGTCTAAAGTAATTAAAAGAGCCACATCAAACACTCGATGTAGAACAGTACGAATTAGCGTACTAGTAGCTGTTAAAGTAATGAATAATAACACAGTGAGGTTATACAGTTTAGCTTGAATTTCAACACTCACAGAGACTTTACATTGTAGACTATTATTCATTGGTTCGTGTGAGACAGACAGCTTAGATGGAAGTGGTGAGGTCGCTCTTGTTGCCATGGTCATTTGTAAACTTCTGTTATGATAAATAGGTCTAAACTCTATTGGTTAAAGGTCCTATATTGAGCAAACTTGACTCTTGTGAGCTTTTAGCCATGTTATAATGTTGTTACCTCCTCAAAAACATACCAGGAGCTGTGTTTTGTTTCATTCATACATGTTTGAGTAACTCTTTGTTAGTTTGTCTACCTCTCCAAAGCTCTGAATGCTCTGTTCCACCTTGTGATGTCATGAAGGATCAAGTAGAAGTAGAAAGCCTTTATTGTCATGATACAGTATAATGAAATGCAAAGATAATGAAATTCAGAGTACAATAATGACATTTTAAAATTGGGTTAAAATTATATTTAGTATGCATAGTATGTAATTTATTTTGCTATATGTACTGTAAATATTTGTAAAGTTTCATCATCAATGTACAGCAACCACATAATTGTTTTAAATTTTTGAAACGATGTAATGAATAGGGTTGGTTAATTAAAGTTTTTTTTTCTTCTTCCCTCTCCTTTTCAAGAAATGTGCTTTTCTGTTGTTTTGAATTTATACGTAGTATGTGTATGATTATTGTTTCTCTCTTAACACAAACTCGAAATAAAAACTAATAACTCATAATACTATTTTAAAAAGTACATAAAATCCAGTGCAATATGTATGTATGAAAAAGAAAAGTAAGATGAGGATTTCTGTTTGTAATTGATTAATATTTGTGATTTGATATGTTTTAAAGTAACCATCAGTGTTAATGTAGTGTTTGGAAAAGGGAAGAGGAGGCAGACAACATAAGACGAGACTCTTCTTTCTGCTCCTTTTTATACTTTGTGAATGAAATAAGCAAAAAATAAATAAATAAATAAATAAATAAATGAAGTGATAGTTTTCAAGTTAACTGCTACCTTTTACTTTTAGTTTAGTAGAGATTGGCAATTCCTGGCCTGAAATCATCCAACTGATTCTAGTGAAGGTGTATGGAGTTTAAAAACACAACGGAGCACTTCCTTTATTACCACATGACATCACAATGTGCAACAGCGTGTTTTCTGTTTGAGGGAAGAACTCAGCCTAAATCATCTTTGTGTTAAACATGTGAATGAAACAAAATAACTCCAGGTATGTTTGTGATGGGGAAACAACATTATAACATAGATAGAGTGTAATATGGGCCTTTTAACAATATATCTTTTGAATAGTGAAAAAACATCAAAATGTCACCACATATGTCTTACAGGAAGCTAAAACAGCCTCACATTAGTAGCCAAACACCTGCTGATTGGGTGCATGTATGTGACACAAAGATGAGTGAACTCCGCAGTGTTTGTTTGGTGAGACATGTTTGTGCAGATTGAAGTCCACAGTTCAGTCTTTGTATTAGTGGTACATTACAGACTGAGCAGCATCTGTTACTGTTTACCTCAAAGTGAAGCCGACGTTTTATCAGAGCACCCACACATCTGCACAGGTCCGCTCCCACCTTATTAACTCGTTTGAAGTCAGCAGAAAAAGTTACAGCACATTTTGAAAGTTTGTCCGTTACGATTGGGCGAGCGGTTTGGAAATGTATGTTTTTGAAGTTTTCGTGCAGGTGGATTGAAGTCAGGTATGAGTTTTTACCTTTCAGATTGGGTTCTATCCATGCTGCTCCTCGCAAGAAGCAATTATTTATAGCAAAGGTGTACACAAAATGTCCAAAACTTAGATCAATATATTAAAGGTGCACTTTGTAACTTTTTGGTTGGGGAGACCCCCACACATGCTTGTTTCTGTGGAGATGTCATTGCTCTGCCTTGAATGTTCCACAGTATGTCCTGTCAGCTGATTTATACAGGGTTTGGCGCTGTCTTCCTACCAGTGGAGGCAGGTTGATAGCATCATCTGCAGTCTGACTTCCTCAGGAGAATATCCCAGGTGTGTGAGAGTAAAAAAAGCCCCCTCGTCCTGGTTTATAGTCCTTTGGGCACTTTTCTGTATTTCAATTGCCTCTTTGCATTATTTGGATTGCCATCCAATCCATACATTGTCCTTTGTATGAGAAATCCAAAATTAAATTTGCAAATGTTGATTATTTCTATAGTGACTAGACCGTAGATATTACAACACAAATCTGCATTTTAACATTTTAACATTTTAACATTTTGCTGCATCTGCTCTGTGTTATATAATACTGGCCTTTTGAATGTCATGTGAAACCCAGCAGTACTCTTAAACCTGATGGAAAGTGCTTTTTTATCTGTTTGTGTCAAAATAACTTCATTTTGACATTCACAAACTGAATGAGTAATTACAGGTCCACCTCCAGGATCTTAACACATCTGAACATGTTCAGTATTTTAATAGATTGGTACATTTTGAAGAACATTATTTTTCCTGAAGGTTGTGAGCACAGGATCTTTTGCTGCATGACACAGATATATTCTTTGTCCTTATTGAGAAGAAGCAGGTCTCTGAAGGTTTTCACTCATTCAAAAATCCAAAAGTTTCAGCAAGAATATAATTTTTTTTGGAACATTTTTTTTTTTTTTTTTAAGAATTGACAGCTTCACTTAGCAAACAATTAAATATATAAATGAAATAAGTTGGAATAACTCGAGCATATTTTAAAAGGTCCACAATGGAACTTTTCTATACAGTAGATAAAAATAAAAAGTCAAACATGATTGATTTAATTGTTTCTATTGAACAAAATTCAGCAGAAATCTTAAAACACTACATTTGAAGCCTTATAAGACCTCAAAATCTGCACAAAATACTTTTATATTTATCTTTTAAGTACTTTTTTAAATGGGTTCTTTAACACTTTTACTTAAGTAGATTTTTTCATATGATACTTTTACTTTTACCAGTATCTGTACTTTTACATAAACGTGCATTGCTCAACTTTTGTGATGGATTGGCCCACTATCTACTTATCTCCATGGAGATGTAATCTAGCATTCATTCATTACGGATGTCTCTATTGCTCTAATTCTTTCTGTGAATAGGGGCGACTCTCCACAGATCTGAACTGTAATGTAGTGCAGTGCTGTAACTTGCTTGTCTCTCTGTTGTGATAGATAAGTTTAATTTACACTGTGGAACATTCTAAACAAAGCAATAACATCTCCATGGAGAAAAGCATTTGACAGACCCTCTACCAGAAACGTTACACAATGCACCTTTAAGTAACAAAATGAAGTACTTCTTCCACCACCGTGTATATCATATAATCACATTATGTTATTACTTTTCCGCCTGGTTAGGAATTGTCACAAAAACCTTTTCTGACTCACTGCAAAATATTCCTGAACAGTTTTGACATTGGCAGCCCAAAGTAGTTAAACAACAGGAGAACATCTGATCTGACATTGTGACTAAAGGGACGCCATGTTCTGAAGCCAAGGCGATGTAATCTTCTTCTCTCCTTAATCAGGCATCACAGTCGTCTCTTTTATTTTAGGCTGCCACAGAAAAGCAGTTTGTGTGGATTAAAGGGATACAAGAGATAATTGGAGTGAGAACAAAGACACAATGGTGCAGTGACAGCTCCAGCAGAGGGGCTCAATGAAGACATCACACGAGGAGAATACTGCTCTGCCTCTCACATCAACAAGAGAGGACTTTAGATCACTCAACTATAGAGAAACAGATGGGACTTTTTCAACTTTAGACTCACGAAATTATATCCATACTAAAACTAGATCGAAACTTGACACTCATTTGAGCAAGTATCAGTCATATTCACATTTCCAAGACAGAAGTAGACCTTTCCTGAGTAACTTTAGAAGGATCTTGAGCTGTATTCAAACAAGTCAAAGATTACTTGGACCACTATGGAACCTACTTGGACGACTGAGGGTTGCAAAGTATCAATAATCATCACGGTGTTGGAATGAGTATTCAGTATTAGTATTGAGTCTATACTTTTGTTTTGAAAAGTTCAAAATTTTAGTATCATGTCAACACTAGCCTACTTCAGGAATTACTGCAGAATCACTGAACAAATGACTCAAATCTGAGGTAAAAGAAATGTTAAATTTTGAATTATGAAGGGAGCTGCTTCAGTGAGTCGACAGAGTGAGGTCAGGTGCTCTTCAGAATTACAAAATGCATCACTTGAAGATAGAAGGAAAAATACAAGGCACTACATTAAAAGCCCTTCATTAAAATGGGACTGGTCTACGTTCTCTGAATGCTACAAGAAGATTCAAGGAGAAACGTTTGCAGCATTTGAGAGACACAAGCTCCAAGGAGTGGATATGATTAGACTGTTACAAAACTGGTGGTTGTCTGATGCTTTCTATACACCAGTACATTTTTTTTAAATTTCCCAGGTAAAAAACTGTATGTGGTTCCAGACCCTTCTGCATTTCAATACAAAGTAAGAGGTATTGATTAATCAGGCAAGGGAATGAGAATGTTGTTTTGGCAATCTTAACAACATGTAATATTGATACGTTGCAGTGACATCTAACTGAGAATCTACCTCTAGTCCAGTTATTGTAATTTTCTACAATTAAAAAACCCTAACTCTAAAAAACAAGTCAAACTGTGGTAAAGACGTGACATAGACATACAGTCCTGTTCTCGTGGCAACAGAGGAACAACAGCATGGAGCCTGTATGGAGAAGTCTGGGTGCTTTTGGTGCAAAGTTTGAGGATGGAGGGGCCATTTACTCTTAAAAAAAAAATATCACCTGTCACTTGTCATGCTGCTGTCTGGAATATAAATGATCAATGATGATAATGCATCATAATTCAAATATACATTCCTGACCATTTGTCCTGTGTGGACTTGTACATGGCACAAACTGTGGCTTTCTCTTTTCTGCATCACTGGAGGAAAAACAAAAACTAAAGCACAACATACAGTTTTATATTTATATTACATATTTATGGATTATATAGTATACAACATGGATTCAGATCTGTACGTGCGTATTTTCATTTGTCTGTGTATAGTTTGATTTCTAAAATGATCATGTCCTATATATGCAGCTCTAGATATACACAACAGCAGGACATACTCCAGTACTACTATTACTACTACTACTACTTTGAATAATACATCCAGTACCAAGACTGCTACTAACACTAATTCTAAAACTACTACCTCAAATACCTAGACTACTAACACTATATCAGGGGGCGATTTGCCGGGGGGATGTGGGGGTTTTCTGTCCTTTCTCTGCTTCTGTTTATGCTTTCCCTCCCTCAGCTTTATTCACATAGAGGCATCGTTAGTGACGATGTGTGCTTCACACCCACATTAACAATTGTTTTGGCACATTCTTTGCTGGAGTCTTTGCATGTATGTGTTTGCTAATGTGCTAGTCGCCGCGTTCCAAATAGGGGGTTTGCACGTGGGCGCTTCCAGCTCCTTCTGACTCTGGCTCCCATTGACTTACATTGGAATATTGTCAGCCCTCTCTAACTGCTGCTGTGAGCCTCGTTGTTTTGGTCTTAAAATGTTCATATTAGCCCGTTCTACATGATCCTGGTGTTTTTTTCACATTATTTTGGCCGTTAAAAATATCCTATTCATAATATAGAGCCTGGCTTCAAATTCACCCCTGTAACCGTTAGCATCGTGAGCTTCATAATCGAAGATACGATTAGTCACGTTTGCTGAACATAATGGAATGATACAATGACATCTTTTTTTATGAAGATAGACAAATGATAATAAACAGGTGAACAGGCAATTCATAAACGTTTTCTGTTTTTCTGACATAAGCGTGAGTAGAGCCTTTCCTGCAGGACCAGCATTTCTCATCATTTTGGAGGAAGTACTAGTTATTTTCTTGAAGATGTGTTGAAATGCACTGACAACCCATTGGTCCACTACAACATGTCTACACCACCATGACATAATTAAGCTCTATTGTTTTAATTCGGCCCCCAATCCTTTAGGACCAGCATTTTGAACCACTCTGAAGAAACATCTGTTTTCTTTCAGGTGTGTTAAAATGCATTAACAACTCATTGGTGCCACTGCTGTATTTCTATTTGTTCATTTTGGAGGAAATATTTATATTATGTTTACTTTAAGATGTTTAAATAAAATATATGCAGAGCAGTCATTCATTTCTGTCTTTTTATTCAATATTTTTCAATTTTGCATTATAATTCTTGCATTGTTGAACTTTGTGTTTTTGTGTTAACATGCCTGTAATTCTTTATTCTTTAAGTGGCGCCACAGAAAAGATAGAGAAGTAATTTAAAGCAGATGCTTCTATACCTTAGGCTCATGATGAACCAATTACAAAAAATAATGATTTGATTAAATAGATAAGGGTCTAAGCATGAAAATGGTTTAAATCTAGATATTATACCGAAGTAGTACTATATTGATCAGGGGTGTCAAACTCAAGTTCAGAGAGGGCTGAAATTAAAAACTGGGATTAAGTCGTGGACCAAACTAAATATTTATAGAAAAATTTCAACAATATCTGCATGTTTTCTCTTCTTTCGAGATATGTAATGTTAAACCTTTTCTTATTAAAATTAATGTTTAATAATAGTTTTGCTTTAACACTGAATCCAGAAGTAGCGTAATATAAAATAATAACAAAAGTTTTTTTGGGCCTGAGTGTAACATGTCTGATTTAGAAGAATAAGAGCCAAAAACATTTATCTCATGACAAAAAATGCAAATCTACAACTCATACAATATAAGTACTCCACAGAACTCACTACACTGGTCAAAAAATGCTGAAAATGGGTTTCACATCAGAAATTAACTGCACAAATTGCACACAAAACCTCCCCGACACTTATATTCACGCCTTCTGGCATTGCACACCCATCAGGCACTTCTGGGAAGGAATCACGGACTCACTATCCCACTTCATGGGTTGTCGCATCCCCATGTCCCCCTCACTCTGTCTTCTAGGAGACCTTTCAATAATCTCAATAGATAATAAAAAACATAAACCTCTCCTATCGCCAAGAAAACTATCCTCATGAACTGGAAATCAAGACACAACATACATCTGACACACTGGAAAAACCTACTCATTGACCATATCTCTCTGGAATACACATCTACTACCCCCGTCAGCACAACAGCACCACACTCACCCTGGTCCACCTTCCTCCATTTTCTACAAATGTAATTTCATATTTGATTACTCTTCTCCTCCTCGTTCCTTAACACTTTTCTTTGTCTGGTAGCCTATCACCTTTTGCTTGACATTAAAATAGATGAAGTCCTGAGAGTACATACACATGCACACATGCACACACACATAACACACCCATACACACTCACACACACCTGTACAAACACGCAATGCCATACACATTGCTTAATTTTATAAAGAAACAGGGATGGGATAGACAGGCTATATAAAACAGAACTTTAACAGACTTAGGAACACAGCACAAAGTTGTCTGCCTCAGGTCCCTAGCGGGCTGGGCCCTCTCTGCTGTCACCTGGGTGTTGGGTGTGGGGGTCCACCTACGGGTGCCCGGTTGCGTGCTCTCCCGTCCCCTCAGGGTCTCCCCTCTGTGCTGGCTTCACTCTCTGGTCTACCCCCAAGCTCCTTACCTCCCTGATACTTTTAATGCATCACACCCAACTTTTTTTTTTTTAATGCATCACAAGTCAACCAGGGATGAATGTGGGTTCATGTGTGTGAATTGTGTGAGTATGTGTGTAGGCTTGTGTGTATGTGCGTGCACATTCCTGTGCAGGCAGGTGCGTGCATGCATGTGTGCGTGTGAATGTATGCACATGTACATATATATCAGGGAGGGGGAGCATTCAGATCGGGAGGTGGTTCATTGGGGGGTGGGCCGGCCTGGTCGATGGGCGACCACATGCGGAGCCCTGGGGGTGGCCCCCGCACCCGCCTTGGGGGGCATGAGTGTGGCTTGGCCTGCTCCCACTTCAGTGGGGATCTGAGGCAAACACACACTTAACAAATTTTCAATACTCAAATTAAATAGCAATAATACAGGTCAACATTAAATCATCCACATAGCCTGTCTATCCCCCCCGGCACACATACATACACACGCGTATGCACACACATACACACACACATGCACACACACACACACACACACACATACACACACAGACACGCACACACGCACAGACACGCACATAAGGTTCACACTGTCACCAACCCCTGTCATCTTTGTTCCTATTTGTATGTAATGTTCAGTTGTAATGTCTGTCTTGTATCTTGTATGTCGTTTGGTTCCTATTTGTTGTAATCTATGTAGTTTGCAAATAAAAATTATAAAAAAAAAAAAAATTAAAAAAAAAAGAAGAATAAGAGCCATAGAGAGCATCAGGCTCCGGTAGAAGAGGATGCACTCTCTCTTCTGTCTGTTCCTGCACACGTGTCCTTCTGCACATGGAGGTCATTATAGGACAGTCAGCAATCAGTGGGCTCAAGGAGACTGTTGGCCGGGTCTCGCCCATCAAACACATACTGTCCTATAGAAGCACACACACACACACACAGAAAAGATGGAGTTCAAATTTCATTAAGAGTATTGAGTAATAAATAATTCTCTCACCCAAGTCAGCTGTGTTTCCAGCTTTGTGGCCCATCAAAGTCACACTATGTTTATTACCTGGTCCCCGAAGAGTTGACCAAGTTTTGTATTCATTATATATTGTATTAAGTAAAAATACAGTACTGTATTTCAAATGCCCAAGTAAAGGTACTTGATAAGTACTTGAATCCTACCAGAGGAACCAGTTTGAAAATCTTACTTTCAAATAATAAAGTTGCTCAGTCGTAGCACCTTGACTCACATTCAGAGAGACATTGTTAAAAATCTCAGTTTGATTTATATATGCATGATTGCTATATTTAATACAGAATGAAAACCCATTGACTAAAGTTTCACTATGGCCATATTTTAATGCCATAGTGTGAAACATTCCAGGCTCTCTATGGAGACAAGAAGGTGCATGACGAGCACCTTCTCTGGAAAGCTACATAATGCCTTTTTAACACCCAAATCTCTGACCATTTTCAACCTGTGGAATATACACGACTGCAATTTAATACAATATTAAAACCCATTGACCAAAGTTTCATTATTTATTAAAGGTATTGCTTTGCTGAATTATGAATCTCGTCTCAGACACTCAGAGCTCTTTATGTGTGTTTTCCATTAGCCCCAGGGAAATTAGTGACATTTGGTGCAGCTAACCAGGCTAATTACTGCACACTCGTCAAACCATAATTAATAGAGGGTCGTCAGGAGAGCTCCATGTGTGTGAATAACAGTAACATAAAAACAGAGACACTTTAACTGTGCTGCAATGAGGGAAAGATAAAAAGACTGCAAGCATGTGGCATGTCTAATTTTTATTGGGTCTCTTTAAATTTAAAGGGCCGGCACTCAATTTTGAACCATGACTGAAGAATGTATTTAAGATTTAATTGTAAGTCCCGCCTACTTAGTCTTTTCTCCTGTGCTGATATTGAACCGTTACAGAGAAACTTAGTGGAATAGTTATAGGCAGCTGTTTCTGTAAGGTTCTTGTTCAGCAATGTCTCTGATTGGATTAAAATGTCAATGCTCAATTTTGAACAATGAGTGAAGGGGGGCAGTTTGGAGTTTTGGACATAGGACCTCATTTCCTAGTGAGTCAGAGTGTTGGAGACGTGTGGAGACACTTTTTAAAATTTTCCATCCAGTCCTTGCATTTGCAGAGGTCACTGGTGCTACAAAACACCCGAAGCAAATCTATTATTACGCCAAACTGTCAATGTGAATATTTGTGTTGATAGAATCATTTTAGAAGTAAAACCAACTTCACATTTGAAGGATTTATGTCTGAGCAGCAGCGAGTTGTACTTCCTGATATAAAGTTTGGCAGTGGTGGACTGATATATGAGAAAATAGTCCCTCAACATGCAACGGTTCATTCGATGCAAAGTTAGTTTTATTTCAAACATTATTCTATCAACACAGACATTTACATTGACAGTCTGGTGTAATAATAGATTTGCTTCGGGTGTTCTGTGGAGTGGGTAAGATTGTTTTTAGTAACAGGCTAACTATGGCCATTGACATGCACTAGCCTAGCACCAGAGACCTTTGCAAATACAAGGACAGGATGGAATATTTAAAAAAGTGTCTCCACACGTCTCCAACACTCTGGCTCACTAGGAAATGAGGTCCTATGTCCAAAATTCCAAACTGCCCCTTTAAGTATTCACTATAAGCCCTGCCTACTTTGTCCCCGCTCATGCTCTGGTGTTGAACCATGAGAAAGAGAGAAGATGGAAAGTCATAAAATGGAAAATTCCAACCAAAGTATTAGTAACTCCATGGAGACAAGCAGATGGCAGGCCCTCCACCAGAAATATTGCGCTGTGGACCTTTCAAATCTTAATCATTATCTTGATCATGAATATAAACTGAGCCTCAAGTCCTGAACTTGAACTATGCTGATTGTTTTAACAGAACAATACCAATTATGCAAATATTTTAATCCATATGACATAAGTTTTAACTAAAAAAACCTTCCCATGAGACTAGATAGAGTAAGTTTTTGTCTAAAATGCCCAAACGCCTGACTTCTCTTTGGCTGCACATTTCTGTTTTATGAACTGGTCATCAACACAGTGTTATGTGCAGTCAGATTTTACTGTCAGAATGGTTGACTTTGTCCTGCCAAAAAGCACAGCAGCTATAACTGTTGATGGTTCATGTGTGCAGTGGAAATTACTGCATTGTACTTGTACAACTGAACAAACTTTTAATCATGATTGCAGACTTTACAGGTGGATTTTGTAAGTTTTCTGGAGGTTTCATCGCCTGCTTGTCACTATAGAGATATTTTTGCTTTACTTGCGAGCTTTCAAGGTTCGCTCTATGTGTAATAAATCTCTATAATAGACAAATTGGACTTTCTGAACCCAGTGACAAAAATATTAAACTATTTCACCATATTCTCTTTTTTGAGATGAACTTGTAGTCTAGTCTAGTCTTTGCAGTTCAAATTGTGCAATGGTCACAGACACTCCATCTTACTCTGCTGAATACATAGGCCAATGTAGAGTAGTCCTTATATCATCCGACTAGGCACAGGGTTTTGAAGGATGGTTTGAGGTACCTCTCTGTAGATAAAGTTGTGTAATACCTGGAGGAAACTGGAATATTCGTAGACCTATGGGAGAATACAATATCTGTGTCTCTTTTCACAGGGCTGAAGAGGAGAGGTTGAACTGAGCTGAGATCTGCTTTAGAAAGTGCTCTATACATGACACTTTTGACATGATACATACTTTACCGCAGTCTGGAGACGTCAGGACTGTTATAAAGAGCTGTACGGTAACTTAAATGGCCCACACTCCGCTATTTCTATGTTGTTTCCTCATCAAAAATATACCTGGAGCTGTATATGTGCAGTGTTTTTCATTCACACATGTTTAATACACAAGCCCTGCATATTTAGTTCTTCTTTCAAACAGAATCACCTTCCACCTTTTGATATTGTAGTAATACATTAAGTGCTCCACTGTGTTTGCCCAGGATTTGCCATACTTGACTGAGATAAAGGTAAAAATTAGCTGTTAACTTGAAAGCTATGACTTGTGGACCATTTTGAGCTTTAGCGATTTAGACAGACCAGGATTACTCAAAAATGTCTGAATGAAACAAAATACAACTCCAGGCATGTTTTTGAGGAGGGAACAACATACTAATATGAACACAAAGCTCACATGAGTAAATTTTATGTAATATAGGACCTTTAAGGGACTGTTATTAAAGGGACAGCTCAAGATTTTGGACATAGGACCTCATTTCGTAGTGAGCCAGAGTGTTGGAGACATGTGGAGACACTTCTTAAAATATTCCATCCACTCCTTGTATTTGCAGAGGTCGCTGGTGCTAGGCTAGCGCATGTCGTTGGCCATAGTTAGCTTGCCACTAAAAACAGTCTTATCCACTCCACAAAACACCTGAAGCAAATCTATTATTACACCAGACTGTCGATGTAAATGTCTGTGTTGATAGAATAATGTTTGAAATAAAACTAACCTTACATCGCATGAATTGCTGCATGTAGAGGGACTATTTTCTCATATATCAGTCCACCGCTGCCAAACTTTCTATCAGGAAGTACAACTCGCTGCTGCTGCTCAGACATAAATCCTTCAAATGCAAGGTTGGTTTTACTTCTAAAATTATTGTATCAACACAGACATTTACTTCAACAGTCTGGCGTTATAATAGATTTGCTTCAGGGGTTTTGTGGAGTGGGTAAGACTGTTTTTAGTGGCAGGCTAACTATGGCCATTGACATGCACTAGCCTAGCACCAGTGACCTCTGCAAATATAAGGACTGGATGGAATATTTTAAAAAGTGTCTCCACACGTCTCCAACACTCTGGCTCACTAGGAAATGAGGTCCTATGTCCAAAATTCCAAATTGTCCCTTTAAGAAGCATTTGGAATTAAAAAGGCTGCATTGAAATGACTTTTTGAAATTGATGTTATTCTCATGAAAACATTGGTGGTAGTAGTAGTAGTTTTAGTAATTGAAGTTGTAGTTTATGGTTATGGTTATGGTAATAGAAGTATAGTCACTTTTAACAGGCATTTCAACATAATGTCATTGGTCAATAAATAAAGAAAACAAGAAAATTCAGTAGTAACATTTCAATATTATTTATGTATTTTTTACAGCCATAGAGACATCAAAAGCTATGCCAAACACTTGAGTTGTGAGTGGGAAAGTTTTGGTCTCATCCATCAGAAATCTCCTGCTCCAGCTCCCATTATGAAGAGGGTCAGTGGGGAGGTGAGTGTGTGGCCCCCAGCTCACAGTCTGCACAGTCTATGAGATGAGATCAGCTCCCTCACCAAAACAAACCAGACCTATCACTATCTCACACATATTTAGACTCTAACATACAGGGATGCTGTCCAAACCCACACAGAATTTTGTTTAAAGGTCCTATATTGCACAAGATTGATTCTTGTGAGCTTTAAGTCAAGTTATAATGTTGTTACCTCATCCAAAACATATCTGGAACTGTGTTTTGTTTTGTTCACACATGTTTGAGTAATCCTACATTATCAGTCTAGCCTGATTCATCAGCTGGTTTCACTTTGTGGAAACCATCTGACCTTGCAGCATCAGGATTCGTTCACTCGATGGTAGGTGGGTACTTTTTTTAATTTAATCAATCGCTGCTATTTGGTTGTGACATATGTAATGCGCCACTAACGAGGCAACTAGTATATTAAGCTTTTCCCAAATCCCATAGGAAGAAGGGCAATAACGTCTTTCCCCTTGATAAAATTCACCAAACATTCTCTTTGTTCCAGCTTTAAATCCTCGATCTCAGGAATCGTTACCAACACAGAATATATGGCTCTTCGATGATTGGCTGATGCCCTAACGCACTCTTTCGGAGTTCTTGCGAACATCTAATGTATTCTGATTTCTGACCTAGTCGCTGGAGATAAATGAAATGAAATTGAGCAGAGGCACTAGGTGGTGCCAGCGTGACTGTTATTAATCTATCTACATCTCCAAAACTCATAATGCCGTGTTGCTCATTGGACTATGCTGTGTTCCACCTTGTGATGTCATGTAGTGGTAGTTTTCAAGTTCAGAGAGAGATTGTCAATTCCAGGGCTGAAATGATCTAAATGATTCTAGTGAAGGTGTATGGAGTTTAAAAACACAGTGGAACACCATGTGACATCTTAAGTGTTTTCTGTTTGAGAGAATTCAGCTTAAATATGCAGGATTTATGTGTTAAACATGTGTGACTGAAACAAAATACAATTCGAGGTCTGTTTTTGATGAGAATACAACATTATAACGTAGATCAAAAATAGTGTAATAGGAGCCCTTTAAAGGTGCTGTACTTGATTTTTACTGTCTTAAAAACAAGAAAAACAGGACTAATTAATTTGAAAGGTTTGCAGTGGTCCAAAGTTATTCCTTACATGCCTTATTTATTCTGAGTATTCTAATTCTTCACCTTGATGTGTTTTTAAGCACTTTTCACAACTCAGACACAACAGTTTTGCCATGAGGGTAAAACTAACAACTACCATGCTAACGAGCACTTCCTGATTATCAGACAGTAAAATGCATTCTAATTAGATGCAGAAAGGACACTGCAGACTTACTTTTGTCTCAGGAGCTGCTAATACAACAGATCTGTACTGGGGGAAAACAGACTTTGTTCAATCTCATGCAGGAGAAATTAGGTACAGGGTCTTTAATTGGAGATTGGAGGAAAGAAAGTGACAGAGAATTAAACCGAGAATTTAAACTGAGAATGTTATTAAGGAGAAAAGTCAAGATGAAAACGTTTTACAAATGATTCTGCTCAAATACTGCGTGTAACAGCGGTGTTGAGATTGTGCCATCTAGTGGACAGAAGTGGTATCATTTTATAGTTTCACAAATCTAAAAACGTCTTCATAAAGTTGGTGATCATATTTTTGATGCTTGTTAATAAGAATCAGTAAAATCAGGATATTGTGTGTGCATTGTGTCACCATGGTAATTGCTGAACATTCCGCCAGTACATGTAGAACACCCCCAGCATGATGTCAAAGTATCAGTAATCAAAACATTAAGCAAGTGTACTATTTCTGTTTGCTCAAATGTTACAGAGGCACTGGTTTTACTGTTATTTTGAGCCAAAGGTTAAAAGTTTACAGCAACAACAAATATATTTTATAACACATTTGTCTCATATTTGCCAGTAGAAGATACAAACAGACATAAGGCAACTCCTCAAGACAAGGCCGTCCACCACAGCAGTACTCCCACGGTCATGTTTTCAGAAATGTGAAATGTGAAATGTTTTTGCTCAGGGCCAGACTGTGTTTGAGGTACAAATAAAGTCATGTCTCACACAGATAAAGAATGTAGAGAAAATATATCAGCTATTTGAAAATGTTTGTTAGGTAAGGATTTCATGGTGGAAAAATCACAGTTTTTAAAGGTGCATTATGTAACTTTCTCATTTATTTGCATGTATTTAATTGCAGGTGTTTTTGTTGCTTAAACTGTGTTGACAAATCTGACCTGTAGCCTGGTCTGGTGGCATCACCTGCTTGTCTCCATGGAGGTAAGCAAAACGATAATAACATCATGTAGATAAGCAGATGGTGGACTCTAGTCTGAGACAGTGCACATTTAAAGCCACAGTGTTTAACTTTTTAGTCAAAAAAACCAAACAAAAACAGAGTAAAGTAAAAAACATTACATTTTTCATGCAGTTGGCATACTGTATTCAGAAAGTACTGTGTCATTAAGAGTGTAGCTAGTCTAGAATGTTTGAAGTGAATTATATGGATTGGAATAAAACAAGTTATTGCTTTTCAGATATCTTACTTTAGGTTAAATATGGTAAATATGATGAGATTATTAAAGGTCCTACCTCCTCAAAAACTTACCTGGAGTTGCTTTTAGTTTCATTCACACATGTTTGAGTAATCCTGCTATATTAGTGTCTACATCTCCAAAGCTCAAAGTGTTCTGTTCCACCTTGTGATGTCATTTAGTGGTAATTTTCAAGTGAAAGTGAACAGCCTTTTACCTTTAGTTCAGTAGAGATTGGCAGTTCCAGATCTGAAATCATCCGAATGATTCTGATAAAGGTGTACTGGAAAACAAGCAGCAAAAAACAACATTTAAAACGTGTAATGTAACAAAAAGTTTACAAATTAATAAATCTAGTCCTGGTTTAGTGCTTGTTTAGCTCTGGTTTGATCCTGGTGTAGTCCTAGTCTAGTTCCTCCGTTTTTCAGATGTCAATCAAAAGTGTAAGTGGTGTCCCAAAGAAAACCACGAAAGGAAGGAGGGAGGCTTCAGGAGGCAGATAAAAGAATCAAACTTTATTGGTCTCGGTGAGGAGTTTATATCCACTCTCCTCGCTTTGTCTTCTCCTCTCTCCTTCCACACCCATTTCCTGCAGAAACGAGGAGAGGAATCAAGGAGAAGAAAGCGATGAAAAAGAAATGAGACGCGGCCCTAGTTTAAACCTGGTCCGGTTTAGTCCTGGATCAGTGTAAGCATAATATTGTTTGATTCAATGTTCAATGTGTGTATTTCACTTATGAAGCCCTGAGGTGTGATTGAATTGAAGCCAGTGGCCGCATCTCATTTCTTTTTCCTCGCTTCCTTCTCCTTGATTTCTCTCCTCGATTCTGCAGGAAATGGGTGAGAAAGTCCCACTCACAAAAGAGACACAGCGAGGAGAGAGGATAAAAACTCCTCACTGAGACCAATTAAGTTTGATTCTTTTATCTGAAGTCTGCCTCCTGAAGCCTCCCTCAGGTTTACTCCTTCCTTCCTTCCTTCCGTGGTTTTCTTTGGGACACCACTTAGTATGACAGCTGAAAAATGACTGACAGCGGAAAAGTGGAGGATCGAGGAGAAGGAAGCGAGGAAAGAGAAACGAGACGCTGCCCTGGTTTAGTTCTGGTTCAGTCCTGGTTCATTGTTTGATTCAGTGTTTGCCTAAAGTGTGTGTATTTCAGTACTGTGTCAGCCTGGAGGAAGTCCTGATGTACTGAGGTCTGATTGAATTGGAGCCAGTGACAGCAGCTTTACAGAGCAGATAAAGACAGGGCCTCATCCAGTTTAGGGCCTGGAATGATGACACGCTGTAGCCGGGGCTGTCCTGTCATCTGCCGGAGATTTAAGTCCAAGAAAAATGAGCGAAGCAACCTTCAGATTTAGAAAGAATGAATCATGCATCGAGTACAGAATGTCTAGCAGCAAAGGAAGGTGAAATAGTGATTCATTACAGATCGCCCCACCGCAGCGACAGAGGAAAGTAAAACCAAATGTACTCAAGTAAAAACGCTGTTACTTTAAAATAGTGTATTATGTAACTTTTCTGGTGGAGGATTTGTCTACATTTTCTGTCTCCATGATGATGTATTGCTTTATGGTGTTAAACTTAACAGTCTCCATGGAAACAAGCAGGAGATACTGGTCAGATCTGTGTTGAGGATGGCCTGCTGACTGTAGATGAGTGACAAAAACACCCATAATTGAATGAATGCAAGACGGATAACTTTTAAATAAGGGAAGCTTGTTGTGTTCGGGGTTCTTCTTCAGCACTGGCAGTGAAGCCCCAGATATATGTCTGTTAATTGGCTATGCTCTGTTAATAAATGAGTGTTCGCACATCAGAGTCTGACTGGATCCTTTCGTGACATCTCACACATATATTTATTCTACTATAATTCGCTCTGGAGAATAAGTCGCACCAGCCAAAAAATGCATAATGAAGAGGAAAAAAACATATGTAAGTTACACTGGACTTACAAATGTATTTGATAAAATTAGAAAACAGGAACCGACATTTCATCTTGAAACGCAGGTTATAATGATAACAATAGAACAGAGAACAACAGACTGTTATCCTAACATTATTATATTATTCAGATAACTATAGCATAAATAACAGAAGAAGTTTAACAAACTCTTGATCACACTCCAAATCACTAAATCTTCTGAATTCTTCATCCTTTATGTCACTTTTGAGCCACTCCATGACCTCCAGAGGTAAACAGAGCCGCTCCCTCTTCTGTGTAGCTGTCGTCAGACTCAGCATCAGTTCAGTTAGAATTATTCTGGCCTTTCTGAATCCCGACAGGATGGGTTCAGGTGTCACTGAAGTCCGGGCTTTTTTGATCCAGCTAATGACTTCCAGTAAAGTTGCATGGTGCACCCTTCTAACTGTGTGAAGCTGTGTTCTCCAGCCCTGCTTTCCATCAGTCCCTCACAAGTTTCTCGCTCATTCCAAACTTTTTTCTGCTGTTCAGTTACCGTTTTCAGAGATTCTTTCTGCAAGAGACATGCACAGTAGAGGGTGAAAAGACAGAGGTACAGAAGTATTAGTATTAGCAGATACTGACACACAAGCCTCGAGCTCCCTCTCGCAGCTGTCAGTGTGAAAATTTGAATATACAAGCCGCACCAGAGTATAAGTCGCAGGATATAAATATAGTCAGAAAAATATGGTATGCAGGAACCCCCGAAGTGGCCCAGAGAAAATAATTACATTACATACTGCACCTTACAATTTAGAGAAGGGTTCCTCGGTGGTCATCTGGTCATCTTTTCAATTGACAGCACTGGCCTGAAGCACTGGGAATAAATTCCAGTTCTATCAGTTGAAAATGGTTTCTGGACGGGAGCCGGAATGTCTTAATCGCAAAAACAGAGTCCAGACGAAACCTCCTCTACATTGAATCACTCCTAGACAAATTAAGTCACTGTCTCATTACTTAAGTACAAGTGCAAAGTTGTGGTACAAGAAATTATTTAAATAGGAGTTGGAAAAACTACTTAACTCAAGTAAGAATAATTGCAACTGTCTAGACGTAATATCTGATTTATGGCTTAAAGTTAATGTAATTGGAAGGAGCTGTGCGAGAAACACAAATGTTCAAATCATTTCATATTGTCAAAACAAAACCTTTGTCACCTGTAGACTTACTCACAGTGGAAAAGTCACCAAAATATTTACTCAAATAAGAGCACTGTTACTGTCAGATATATTACTGAAGACATGAATCCAAAAACTACTCTGAGAAGTGTGATTATTCTTGAAAGGTTACTCAAATAAATGTACGTACTACCCGAGATCTAGCTTGAGCGTTTGTTCAAGGTCAGTGGTTCAATTTCACTTTAACCAGAGAACTGTGTCCTGGGGCAACACACTGCACCCACCTTTACTATAAATGTGATGTGAATATTAATGGTCAGAGGTGAACTGAATACACAGACTCCCAGGGGATTCAGGATCATGGGAAATTAGGGCTGTTAAATTGACAAAACAACGTACAGTATATATCTGTTAAATGGTCAAAGTCTTCAAAATGTTACCTCTGCCAGGCAGCTTAAAACCATGAAAATACTACAGTGGTCCCTCGTTTATCGCGGGGGTTATGTTTTAAAAATAACCTGCGGTAGGTGAAATCTGCAAAGTAGTCTGCTTTATATTTTACAATTATTATATCTGTTTTAAGTCTGTAAAACCCCTCACCACACACTTTTCTTAGACAGGACAGTTATAACCCTTTTTGCATTCTTAAAACATATTGCTGCTGTCGTCCTTATGTTATTCTCCTCCTTCTTTATGTAACAAACCGAAGATTCATTCATTCAGTAATGGAGCTCTACAGTGCAGAGTCCTGCATGGGTCCATGTCTGGAGACCCACACCTGCGCAGTGCAACACCGCACCCGCCCGTTAACCCGAGATTATATCAAATTTTTACACTGCATATGCCACAGACTGAACCAAGACTAAACCAGAACTAACCCAGGACTCACTGTCAGGACGGGCTCGGAGGTGACTGCAGCAGAAAGAACCGACTCAGCTCCGCACCACCTCCACCTAAAAGAGGCAGTCGCCCTATCGCGTTTTGCTGACACCCTGCTCCACAGGCTTGGGGTTCTGTCTCTTAAGTCCAATATTAGTCCTGGTTTAATCCTGGTTTAGTCCTGGTGTAGTCCTGACCTGCCCATGTGTAATCACTGCAAGCATGAACGTTAAAACCCACCCGTTTTAGCAACTATTTGCCCGTATCCGACCCAGTGCAGGACTCTGCTACAGCCGCGTAACTTCTACCTTCCTTCAGTGTGTCCAGAAGTCCAACTTTTTGTCCGATGGTTAGCAGAACATTTCGTCAACATTGTGGCTTTTGTAAGGGAGAAAACTTGCAAATATACAACACTTCAGAATCACACTGCTAGAGATCGAACATTTATGTAAATTTGGCAGCTGAACACATTCTGTACTGTACAGGAGACACGGCACGGAGGAGATTGTCAATCAGGATGCAGGGGGAGGAACACAATGCGCATTCATACAAAAAAAAAAAAGCATTCCAAATTGCACACAAAACAAATCCACGAAACAGTGAGATCGCAAAAAGTGACCCGCGATAGAGTGAGGGACGACTGTATACAAACACAATGTTGGAATATTCTAACACTTTTCTTATCTGTTTCTTGCCATATTATTTCCTCATAAAAATGCATCGCTTTCAAAAACAGTTTCCTTACTTTGTTGATTGCATAGATTGCTGTGTAGTTAAATTCCCTTTACCAGTGCAGCCCCTCTGTGCAGCGCTCACATCGGTAATAGCATCAGGGAAAAAAGACTTCAGCTAAACTCAAAGCACGGATGGTAATGGCCTCCCTATCTTTTTCAATTACACAAACTGAACAAGGCAGCGGTGAAAAATTAGCCATGATGGTGTTTACTGCCTGAGAGAACACACTATTTCACACGAAGGATTACTCTGAGTCTAAATGAACCACATGGCACTTTCCTCTGACACAGTATTTATAAAGCTGCAGTACTCTGGAGGTTTGAACTGGAGCTCATCTGTCAGGCTCTAAGTGTGAGTACATACTGAGTAGATGGCTGAATGTCTCTTCCGCTCTCCACCCTTATTTTATTCTTCGTCTTATCAAAAAAAAATCTCACGGGCTAAAAAGATAAACATGGGAAATATAAAGAAAACTACTGAAAAATCATCTGTCTATCTATGCTAACTCAAAGCGCTTTACATCAAGGACCCACTCGCCCACATTCATACACCAGTGTACACCTACCCTGGGGGCAGAGTGCATTGCCCAAGGACACAACAGCAGCATTAATCAGGGGCAGGATGAGTGGATTTGAACGCTCTCAAAATGATGGTTTATGTTGAAAGTGCCAACTTTCGGATCAGTGGGCAAACTCTCTACCAACTGAGCTACTGTCACCTTCATCTCTCTATCTGTCCATTTATCTATGGGCCCGGTCAAGCAGAAGTAAACAGCAAGACGAAACATTTAAGTTAATGCATCTGATATAAAAATATATTCAACAGAGAGCATGTGTACTCTAGTTTATGAAACTGTTGACCTTTTTTCTGTACCATTTTTGGTTCTAAAGTTCTATACGTTTTAAACAGACCATGTATGAAACATGGAACAAAAATTATTTCCCAAATTTCAAAGACCTGCAAATCATGTAAATAAATGGATGTATTTCATCATATCTTGTTAGTCGATCTTTGAACTGTTGATGAAGGTACATGATTTTTCAAATAAAATGTATTTAAAATGATAAAAATTAGCTTGGAAGGACTGACATATTTTATACAAATAGTTACCTTTCATTTTGAAGTAATATTAAAGTATTCGGGGAAAAAAAAGATGACAAATTATGCAAAATCATGCACCTTCTACTTGCTTGCACAATTTTCCCTCTGTTACTTTTCCCTCCGTTACCATGACCTTTCTTAAAGGTTGTATAGAGGATTTTCCAAGGAACGAGAAATCCAGCGACTGTTTGTCCTTTTTCAAATCTTGCGCATGCGTGAAACCACCCCCTCTCCCCTACAGCTCCCTACGTAGAAACGCCTTCTCCCGCCTCCTCTTTACTCCAGAAACAGGTTTGTTTACAGCCGGTGCACTGCACATGACTTGTAAACAACTAACTACAGTGTTGGTTAGGCAAGGCGGAGAAGTGAGGAGCAGGGTGAAGAGCGGAGCAGGGAGAGAGGAGAGGAGAGAGGAGAGGGGAGCGGTGCATAATTACAAGGCTACTGCACCTCTATAATGCTATCATTGACAACTTGAAACTAAAAAAACTAAAAAAAAATCCTCCATACAACCTTTAATTTGTCTGCACAGAATGGGAATGGGACCAGAAGGAAAGCAGGTTAAAGAACAGGTACATTACTTCCATTAAATTTTCATTGAGGAGGAATTTGTGTTTTATTGTATTTTTTTCAATTTATTTAATTGATTTAGGGTGGTATTTAACTGTTCTATATGTAATTGCAGCTAGCAAATAAAAGGTACCTGCAGTGTCCAGCAGCAATGACAGTGATGCATCTTAGAAAGTTTCTCCGCAGTAAAATGGACATCCCAAACTCCTATCAGGTCAGAGACAATATGCTTACTTTCAAGTCCTTTCTCTGTATCGAAAAATATCAATGTGTTTATATTTTTCAGTTTAATTGTCGGCAATTATTATAATGGCACATTTTTAACAGGTGGATGTTATGTATGAAGATGAGCCTCTGAAAGATTACTACACATTAATGGACATAGCCTATATATACACATGGAGAAGGGTAAGAATCACTATTTTATGATATCCAAAATATTGTGCTATGTAATCAAATATTGCTTTATTTAATAATTAAACCTTTTTAAGTGCTATGGTATTCCAACCAATGGTGTTATTATTTGTGCTGTTCCTGATGTATTGAATAATTGAATAAATTCTAAATGTGTTCAAATAGGTATCAGTGTTATAATGCAGTCAAAGCTCTCAGTGAGAAATAACTTTTTAAAATTTCCACTAGTTCCTAAGTCTTTTTATTTTATTTTATTGTCATTGTCAATGAAGCTAGACCAAATTGTTAAGCAGTTTTTAAAAGTTTTAACTCGCCTCCACAGAATGGTCCGCTTCCCCTCAAGTATCGGGTCAGACCCAGCTGTAAGAAGATGAAGGTGAGTCACTCGGAGCAGGACGGGCAGAACAGCACCGGCAGATCGGGGCCAGAGAGTGACTCTGCCAGCGACAAAGCGCGTAGTCCCACCGGGGCTCCGTCCACGTCCTCTTCTCTGCCGAGTCCCGCTACAGCGACGCAGTCTCCGCGTCCCCTGCAGACCACGCACGGCAATAACAACGTGAACGGGACGTCAATAACTGCACCACCCGCCCCCAGCCGCTCTTTTACACAGTTTCCCAGCGGGAACAGCGGCGCCAACAAACCGAGGAAGGTTGCACTGAACGGATCGTCTTCTGGATGACTCCCCGAAGAGTCGTCGCCTAATCCAGTTTATAATTTTATGCCAACCTATACAGCGGTGTAGACAACGATGTTCTTTTTTCCCCCCTCAATTTGTTGTTAATATATTATCACATCTTAAAGGTTGTATAGAGGATTTTCCAAGGAACGAGAAATCCAGTGACTGTTTGTCCTTTTTCAAATGTTGCGCATGCGTGAAACCCCCCCCCCCCCTCCCCTACAGCTCCCTACGTAGAAACGCCTCCTCCCGCCTCCTCCTTACGCCAGAAACAGGTTTGTTTTACAGCCGGTGCTGCACATGACTTGTAAACAACTAACTACAGTGTTGGTTAGGCAAGACGGAGAAGTGAGGAGCGGGGGGAGCGGGTGCGCGGACAAAAAAAAAAAAAAAAGAAAAAAAATCAACGAAGTAAGATGCGCGCGAAACGGGAAATTAGCTGACATTTGTTTAACAGCTATAATGTTAATAACGTGGTTATGTGTCGGCTTTTGGTCTAAGCGTCTCTCGACCAGTGGCAATGTAATGGCAAACACACACACACGTTAAATACAACACAAATCTTAGCATGATACTTGTAATGTTAATCAACAGTTACATGAACAGAGCAAGAATGAAAGGCAAAATAGATGGCCATAGCACCTGATATCGGCGTCTGCATCACATGATGACCGCTGATCTGCCCTCAGACTCTCATCCTCACAAAACACGATCTTTGGGGAGACTGCCGTTGCCAGGAGATTACCATGGCAACAAGTAACAACAACACAAGGCTTTAGCCTTTAACTTCTTAGGTTCTTTTTAAAGACAATGTATATAAGAAGACATAATGAACATCATTGGCTTAACAAACCGACGCAAACCGAGCTGCACGTCTTCATCTGGATCTGTCAACCGCTTCAGACTGCGTGGGGAAATTAGTCCAAAATAAGTAATAAACAATGAGTCAACGACAAATAATTCAAGGTAAGAAACACTGCGTTTGATTGGCACCCCAAAGTTAACTATTGGTCCAGTAGGCTAACTAACAAAAAGGCTAGCAACTGGCATAAATGTTGGGTATAATTTACTTCACGTTAGCTGTTTCAGTAATATATTCATAGATTAGATAATTAATACACAAAATTGCAGGAATGTAGTAGTGTAATGCATTACAGTGAAAACTGTAGGCTAATAAAATTAGTTACTGTCAAATACGTGGATACTTGTGACACCAGCAACAATGCCTGGGAAGAGAGCGTAACATTCCTCTGCAAATATAGCGTTAAGCTTAAACAAGGAGCTCACAGAATGCGCTAAAAAGGAGGAAAACCCCTAGACATTATTTATGCTGTCGTGGTGCTACCTCCAAGTCATACGCAGATTATCGCAACATAGTGCAGATGTTACCTATTGTGTAGTTAGCCAGTCCTGTTTTTGAGGTTATACCATTTGAACAGCTCATTTGTTGTTTACCTCTTTCAATGTCTTTAATAGGTTATGACAGCATTTATGTAATGCATAAAATACTTAGATAATAATATGTCATGTAAACTACTTTCATGAGGTAGTACCTAGTTTTACTGGCAGTACATCATATTATACATTTTTGACCAATTCATTTATTCATTGCTTTCTTGTGTTGTAGTTTTCGAACAGTACCAGAGATCCCGAATGCAGTTTGTTCAGACTGTGGCTGATCTTGCAAACCGGCCACAAAACATAGAAACTCTGCAAAATATGGGTAAGGAACATTCAAACAAAGCTTAAATATAAACATAGGTATTATTTAAATAATTTATTTTAGGATCTTATTTCCCAACAGGTGTGATGTCCTTGCTACGCCCACTTATGCTGGATGTAGTACCTAGTATCCAGCAGACTGCAGCCTTGGCTCTCGGCCGCCTGGCAGACCACAATAATGACCTGGCTGAAGCTGTGGTGAAAGCAGACATCCTCCCCCAACTTGTCAACTCTCTTGATTCACAGAATGTTAGTATGCACTTTTTTTTGCATGTCATGGGTATAAGACCAACCAATCAATGATAAAAAAAAAAAAAGAGAGAGAAATCTAGGGCCCTGGTGCATTTAGACTACATTGCTTTTAAATTAGAAAACTCAACGGTGTCTTGGTTTTCTACAGCGGTTTTACAAAAAGGCAGCAGCGTTTGTGTGCTGCGGGCTGTAGCCAAACACTCTCCTGAGCTGGCTGAGGCTGTGGTGTTGTCTGGAGGAGCCAAAGCTCTGGTGCTCTGCCTCGAGGACTTTGACCCCGGGGTGAAGGAGGCAGCTGCCTGGGCTCTGGGCTGCATCGCACGGCACAATGCATGTAAGACATTGTGATGAACAACTAATGAAGTGTATGTAGTATGATTTTGTAACACGTGTATCCTGTGCAGCTCTATCTCAAGCCGTCGTGGATGCAGGTGCAGCTCCTCTGCTGGTCTTGTCTCTCCAGGAGCCTGAAATAGCCCTGAAACGTATCGCTGCCTCTACACTGAGTGACATCTGCAAACACACACCACAACTGGCCCATACAGTGGTGGACACTGGGGCTATTGCACATTTGGCACAAATGATTCTAAATCCAGACGCCAAACTCAAGGTAGAGGTCAGGGCAAACACATTGTTGATGTATTTTATATACACTGATTTTATTTACTACCAGCTCAGTTTACCATTGAATTTGCCTTAAAGGTGGACACATTTAACATGTGCTGTATTGGATTTGACATAATTTTCAACCATAAAAAATACAACTACAATGTGAAAAATGTTTAAAAATCTTTCCACCTGAGTTTATTCTGTTTATGAATCCAGAGACAGGTGTTCTCAGCGTTGAGTCAGATCAGTAAGCACTCCCACAGTCTGGCTGAGATGGTGATCGAGGCGGAGATTTTCCCTGCAGCAATTGCCTGCCTTAAAGACCCAGACGAGTATGTGAGGAAAAACGTCACTACGCTTATGAGAGAGGTAGTCAAGCATACACCAGAGGTACAGCACATGACACACACTATATTACTGGATGCATACATAGACCTGAAAAGGTAATGTGCAGTGTTTATGTAACTTTCCAGCTGGCTCAGTTAATAGTGAACTATGGAAGTCTGGCAACTGTTATAGACTACTTGGGCGAATGCAGTGGACAGATGCGTCTGCCTGGGATCATGATGCTGGGATACATAGCAGCACACAATGAGAATCTAGCTATGGCTGTCATTCTTTCTAAGGTGCGTGTGTGTAAAATCTCCTAATCACCATAAGACCAGCGGCATCTAAAAGTGGAGGCATTCTTCGGGGTTTGGTATGTAGGTCATATAAACGGATTGAAACTTAAGTGCGTACCTGCCCTCTCCTCTAGGGGGTGCCTCAGCTTGCCTTATGCCTATCGGAGGAGCCTGAGCATCACATCAAAGCTGCAACAGTGTGGTCCATAAACCAGATTGGACAGCACACTCCAGAGCATGCCAAAGCAGTAGCTATGTGCAGCCTGCTCCCAAAACTATTGAAGCTCTACATGGACCCCAACAGCTCTGAGGACCTGCAGACCAAGGTAAGGCTGAGTGGTTATGATGTTACAAGATAAAAATGACAAATTACTGATATTTGATTCACTTATGTGCATCAGAGTAAGAAAGCACTGAAGAGCATCCTCCAAAAATGCACCTATCTTCCTGGTCTAGAGCCCCTACTCTATGATGCCCCCTCCAATATTCTCAAACATGTGGTTGGCCAATTCAGCAAGGTACAGTATAGAATAAACTCACCCTTTTCTGAATTTAGTTATATTTTCTGAATTATGAAGCCTGTTTTATGCCATACATTTTTCATTAGCCTCCTTGCAAATTATTAAATGGTAAATAAAATAAAATGTAAATTTTTTTCACTAGAACTATAGCCATTTTATCTTTCTAATCCCAAATCAGATTAAAATGACAACATCAGTTAAAATGAATAACCATAACATGAGAATAACCATCATAAAGTATATTATAGTATAAAATCTATACAAGTAAATAGTGTACAAATAAATTAAAAAATAATATATATTTTTTCAGTTTTCTTACCCTTCTCTTCTCCTGTGGTCTCTCAGATCCTGCCTCATGACAGTAAAGCGCGGCGGCTCTTTGTCACCAGTGGAGGACTGAAGAAAGTGCAGGAGATTGATGCAGAGCCCGGGTCAGTTCTACAGGACCACATCAACGCCATTAACAGCTGCTTCCCAGAAGAGATAGTCAGGTGTGTGCACATGTTACTGTTTTAAAATGACATTACTTCAAAATATAAAATAATATATGGAATTTAGTTGTGTTTTTATATGAAGGCTTGTTTTTCTGTTTGCAGATACTACTCTCCTGGATACTCAGAGGCATTACTGGAGCGTCTAGAAAACTATCAACCAGCCTGATTGTACGTGGTGTATTGCTATCACTCCCCTATTTCGAGTATCACGTAATTACGTGAAAAGTTTCACGTGAATAACGTGAAATTATCACGTTATTTCATGATATGAAATTATCACGTTATTTCGTGATGTGGTATTTTCACGTTTATCACGTTATAACGTGATACGAAATTATCACGTTATAACGTGATACGAAATTATCACGTTATTACGTGATACGAAATTATCATCACGTTATTTACGTGATACGCATTTATCACGTTATTACATGTTATCACGTTATTACATGATATTTTCACGTTATAACGTGAAAACGTCAAGTATGGTTTTACGTGATTTCATTAGAAGATCAGCCACAGCCAAACCACGCGCTTCCCTCGGTCCAGTCAACTCCAGCCTGAGCATGGCCCACGCTGAAAATGTGGATTCTCCACTCTTGAGATTACTTCGGGCTCGTGTTGTCTCCTTCGCATGAAGCAAGATCGTGTAAGTGTATTTTACTGTTTCGTCCCCAAGTTGTGTTGTCGTACGGTAGCAGAATGCTTCTGTAAGCAACTGCTGAATATTAGAGCTGGAGCGAGTTGTTCGCTGTGGGTAGAGCTGCTAAAAAGTACCTAGTCTGTTTGCAATTCTGTTATAGCTTCCTAAGAATTAGTTAAAGACAAAAGCATTCATTTGACACATTTCGGTGTTTCCAGTTATTTATGAATAATGACCATAAAACATTGTTGACTGTATGCACTCAGACATAGCCAGTGTAAGAGAAGGTTATTCAGAAAATGTGGTGTAGTTAGCTAAGCTAAGCCCCGCTTCAACTCATCTGAGCCCGGCCTGGCAGGGGAACAGCGCTCAGGTCCCTGTGCTCCTCCGGTTCAGGCCGGGCTCAGATGATCTGGAGCGGGGAGTGGTTAGGTGCCTCGGCCTGAGAAGCGCTTTTCTCGAGAAGAACCAAGTGCACGGAGGCTCAGAACAGTAACGAACCAGACCGGATTCGCGCTTCTGTCTGGATGCTTTACTCCACCTCAGAACCAGCCGCAACGCTACACCGGAGCAACCCGCACGGACCTAGAGTTCACTGCGCATTCTCGCTTTCCCCGCACGGAACCAGCGCGCAGAGGACGGCACGGAACCGCTCAGCGATGTCTTTACTGCTGTTGGCTGCTGCTGTTACCCGAACTCAGAGCTTCTGGGCTGATGTGCAGCGAGTTGTGTACAAAGTTATAGGCTACATGTGCTGTTTTATGAGTTTATGATGATAACTTGGGATGAGGACGGCCGTGGTGTTTTATGGTCTTTATTCATGAAGAACTTGAAACACCGACATGTGTCAAACGAATGCTTTTGTCATGAACTATGGAGCTATAACAGAATTGCAATTTTAGCAGCTCTTTGCCCACAGCGAACGACTCGCTTCAGCACTCGTTCAGCAGTTGCTTACCGAACATTCTGCTATCTTGAGGACGAAACAGTAAAATACTCTTACAAGATCTTGCTCCATGGGAAGGAGATAGTGTTCTGGTGTGTTCTGGTACACCACGAGCCCAAAGAAATCTCGAGAGTGGAGAATCCACACTTTCAGCCTGGGCCATGCTCACGTTGGAGTTGACCGAAGGAAGCGTGACTGTCTTATTTTTCCGGATCCGCGGCGGAGGCGCGGCTGATCCGCTGCGTATCTCGCGGACCCGCCCAGGACCCGTTTTGGATCCGCGTTCAGAACCGGGTTATCTGGCCCGGATCTGCTGCGGTTCTGCCGCGGATCTGTTTATTAAGTCGTTAGGAGCCTAAATGTGTTTGTAATAAATGAATAAAATAAACATCGTTTACATTGTAAAAAATCTGCTGCTTCTTTTGTTAAATAATGAGATTTAATGTTAGGATATCACTGATCCAACTTTGAGTTGTTGAGGTTCATGTTTTTAAAAATGTAAGCATCTACATCCTAGTTGTGATACTTGCTGTAAAAGGTGTTTTATGTACAGTTTCAATGCAAATGTTGCTGTGCGTATTTAGGTCAGTAGGAAGGGCTCCTAACGAAGGAGAACACTATCTCCTTCCCATGGAGCAAGATCTTGTAAGAGTATTTTACTGTTTCGTCCTCAAGATAGCAGAATGTTCGGTAAGCAACTGCTGAACGAGTGCTGAAGCGAGTTGTTCGCTGTGGGCAAAGAGCTGCTAAAATTGCAATTCTGTTATAGCTCCATAGTTCATGACAAAAGCATTCGTTTGACACATGTCGGTGTTTCAAGTTCTTCATGAATAAAGACCATAAAACACCACGGCCGTCCTCATCCCAAGTTATCATCATAAACTCATAAAACAGCACATGTAGCCTATAACTTTGTACACAACTCGCTGCACATCAGCCCAGAAGCTCTGAGTTCGGGTAACAGCAGCAGCCAACAGCAGTAAAGACATCGCTGAGCGGTTCCGTGCCGTCCGCTCTGCGCGCTGGTTCCGTGCGGGGAAAGCGAGAATGCGCAGTGAACTCTAGGTCCGTGCGGGTTGCTCCGGTGTAGCGTTGCGGCTGGTTCTGAGGTGGAGTAAAGCATCCGGACAGAAGCGCGAATCCGGTCTGGTTCGTTACTGTTCTGAGCCTCCGTGCACTTGGTTCTTCTCGAGAAAAGCGCTTCTCAGGCCGAGGCACCTAACCACTCCCCGCTCCAGATCATCTGAGCCCGGCCTGAACCGGAGGAGCACAGGGACCTGAGCGCTGTTCCCCTGCCCAGGCCGGGCTCAGATGAGTTGAAGCGGGACTTAGCTTAGCTAACTACACCACATTTTCTGAATAACCTTCTCTTACACTGGCTATGTCTGAGTGCATACAGTCAACAATGTTTTATGGTCATTATTCATAAATAACTGGAAACACCGAAATGTGTCAAATGAATGCTTTTGTCTTTAACTAATTCTTAGGAGCTATAACAGAATTGCAAACAGACTAGGTACTTTTAGCAGCTCTACCCACACAGCGAACAACTCGCTCCAGCTCTAATATTCAGCAGTTGCTTACAGAGCATTCTGCTGCTACCGTACGACAACACAACTTTGGGACGAAACAGTAAAATACACTTACACTAATCACACGATCTTGCTTCATGCGAAGGAGACAACACGAGCCCGAAGTAATCTCAAGAGTGGAGAATCCACATTTTCAGCGTGGGCCATGCTCAGGCTGGAGTTGACTGGACCGAGGGAAGCGTGGTTTGGCTGTGGCTGATCTTATAATGAAATCACGTAAAACCATACTTGACGTTTTCACGTTATAACGTGAAAATATCATGTAATAACGTGATAAATGCGTATCACGAAATAACGTGATAATTTCGTATCACGTAATAACGTGATAATTTCGTATCACGTTATAACGTGATAATTTCACGTTATAACGTGAAAATACCACATCACGAAATAACGTGATAATTTCATATCATGAAATAACGTGATAATTTCACGTTATAACGTGAAAAATATCACGTTATAACGTGAAACTTTTCACGTAATTACGTGATACTGAGCCGAAATTTTTTTTGGGGAGTGATAGCAATACACCACCGTATGATTGACACTAGTAAATTTGAACAAAAATAGAAACTTTGATTTCTTTGTATTTAACTATTCATTTAATCAGTTATTTTTTTATACATATATCTTTCTTATGTTATATAATAGAAATAATAATAATATATTAACTCCATACACATACAGGAGGTAGATGCCATTAGATTATTTTTATATTTTAATTAATACTTTTATCAAATCAAATCAAATCAAACTTTATTTATAAAGCACTTTTCATACAAAATGCAACACAAAGTGCTTTACAGTGATTAAAAACAGTCCCGCATTTCCAACCACCCAACCACCCACCCACCAACCCCCGCACCCCCAACCCCACATAGTCAAACAACCCAAACACACACTCACATACACACAAACACACACACACACACACACACACACACACACACACACACACACAACACACACACACACACACACACACACACTCACACGCACACACACACACACACACACAACATCACACGCTAAAATACATAACCGGACACAATAAAATGTGAGGCTGAATACAGGCGAACCAGTTTAGAAAGCACCATCAGAGGAGCCGTCTGCACCGGGAGCAGAGAGACGTCCACCACCACCAGGAACCACCACAGGGTCCAGGGGAGAGATGAAGCCCAGGCACCTGAGGCCCAAGCACCATCCCTCCACCAGGAGCCCACATGACAGACCCAGCAGCCACAGCTGACCTCCACTCCCGATGCAGAGGGCTCCTACAAAGGAAACACTGGAAATCCTAAAAAATATGCCTAAGATAAATAAATATAGTAAAATGTGTACAATAAAAACAAGTAAAAGTATAAGATTTCAATCAAAAGCTAAGCTAAAAAGGTGGGTCTTGAGCCTACTCTTAAAAACATGAACGTTCTCTGCAGCCCTGAGCTCCTCCGGCAGGCAGTTCCATAGACGAGGGCCATAGTGCTGAAAAGACGCCTCTCCGTGAGTGTGTGTCCTGACTTTGGGAATGACCAGGAACCTGCTGCCAGAGGAGCGCAGGGTCCGCGAGGGTTCGTAAGGTAAAAGCAGTTCTGAAAGATAAGAGGGCCCAAGACCATTAAGACATTTAAAAACCAGTAAAAGAACTTTAAAATCGATCCTGAAACTCACAGGGAGCCAATGCAGTGATTTTAAAACCGGTGTAATGTGGTCCCGCCCTCTGGTCCTCGTCAGGACACGTGCTGCTGAATTTTGTAATAATTGCAAACCTGAAATACTCTTTTTGGGAAGACCAGAGAGCAGGGCATTACAGTAGTCTATTCGACTGGTGATATGAATGAATACCACCTAGATTTTTACACTAACACAATTTTATAGGAATTCTTTGAATCATAAAATCACATTTTGTAGGTATAATATTTTTTAAAAGAAATAAAATGCAATAGTAATCAATGCATGTTTTTTTTTCTCTTTCAAAAAACAAAGATACACAAACGTATAGGGTATTATTTTTACTATCTTTGTAAACACCTTTTTCATTTTAACTGTGTTTGCTTTCCATAAAATATCTTTTTTTTTACTATACACATTAAAAAGTAATTCTAAAAGGTTTCAGAGTTCAAAAGTGTGTAGGACAATGCTATAGTCTGTTTTTAACAGCTATTGACCCCTTACAGCCCCAGTGTGGCAGTGCCATTTAAAGGTTGTATAGAGGATTTTCCAAGGAACGAGAAATCCAGCGACTGTCCTTTTTCAAATGTTGCACATGCGTGAAACCACCCCCCCTCCCCTACAGCTCCCTACGTAGAAACGCCTCCTCCCGCCTCCTCTTTACGCCAGAAACAGGTTTGTTTACAGCCGGTGCACATGACTTGTAAACAACTAACTACAGTGTTGGTTAGGCAAGGCGGAGAAGTGAGGAGCGGGGGGAGCGGGTGTGCGGACATTTCGTTCGCGGACGAGAAGTGAGGAGCAGGGAGCGAGGAGAGGAGAGAGGAGAGAGGAGAGGGGAGCGGTGCGCGGAGATTCCGTGCCCGGAGAAGTGAGGAGCAGGGGGAAGAGCGGAACGGGCAGCGGGGAGAGGAGCAGGAAAGGGGAGCAGAGAAGAGTGCGCGGAGATTCAGTGCGAATGAACTAGCTACAACACGCAGCAGCAAGCGGACTCTTTCTTTGCCTTGAAAATTACGTTTTCAGACATAGGATATCGCTTTCGTGTCCTGAAAAACGTTTGACTAGCTCTTGGAAATAAAGTACGTTTTCATAATAAGCAGAAGTTTCCTGTCCAGGAGTAATTTGGCGACCAGTGCGTCAGTCTTTAGACCCTGCGTCTGCTTCAGTCGCGCCATCGCTGGAATGAATCTTCAAGAATCACCTTAGTTTGGCTTCGCTGCTTTTCCCCTTGTCTTCTTCTTTCAGCGACCTCAAAAACGGACTTTCTTTTGCGGCTAACTGCTCCTGGATTCTTGTCGCCATTGCAACAAACTTTGTGCTAACTGCGAGGAAGATATAGGTCAAAAAAAGCCGCTAAGAACTGTTGCGTTGGTGGAGTAAACAGCGTCTGTGCGTCTTGCGTCTGTGGACTGCGTGACAGGCGTACGTAAACCACGTACCGGCGGCGCGCAGGCAAGTCAGTTACGCTAGAAACGTAGGGAGATTGATTGACAGCCTGTCAGCTAACAGATAACGAGGCAGTGTCGTTATCTATTGGCAAATGTTTAGCCCCACCACGTCCAGAGTTGATGAATTTTTATTCTCTTTTTTTTGGTCATCATAATTACAAGGCTACTGCACCTCTATAATGCTATCATTGACAATTTGAAACAAAAAAAACAAAACAAAAATCCTCCATACAACCTTTAATAAAAAATCTCATTACTCAAAAAGTAAGAGGTTTTTCAACCTAATCTTGTACCATATGGTAGAAAACTATATGAAGCAAATATTCAAACCAGTTTGTTAAGGGTATGTAAGTGAGAACCAATAGTTATCTATCTATCAATCTATCTATTTATGGTAAATAGTGCCACCTTCAGGCACTCATGGCGCTTTACAGCAAGGAACCACTCACCCATTCACACACACATTCATACACCAGTGTACATTGGGGGTGGGGTGTTTTGCACAAGGGCACAGTGGCAGTATTAATCTGTGGGTGATCAGATTTGACCGCTCTCCCAATGATGTTTTATGTCAAGAGCAGGATGCAAATTGCCAACTTTTGATTCAGCGGACAAACCCTATACAAACTGAGCTACTGTCACCCCATCTCTCCATTTATCTATCTATTTATTGCTCAAGGGCACAGCGGCAGCATTAATCTGTGGGTGAGTGGATTTGACCGCTCTCCCAATGATGTTTTATGTCAAGAGCGGGATTCAAACTGCCAACTTTCAGATGAGTGGACAAACCCTCTACCTCCCTCTCTATCTTCTCCTCTCTCTATTTCTCTCTCTTATCTATCTCTTTCTATTTTATCTATCTATGTTTAGGAGAAATAAATAAATATAGATAGTTCTGACACTCTTCTTTAGTACGAATTCAATCTTTGTAGTGATAGAAAACACCTAAACAGAGATTTGCATAAAATTAATTTGCAATAAGCCTCAGTCCTCCCAGATGTATTTACTGCTTAAGATTCGTCATGTGTGTTATCGCCGTCATCTACAGTGCGGAAAGGAAATTCATTAGCTTGAATTGTTTGTAAATTACAAACTGCCAGGTCTTATTATATTAATTTGGGTACCAGTTGTTGTTGTTTTAAAGCTCCTATATTACGTGAAAGCTCAAAATTGTTCCAAATTGTGATGTCATGAAGCAGTAGCATCTTTTACCTTTCTTTCAGTAGACATGGGAAATTCCAGGGCTGAGATTGTCAAGTGAAGGTGTACGGAGTTTAAAAACACAGTGAAGCCCTTCCTGTATTACCACATGATATCACAAGGTGGAACAGAGCTTTTTGTTTCATGTTTGAATGAACCAAAATATGAGAACATAGATCAGAAAATAGTGTAATATGGGCCCTTCACATATAAACATTACACTTTGAATTGAGCCATTGAATCAACTTTATTATGGCACTTTGTACAAGTCACAAACTCAACATTCAAAGTTCAAACAGCTTTTAAAAACACAACAGATACAAACAGGGTCATGAGCTGTGTCCCATTCATACAGTCAGTCTGCCTGGAGATCGCTTCAGTCAATTCTTTTATTTGTGTTTCCTGGCAACAGACGTCCGATTTCAATACTTTAACATTTTTAACATTTGGACAAGGACAACACACTGACTTTTAGCGAGACAGTAAGCATTATATCAATATTTTTATTTGAAATCATAATTTAAACCATTATTTTCATTACTTCAACATTTATTTATTTATTTAAGCCAAAAAGTATGAAATAATATGAATGATTTGTAATTTCTTTGTGTTTTCGTTGTCACTGTGGATTAAGGTTTTGTGGGGTAATATTCAGAACATCTCTATTTTTTCTCTCTCAATTACACATTTTTTCTACTTAAAGCTACCATACATACTTAGGCTGGCGGACCCACCCCGTTGTATTCTCAGATGTCACCACTGGATGCTGTCAACGTTACTTCTGTCTGATGATGTGTCAGCTTCAGAGTAACAGAAGAAAACCAGAGAGGTGGATTTAAATAAAGGGCAGGTGAGGGTAGAGGCGAACAGGTCTCAAATCTGCTATCTACTGGTGAAAATAAATCCTGATGGTAGCTTTAAGTGGAACACTACTGGACCGAGATAGACCGATACACTGGTTGGCCGGTATACCAGGCTGATATTTGCACTTTTTAATGAATCTGGCCTTAAATTTCCAGCACAGGCCAATATTTTGTTTTGGCTGACCTGCTCCTTTGAACATTTTCGCGCAAAGAAATAACTTCATTAGGCCACAAAACATAACTACGCAGCTCCCTTACATGTTCATGATTTTTCAAAAGTGCTCTGTCTGAGTAGCTATTTAAATAACACAATTTGGGGAAAAATGACCAAAATCGGCTTTACATATTGGCCCAAGAATATCGGCGGAGCTTATAGGCCATCAGTTTCTCTGGAGTCTGAACAATCAGTATCGTCATTGGTCTTGGAAAACTCAAATCGTTCACAATTAAAATTCAATCATTTCTGTTTTAGTTTAGTTTAGCTTTAATAAGTGGCAAACAAATAAGAAATAAGAATAATTTACCCTGAACAGTAAAGGTTCACTGTGTAACTTTTCGGGTGGAGAGTTCATCAAATGTTTTTCTCCATGGACATATTATTACTTAGTATGGTATTAAACCTTTCTATCTTCCTAGAGACTAAACCAGAACAAGTCAGATCTGTGGAGAGGCAGCCCCGCTCACAGTCAGAATGCATGTTTTTCTGATATTTTTGAGTAAGGAAGAGCTATTTTTAACATCATACTGTGGAATATTCCAGGCAGAGCAGTGACATATCCATAGAAACAAGCAATTGATGGACCCCTAACCGAAAAGTTACACAGTGGACCTTTAAGAGGACAGACATCTCCATTCACAACATTCAAATACAGAAATGAGGAGCTCTACAAAAGTCCTTCCAGTCATTGGGATTGCAGGTAAACAGGTTGCATTGAAGTGCTACGAGTGTTTTCGTTGGCACAAGAGAAACTTACTTTACAGTATTTACACTTAAGATTACGTTAAGTCATGCTTGTAAAAATATCACATTCCTTATATCAAATCATAAATAATAAACAACAACATTGGTTTCAAAGAGCATTCATTTTCGTTGTCATGGCTACGGCTGAGTGGATGGCTGCTTTGTTTTGCTGCTTGCTGCGGTACTACGGAGAAGTGGTCGGGAAGCATTCAGTTAAAGGAAAACGGAGAGAAAGTCCATGCTACGGTGGCCCACAAGAGTCAAAATAAAGCTGCAGTTTGTCCGGTTGTTGGCGATAGCTACTGTGAGGAAGTGAGGTGATGAAGGTCCCATTTTATGCTGAATCGACTTTTTGAGACTTCGTTTAATGGTCTCTCAATAAAAACTACCTTAAGTTGTATTGGAATCACTTTATATTAGCAACATCTTAATTTGCCCTAAAAGCCAAGAAGATTTAATTTGTAATGAACAGATTTATTTAGAATTATTCAGGCTTAGTAACTACTCAATTAATATCCAAATCTGAGCTGTAGCAAAATGAATAAATGACTTTTCTGAATTATTATAGATACAAACTAAGTACTAAAGAGTTAAAATCAGCTATTTATTTATTTGTTTGTTTATTTATTAAAGTTTCTGTTTTAAACCATAGTAAAGAGTTTAGAACAATCAGGATAATTCTACTTTTTACTTATTACTGTGTCAGTGGTATGAATTAGTCTCAATATTATCATTTATGGTTTATATTTTTTTCTACAAAATGTCATACTTCAGCATTTGTTATCATGACAGGCTTGCCTCTTCATTGAGCAGTTTAAAACCTCAATATATCTGTTCATTAAAATTTAGGCAAATAGTGTAATATAGTTAAGAATTGTTAAAATTTCTTGTATTTTTTGTATTCTGAAAGTTGCCCTCTCTGAATAGACAAAATAGTCGTTCATGTTGCTTATTCCGTTTTAATGTTCGGTCATTCCTTGCTATCCAAAAAAGAAAACAGTAACTAATTCAAAAAGCCTGAAAAGCATAACACGGGCCCTTTTAAATGTTACCTGAATTCATGAGAAACAAAGAGGACGTAGGACCACTTGTATGACATCATCGTCTCCCTTTGGTTCCTGGTTTGGGGACTGTCCCATCGGAGTCCATTGCAGGGGGAGGTCCGGCAGGCCTCTGGGGTGGGCAGGGTCGGTGGGGTGGACGGGGTCACGGGCGCACCCAGCTGAGGGGCACCCAAAAGGCCTCTCTCTCCAGCCGCTCCAGGACCCCCCTGAGCTCCGCACAGGCGCTGGCCGAGTCCTCTTTGATCAGAACCCGGTCGACCATGTGACCGTACTGCTGCTCGATCTGTGCCGCCGACTGACGCATCTCCTGCAGGTCCTCGTCCTGAAAACACAAGGGTCAGGGTGGGGTGAACATTTTACGTCAGTGAGAGAGAGCTGCAACTGAGAAACTGAGGGTTTTTTTAACTTTAAGAATTGTCAGATTTATTTTTTTTTAAATATATAATTAGGTCCTTGTTAAATTTAGGGCTACAGATAACATTTATTTTCTTACTGATTAATATAATGACTTATTTTTTCGATTATTTGACTGAACTATCGGCTATTTTTCAGATTAATTGATTAATTAAATGATAACTTATAATACACTGGTGAATTTAAAACAATATTGTCAGTAATTTTGGAGGCTCCACAGAAACTCACCGTGATGCGTCCGTGGTCTCCCCCTCCTGGTGATGTTGCAGCGCTGCGTCTCCTTCTGCTCTCCGGGATTCGAGGTTTCACAAAGATCACGTAGGGCTTGAACTCAGCGGTCCGCAGACGCCTCAGAGCCTGAGAATAACATTATATGAGATTTCAATATTACGTTCCAATGTTGGTTTGGTTATGGATTAAAGATCTGTAGCTCAGTGACGTGTACCTCTGGCTGTACGTCCACGATACACATCTTGTTCTTGGCCTGGACTGAGCGGATGGCCTCTATACTGGTTCCATACTGGTTCTCTTTATATTCACCGTGCTCTATGAATCTAAACAAAACAGGTGATGGTGTTTTAGTGCACACAAAAAAATAAACAACTGACCTCATATCAACTTTATTTGTTTGTTTAATTCCACTGAAATCCTACTTGTTGTTGATAACATCTGCATCAAACTGCTGCTTGGTGACAAAATGGTATTCGACTCCTTCCTTCTCATGGGGCTTTTTGGGTCTTGTTGTGTCTGAAAACAGAATAAATGCGTAATATAAAAATTATGGCATCAGTCTAGTGCCAGCTTGGTCGTAAACAAAGAAATAGGATTTTAAGTGTCTTCCTGGAAGCTTAAAGGTGCCTTGTGTAACTTTTCTGGTAAATGGTCCTACAAATTCTTTTCTCTCTCTATGGAGATGTTATTGCTTTGTCTGGAAGTTTTCACAGTATTGTATCGTCATTGAGACCAAACCAGACCAAATTATAGGTCAGATCTGTGGAGAAGCAAACCCGCTCACAGTCAGAATGCCTGTTTTTCTAGGTATTTTTGAGCTATAAAATCACCTGTAATTCAATAAATGTAAGTTAGAGATGTTAATCACACTGCAGACCATTCTAACAGAACAATGACATCTCCATAGAAACAAGCAAAATACGTTACATAAGTACATAATGCACCTTTAAACGTCCCTTTAGAGTTATAAGATAAAAAAGTGTTTATTTTGTGTTATTGAGTTAAATGTTAATAAAAACTCATCTTTTGTATGACATTCATGATTCTAAAGTACAGCTCTGTACCCTTTACTTTAGTTTCCACTGAAGTTAACATATTGACTCTACATTAAGTATTGCCCTTGTGCAGGGGACAGTAGGAGCTGAAGACTTACGAGGTACAGCCACTGCGTATCGATGAGGGTTTTCTGCGATCACGCGCTGTTTGAGCTCATTGATCCGAGCTCCAAGAGAACCTGAACAAAGAGAGGACAAAGTCAGAACTTTTAGAAGAAATATAGACTTTCATGTGACTTTTTTTCAATAAATGTATAAATAATGCATACATTTAAGTTTTAGCTGTTAAAGTTTGCGTAGTTTTGCAAAGGTTAATTGCATCTGATGAGCGAGAGTTTAGTTTGAGTTTGAGAGTTTAGTTTAGAAACTCAACTCAGCTTCTGACTAGTCCTTATACTAGAGTAGTCATAAGTACACATAAAATTATGGCAGAAATAGTTGTCCTTCTACAAATTGTATAAAATCTGTTTCCAATGGACAAATAATAGAGCCTTAATGTATATAACTGCATTGTTATTTCTAGATAAAAGTAAGATAAATTCAAAATAATATGCAGACAATAAAAAAAGAGTCCGATTACTAATACTGTAACTACTTCAGCAATTAATGGAAAAAGATTCTAATCACTACAGTAATTTTCATAGTGGATCAGTATATGTTTGTGTACTACTACTTCTGCTACTACCACAAACAACAGTAAGTTATGATCACTACTTGTAAGTGCCAGTTTCTCCCAACAGGTGTCAGTGCAGAGTCTCACCGATGAGCACCACGAGCCTGGGTCTCTCGTTGGGTCTCTGCTGATAACGTGTCACCTCCTCGTACGTCAGGAAGTCTGAGTCTCCAGAGTCTGAACCCTCTCCACACGAACCCTGTCTGTCCTTACGACTGAGACGAAAACTCCTCCGCAGACCAGCTGATGAGCGAGAAGAGAGATGCAGAAGGAGGGAGAGTGGAGGTGAAGAGGGAAGGGAGGGGGTTAAGAGAGATGAAGAGATTTGGGGTGGAGAGATAAGAGAGCAGGGGAGAGACAGAAGGAGAGAGAGAGAACGAGAGAAAAAGGGGGAGAGAGAGAGAGGAAGAGAGAAGGAGTGGAAAGGGATGGAGTGAGTGAGAGGGGAAGCAGGAGGTAAGAATATGGTGAGAGAGGTAGAGAGACAGAAAGAGAGGGGTAAGATCATATATAGAGAGAAAAGGGAACAGAGAGGAAGGGGGAAAGCAGGAGAAGAAAGAGGGGGTATAGAGAGGAAGAGAGAGGAGGAGGAGAGAAGGGTTAGAGAGGGATGGAGTGAGAGAGAGAGGAGAGGGAGCAGGAGGGTGAGAGAGTGGGTAGAGAGACAGAAAGAGAGAAAGGGATAAGGTCATATAGAGAGAGAAAAGGGAACAGAGAGGAAGGGGAAAGAAGGAGATATAAAGAGGGGGTATAGAGAGGGAGAGAGAGATGAGTGGAGAAGAAAGAGAAAGAGAAGAGAGGAAGCCACACAGAAAGAAAGACAGAGAGCAAGAGAGAGAGAGAAAGAAAGGAATTGGACAGAGGAAAAAAAGAATGACAAAAGATTAAGTCAAACATGTTTTAGGCACACAGACATTAGAACAGAGGTTAGTTCAGTGGCATGATGCAGACATAATGCAGTCAGAATCAAACGGCCTTTATCATAAACATTGTGCATTGGAGCTCATGCATTAAAACGTCCTTTGTTTTGTTAAAGCCAAAAGTCTGATTTCTGTGAACACAAGGAGAGGCAGACAGAGGCGGAAGAAAAAAAGATACTTCAGCTATATTAATTAAAAAAAAGACAACTACTGTTCCACCTTGTGATGTCATGAAGCAATAGTTTAAGTTAACAGCTACTTTTTACCTTTTACAGAGCAGATATTGGGAATTTCTGGGCTCAAGCACTTCCTGTATTACCACATGACATCACAAGGTGGAACAGTGTTTTCTCACTTTAAACATGTAAATGAAACAAAACACAACTCCAGTTACGTTTTTGATAAAGAAACAACATTATAACATATCAGAAAATAGCTTAGTATAAACCATTTAAGCTTGTGTGTATGCCCAATTTGTTTTTCAAAACCTCCTTACCCTCTGGCTTTCTCTCCAAGTGAATATATCGAGTAATTTTCCACCTCTGCTGACAGTTCAAATCGAAACACTGTGCATAAAAAACCTTATCATCCGTCATGCATGTTAAAGTAAAATAGATAAGTTCGATGTATGCTTTAGTACATTATCATATCATTATGTATCATGCTGCCTTATAGAGTATGTGTTCAACTATGAGGCAGGATCAGCAGACAGCCTACTCCCAGGACCCAAAAAAAAATCTCCCATAATCCTCCTGGGAAGAGGTGTGTCTGCTCCTGTCAGTGCAGTGAACCCGCGGAGTGAAGCCGAGGCACTGTACCTGAGTAAAACTCCCATGAAAACACCTGGCCACAGGAGGGCGCCACTGCTTTACACTTAGGAGAGACTGTAAGTGCCGTTAGAGCATGACACAACCCACAGCGCCCCACGGTGGAGAGCGAGCAAAGGACAACAGCGTGCCTGGGTCGAGTGAAATGCAACCAACGCGCAGCAGGGCAGACTCCACAGAGCACAGGGGGAGGAGGGGGGAGAGGGGGGAGTCTGGGGGGGGTAAGGGAGAGGGCGGGGCGACTGGCAAAGAGGGGACACGGAGGAGGGTCTGGGGGCAAATACAGCTCAGAGGAGGGAGTGCAGAGGGAGGGGTGTTAAAGCACAAAGCAGTACAGACAGGAGCAGGAGATACAAGGGGCTTCATTCAGTGAGTGTGTATGGGCACGTGAGCTCATACTGGACGGTTAAATAGGTAAACAGGACGTCACAGACTACAGTGGTGTGGTGGTGGGTAGAAGTACACGGCAAAGCAGGTAAGAGGAAGGCTGAAAATGGTTAACAAAATGTAAAATTCAACTAGTCTTAGCAGTAAACACTGGCTAACTTATCAAATAGGCCTTTTAGTAAGTAACTGGATCTTGTAAGTATTCCAAGTATTCAGAATACAGTACTCTGATTGGACCATGTATTAGAATACTTTTTAATAAAGGTATTCCGTATTCTGTAACTAAATTCATTTTCTTAAGTATTCTTCCCATCACTGCCCTGTTATCCTAGCCTGATTCATCAGCTGGTTTCACTTTGTGGACACCGTCTGACCATGCAGCATTAGGATTCGTTCGCTCGACAGTAGGTTCGTACTTTCATTGTTGTTTCTGTGAGTTGAACTTGTGAATTAAAGGTGCAATAAAAAAATGCAAAGTTTGTATTTGACAAATGAAGTCTAAAGGAGGATAGCGTATGCAGTCTGCTATTGCAGCTCGGGTTGGTTCAGCTCTTCGCTGATTGGCCGGAGCCCAGTCTACAACTTCCAGTGTTCTTGAAAACTGTCGAATTCCTGACTGAGTGGAGCAACTAGGTGGCGCCAGCCTGGCTACTGTTATTTTACATTCTAAAATAATAAGACCAGCACCTTTCTGAAGTTCAATTATCATTAATAAATATTCAAAAGAAAGAAAAATGTATCCTCAGGTAAATCATTTATCATAGAAACAAGGTCCAATGCTTCACTATATTTAACCAACCACACCACAAAATCTGCATTTTATCAACTGACATTTCACCACCAGCTCAGTGAAATATTGCAAGCCTAAATGTCATTTGGAAACTTGCCATAATGTGTGTTTTTTGTTTATATTTTATGTAATTTTAGTGATATACCTTTCTAGTCTCTTCCTACAAACGTGGACCATTACTTGTACTGTAATGATATAAATTAATAGTTGTCTTATGCTGTGTTCAAATTCAAATCAAAATCCTCAAATTGAAACGTGTTTACGCACTGTGAATTTGATAGATTTTGACAAATTTTTCAGATTTTTCAACTTTGGTGCCTGAACACTTGAAACACACTGTGGAACTGGTGGACTAGACAAGATGCTTGTTTGTAAAGCCAACGCCAGTGACACCACAATAAAATACAGTATAATGTGAGCTACTCACTGACAAAGCACATGTGGCCTATGCCTTTCAATATACAGAACTTTCACATAAATGCCCATATAAAGAAAATAAAGCGATTCCTGGCTTTCTACACTTCCTGATAATGAATAATTTTAAGGTAGTATTTTGCCCCAACAGTCTGCCCATCCATCTGTGTTGTATCTGACCTCTTCCTCTCTGCAGTCCCTCATGGTTGTGTCTTTTACCCCTTAAACCTTCCTCTTACCCTCACCCAGGGCCAGAGATCAGAGAAGGGCGACCCCTAGAGGGATGGGGGTGTAAAGCAGCAGCAGCGCGGGCAACAGAACAGAGCCAGGCTGCAGCAGGCACAGAGCAGAGGAGGAAGAGGAGGAGGAAGAGGAGGAGAGGAGGTGCACGCGCTCACCTATGTACTGTCCATTGAAATAGCCCTCACAATCACAGTCTTCTGTAAGGAGCAAGCAGGGAGAAGATGGGGTCAGCAAAGGGTTAAAGGGTTAAAGTTAAAGGGACGGGGTTAGAATTAGGGTAAGGGGGTGAATTTGGGGGGGCCTAGGCAGCAGGCAGCGGGAGGGGCAGCCACAGCTATCAAATCTACAAACGGGAATTAGCATCACAGAAAGATCTAGTGCCAACTCGAAAGAACTACAGACCTTTCAAAACAGCACACACACCCAGACACACACATATACATATACACACACACGCGCACACCAAATTTTTATTCCAAACTACAAACTTTATAAACTTTGTTCATAAAAATGTAGGTCTAGGTTACATGGGTATTTAGGGCTGCAAATGAGCATTGAAACTGAATTTAGGTATTACACATAGATGCTGCTATATTAAATGATTTGGCATATAGTGTTTCAAAATACCATAATGGGATTAGTATTTACTTTGCAGTGACATCACGCTGGGGGTTTTTGCACATGTATCTCGATTGGCCGAATGTTCAGTAGCATGGTGACACAACGCACTTATTAGCAAAAACAGACAAAAAAAAGTTTTAACATAAAATATGAGAAAATACGACTTTTACGGAAAAAAATATAAATTGGATTTAAACAACTCATTTTGAGGAGCCTGTGATCAATAATTGTTCATGGTCCTGTTTAGGAGTCAGATTTTAACACAAATGTGAGAGTGACTAACTGAAAATCTGTATGACTTATGACTCTAATTATGTGTGAGCGACTTGTTTAACAGCATAAATCATCTCACTCCGTGTAGTTCCATCTAAGTCAGCTCTTTCTGATCAGACTATTTTAAATCTGTCTGAAGCTCAGTTAGTCAAATTACAACTTTAGTAGTAGTAGTGCTTCCAGTTAGCTTCACACCCCCAGAAAATGGTGATGACATCAGCTGCAAAGTATCAAATGAAGTGACTCTAAAAGATGCACTACGTAAACAACACCACCAGACCAAGTTACAGTTCAAATCTGTGGAGAGCCAGGTTTTTCCAAGGTATTTTTGAGAAATAAAAACACTTCCATCTGAATAAAAGGCAAAACAATAAAATCATAGACAAGCAGGTGGTGGACCTTCCATTTGAAAAGTTACATAGTGTATCTTTAACATGGTACTTCAATTTAGTTTTTTTCTTGTAAACAGGTACAAGATCACTTTTTCTGCTGTTCTGTTGTATCTAATACAGGTTAAAATTGTAAAACAAAAGCTACAAATAATTCACTACATATGATAACATAATAGATTTGAAAGAGGAGCTGGGACTAAAAAACGCCCATGTAAAAATGATCTACAGCTGATCACTGTTGCTATGCTGAACTGTGCTCTTCTGGGAGTTAGTTTTGCCTGAATGTCCCCGCGCTCAGCAGCAGGGGGCAGTCATTAAGCTGGAAGAGCAGAAATCCCAAATGTCATCTCCACTAGTGCTCATGTAAGCTCTGTTATATTACACACACTCATACAGTACACTCATCCAGAGCTAGAGGGCGCCGCAGCATGTTGTCAATGTGTTTTTGTGTGTTTTGCCCTTCATGCATTTAACAGTAGTCACAGATGTGTATGGACCCACCTTTATCACATCCCTGTTCGTCTGGTGGAGCAGGCCAGAGGGAAATGGAAAGAAATAGAAAATCATTAGAGGAGATACACAGAGCATTTTAAAGGTCTTCATTTGGCATTTATAGAAAAACAATACGGCATTGGCAAACTACTAAAAGTCCTGCAATAGTAGAGAAAAGTTTGTACCATTTTCAACCACTAGATGGAGTCTTAAGTGACACAGATTTTTAGCCCACACAGTACAGCATGTATTGGTAAGGTTTTATTTAATTCCAGTACTACTACTATTACTACAACTACTGTTTCCTCCACTGCTACTTTTACTGCTACTACTACTACTATTTCTAACCTATTTCTACTTCTTTAAGCATGTCATTTATACTTAGACACTATTTACCCAATATGTTTTTGATAAACCTTTCTTAACAGGCTTGGATAGGATCGCAGTTCACATATAAAATTCTCCATTCAAAATATGACATATGTTCAACCCATTACATAAGCAAACTGCATTAACCAGTAATATCTAGTGCCTTTTCCCTTTGGCTCTAAACACATCAGTGACAGTGCCAGAAGGATGTGCTAACATTTAAAGGTCCTGATGGGTTTGGGGGACATAAATCCAGGAGCAGAGGAGCGAGGGCCCTGAGCTGTTTCTGTGCAGACTTGACTTACTGCTATAAGCTCCTGTATTCTCACTTTGGCTCAGGCCTGATCACACGGTCCTCAGATTATAGTTAAATATCCAAACACCTGTTTACAAACTACAACCGGATCAGGGGATGTTACCTAACCTGGAGAAGTCAGCCACAACAAGATAACCACCTATTACTAGAATTTAATGGTGCCAATATCTCAAAATCTTTTTCTTTTTTTTGCCTACTTATTTTTATTATTAATAGATTTTTGTTGAGTTGTTTAAGTTAACACGAGGGTAGAGGAAAAATGGAAATAGAAATATATATAATGTGTCAACCAAGAATATATGTATGTATTTTTTGTGTGAAACTTGGACATAATAAAGTATATATATATATATATATATATATATATATATATATATATATATATATATATATATATATATATATATATAATATATATATATATATTGTGTGTGTGTGTGTGTGTATTATATAAAAAAAAAAAAAAACATGAAAAAAATCCTGTACTTCTCTATGGGCAAGTCCCTTTTTAGATAATTAAAAATCCCAAAAGTTCAGCAAAATCTGTTATAGATTCATTATGTACAAATTGGCATGCTATTTTTATGACTAAAGGTTTGATTTATATGATTTCCTCTTAATCTTAACTTTGAATTTTCTTCATTTTGTGTGTTTAGTTTTTGTTTCGTGTGTAAGCCTTTTCATTTCTGTAATAAAACATTATTGTTTATTATCTTTACTTCAACAATATTATCTTAAAATGTGTTATCGTGACAAACCTACAGATGGCGCTATAAGAGAGATTAGTTCATATCTGTGATCCTTTACTCCTGCAGGGCTGCGAGGAACTGAACCACCATGTAAGATAATGCGTATGAGAAATGCCAATTATCAGCCAAAAAGGTCTATAAATGTCAATGTAAACATTAGAGCAGTAGCCAGAAGAGATACAGAGACAGAGGAGTAACTGAGTGCATAAAAGAGGACAGAAGAGAATGTTAAGTGTCATTATTATAGTAGGAATGATATATAGAGTACAGAGAACTTACAAGACGATTTTTTAGGAGATTTGGGGTTGGGGAGAGTGCCCATTTTGATCCGGTAAGCCAGCCGTCTGAAGGAACAGGCAGAAGAGCAGAGGAGAGATGTACAAAAAGATTAGAGAATATTTAAAGAAGAGATCACCGGAAAGTAAGGATAAAGTCAATGTTAGGCCAGAGCATTCAAGTTGTAAACATGAAATTTGTTAGTTGAAATTTAAAAAGGTAACACAGTTTATCCATGACCAAAAATGTGGGTCTACCTTGGCACAAATGTCGACAAAAATCTTGTGATCTTGTGACAATCAGCTATTCCTTTTTTTTAAATGCAGCTCTGTGCTCAAACATACATTTTGTCCCAACCACTCCTCCTATTGGTCAGACTACTTCAAGTTCTGAGTGAGTGACAGGTGGATTTGACCAATCACAAAGAAGTGTGATCTCCCAAAAGAAGCAGATAGGTATAGTTGCATCTTAAAAATAAAAATAAAATGCTACTTGGTGTTCATGTGTCACGATTAAATCAAAATTGTAATCTAGGCTCAATTAATGCTCACCCCTAGCTTTTACAAATGTATGTGTATTGTCAACATAGCAAAAGAGTTCGGGGTCTTACCTGATTTCAGTAACATAACAGTTAAAGTTACACTGCTTAACTTTTAGTTGTATGATTCCATAGAAATAAAGAGCAGAAATAGAGAGGACATATGTTTTTTAGCATTTTTAAGTGCTATAAAATCATCCAAAATGAAAAAAAAAAACACGCTTTTATGCCCATTTTTGTTTAAATATTTTTAGACAGATTTGATTTCAGAGTAAAACATGTAAATAGAAAACAAACTCTGTGGGGCCAGTCTTACAAGAGAGAAAGAACATTACTGTAATTTATGTATATCCTGCTTTATACGGTTAAACGTATTAGCAAGTGTATGCAAATCTTATATGGTTTTAAGATTATTCTGATGGATAAATAGTATAAGAAACATTAAATCAAATTAATTCAGCCATGCTGCTTTCCTGATGGTTCTAGTTTTTCCTACAGAGACCGCTCCTTTGAGTTGAAGCGTGAGATAATCCCACAGAGGCTGGAGTGTTGTCATGGATTTACTGCCCGCTGAGATCATCTTAAAGCAGATTATCACACTTACACTACACATCTGTACGAGCCTATGGGAACATGTGGTCCACTCTTCCCCCTCAATATGGAGCACGTCACTTTAGATTTCAACTCTAACTCGTTCTATAGGGGATATTCACGTCAGAGGATGTGAGAGGGCACCAGCTGTTTGAGGAACAACACGGAGAGAAAAGGCGAAAATCACATCTAAAACTAAACGAGGAGGAGTTGGAGCCAAAATGTAATAACACATATAACTACTACAACTACTACTACTATAACTACTATTACTACTACTACTACTACTACTACTATTACTGCTACTATTATTACTATTACGACTATTATTATTACAAATTACTACTACTACAGTTTAATGTAATGCAAAAACTTTCATGTAACTGGAATTTTTAAATGTTAAAGAGCTTAAAAATTTGGTTTAATGTTCAATTTGAAAATGCATACATACATAAACAAAGAAATGTGTGTGTTTAATCCCACTTCCTTTTTTCTTAAATATAAACTACAGTTTTTAAAGTAATGCCAAGATATTTCATGTAACAGAAATGTACAGACCTTAAAATGAAGTTGGTGTTATTACTTACAATTTAAAAAGAACAAAAGAAAGAAAAAAGGTGTCATTTCAAATTCAATGTGTTTTTGTAGCCTGTAACTACAACAGCGGTCACGTCACAGGGCTTAATAAAATTGTTTATTTAACCAACAAAAAGTTAGAAAATCAGTGAAGCGATAGTTGGTTAATAATCCTTTTCTTCATGAAGCTTTTTAATTTGTTTTCATAAAGGTTTTTAATTTGTTTTTGTTTGGATTGTTATTGCTTTCTTCATAATGTGGAGCCATAACAGACCCAGTTCAACATTGCGTTACGTACCTCTCCTGGAAGTGTTTGGAGGGGATGAGCCCGGCCCGCAGGTTGCTGTCTCCCACTCGTTTGGCCTGCCACCAGGTATGGTCGTCCTGACTGACCACCTGCAGGATGTCCCCCTTCTTAAAGGGAAGCCCCGCCTCCTGACAGGGCGTAGCTTTGTCCTCTATGGGGATGTAGTCGAACAGCGCTCTCATGTACACCTGAAAACGGCAGGATCAGTTTGAACCAGCCAGGAAGATGGGACATAGATTTGGATCAATATTTAGTACAACAGTCTTTGAAAATGTTGGCAAAGACAGTAGGATTTCAGACCTTGCTCTCCTTCAGGCGGTCCTCTTCTTTGATGGCTGGGATTATTTTGAGAGTGATGGAGCCCTGGGACTGGGACTAGACCAAGAAGAGACAGAGAGGAAGAAGAATCATTTGAAGATACGCACAAGAAGATATAATGTACTGTACAACCGTAAAATGTAACCTCCACAGTAATGTAAAGATATTTCAGTTTACCACTGGAACATTCTTGGTCTTAGACTTAGACAAACTTTATTGATCCACAAGGGAAATTATGTGGACTGCTTGTTAGCACAAACATCTCCATGGAGACGATCAGGTTGCTAACCCTCCACCAGAAAAGTTACACAGTGCCTCTTAATTAAGCTGTTTGTTAGCACTTACATGAGTCATACATCTATCCATTATTTATTATTCATTCTACAATAACAAAGGTAAAACATTCCCCTTAAGTGCAATTAACAAAAATAAATGAAAACTGAGCCCAGAATAAATAATTCCCTAACCCAATAAACTGAATAAGCCAATAGAGTTTTTTAGACCCACGGTAGGGCTGGGCGATATGGATCAAAAAATATATCTCGATATATTTTGCTATATCTCGATATACGATATATATCTCGATATATGTACAAGAAAAAATAACCCCCTAAAACTGAAAATTGCAAAAACAAATCTGCCAAATTCCACAAGGTATTTTTTTTTATTAAAGTGTAAGAGGTCAGCAGTTCATACAGGAACATTTAAGATGACAAAAAACCCTAATTACATAAATAATAATTTAACTGTTAGATAAAAGAAATAATACATATTTCCTTCATTTCATTCATAAATTAAACAACTCAACACAAGCTCATCTTTGCATTAACACTGTTATCCAGACCAGAACCAGAACCATAAACATGAGCTCCTTCAGCAGAAGAAGCTCAGGATGTTCCTTATTTTAACAGATCCATGTTATTATCCAGCAGTAAGGAGCTCTAAGGTTTCCCACAATCCACTGCACATCAAACCCAACGTTTCCAAAAACTATTGTACAAGTTACACTACAACAGATTATTAATTCAAATCTTCTGCATAAATAGACATTACATTACTAAACTTTACAAGATATATAGCATAACGACTCTAGAGCCACATTAGCCCGTTGAGATTATAGTGTTTTTTGTTTGTTTGTTTTTTTTGTTTTTTGTTTTGTTTTTTTGCAGCTTTGCGCAGACTTGTTTACGTTTTACAGAAACGAAACTTAAAAAGCGCATGGCTAATTTGCATAAACAGCGCACTCCACGTGCCGCTCATGCGGTTCAACTTCTTTTGGACAAAGGACACGACTCAGTGGAATATGAGGATGTGCTGCTGATGGTTTTGTCTGTAAATGGTGGAAAAGTTTCGTGGCGCTAGAAGCTTTTCACTGGCAGCAACTTTCGGCATTCAAGGTGATAGTGAGGAGTGAATGAGACATGAGAGAACAAAATCAGGGAGGCGGGGGCGCGCAGGCGAAGACAGAGAAGACAAACAAACGAAGCGGCGAAATCAGAATTGAATATAAGCATTATATCGATATATACGATATGTCAGAATTCATATCAAGTTTAAAAAATATCTCGATATATTAAAAATATCGAGATATCGCCCACCCCTAACCCACGGTAAGTCATCTTAAATATAGCTTATCTTACCAGTAGTTGGCTGATTTCGTCTGGCCTTTTGTGCAAAACTGAGACTCCATTGACTTCTCTGAGTTCATCCCCAACATGCACCAGTCCTGTGAGGAGATATGCTCAGATCAGTCCTCATCCTTTTCCTCCTCATCATCTTCATCACTACTGTTTATACAGACTACAGCCAAAACACTGAAACCCAACTGTATCACATATCAATAGTGTTTCCCCAGTGGACTGGAGCAGTGTCCATGTTATTGTGTGTGTCTATAATGATGCACTCAGGACAAAGCCTCCAGCTGAAACCACTGCAGGGCCCCTGTGTTATCGATGAAAGCAGAGCCAGCGTTTGACACAGCAAGAAAACCAGAATCACATTAAAGATTCATGAGACAAAGCCTGATCATTTTGCATTCGCACCAGGCATGTCCCAACAGGAAAAGATGGGCATACCTCAACCAACAGAGGTCCATATTTTGCTTTGTGAGTTGTTATGTGGTGTATTGAGTATTGATGTGAGCTTGAACTGAAGAATATTTGGGCTATTTGGGGGGATCTATTTACTCTCTGGTGGCTGTACTTTTAAAGTTTGTAAAAGGTAATGATTTTTAAAGAAAATACCTGGAACTAAATCAGTGTCATACTGCGGAAGATTCAAGAGCAATAACATCTCTTCGGAGACAAACAGATGGTGGACCTACCCTGCGCTAAATGCTGTGTAAGAATGAATAAAGCGCAAAAACTAAAATCTAGCTAAGTTAAAATGACTTGAATTATGAAAGTTTTATTAGGATTCGGGCAAATTTGACTTGTGATTTACAAATGGAACAAGACTTAGTAGTTAAAATATGAAAATATTCTAGCTACACTTAAGATAAGAAAAACAACAAATTCTTGCACTCAAAATAAGAAACAAAATCTAAAAACACTTTAATCTATTCAAATAAGTCTGGAATTTTGGACATAGGACCTCATTTCCTAGTTACGTGTGGAGACACTTTTTAAAAAAATATTCCATCCAGTCCTTGTATTTGCAGAGGTCTCATGTGCTAGGCTAGTGCATGTCAATGGCCATAGTTATCCTGCCACTAAAAACAGTCTTACCCACTCCACAAAACACCAGAAGGAAAACTATTATTACACCAGACTGTTGATGTAAATATCTGTGTCAATAATAATGTTTGAAGTCAAACTAACCTTGCATCGCATGAACTGTCGCATGTTGAGGGACTATTTTCTCAGCAGAATTTTACTTTATTGGTAAGATAGCTGCTAAGTGATATCAGTCAGTCGCTGCCAAGCTTTCTATCAGGAAGTACAACTCACTGCTGCTGCTCAGACATAAATCCTTCAAATGCATGGTTGGTTTTACTTCTAAAATGATTCTATTGACACAGACATTCACATCGACAGTGTGGCGCTGTGATTGTTTTGCCTCGGGTGCTTTGTGGAGTGGGTAAGACATGGGTTGGGTAAGGCCATTGACATGCACTAGCATAGTACCAGCGACCTCTACAAATACAAGGACTGGATGGAATATATAAAAAAGTGTCTCCACACATCTCCAACACTCTGGTTAAATAGGAAATGAGGCCCTATGTCTAAAATTCTGGACTGTCCCTTTAATTTAAGTCATTTTAACTTAGATAACCTAGATATTACTTTTTTCAGTGTAGGAATGCTATAGTAATATGTATAAGAATTGTATTTACCGCTGCGGTCAGCTGCTCCTCCTCTCATGATGCGAGCAACTAACACAGCTCCAGAGGCTTCATCTCTTCTGATCGTGGCTCCCTGCAAAACAAAAGTGAAAATAATACAATTCCTTCTTTTATAACAACATCACATATTATTCACATTTTTTCACATTTTCCACTGAGCAGAGAATCCTTGAGATGATGAAACCAGTGGTACAACTCTGAGCAATATGGCGCTAACAGAAATACGCTTTTGAAGTGTCTGGGAGGAGAATTGGCAGCACTGAGGAGGTAAGAGCCACATATATGCCATGCCTTAAGTCACTTCACCACTGACAAGCACACAGATGAGAAGTGAAGGTGGTTATGGAATAGAAATTATTTCAAAGTAAGGTAAGGACTGAATCAAAATTAAACCAGGACTAGAAGAGATACCAAATTTCGTCAACATTATGAGTAAACTGAGGCCAAACCAGCACTGAACTCAAAAGTCAAATGTGAGTGCAGTCAAGTTCAAAAAGGCAGATTTTATTATATGAGATGAAAATATTGCAGCTTTAAAGGTCCTATGATATACGATTCCCTCATCTTGAATACTTCCAAAGCTGTGTTTTGTTGTGTTATTAGTCTGTCTACATCTCCAAAGCTTAAAATGCTCTTAAAATTATCCAGATTATCCAAATAATTCCAATGATGGTGTATGGAGTTTAAAAAGACATGACATCGCAAGGTGAAACAGAGTGTTCACAGTTTGAGAGAACTCAGCCTAAATATGTGTGAATGAAACACAACACAACACTGGGTTTGTTTTTGTTGAGGAAAAAACATTATAACACAGGTCACAGCATAATATGGAACCTTTAACATGACAGAACACCAGCAACTCACGAGTGGCTCCTTGTTCTTGACCAGGCGGACGATCTTCACAGACTCTTCATCGAGCTCGTCTTCGTAGTCGTCGGGGAGCGGAGGGAGCACCGGGTCAAAGCTCTTTTGTGCTACTGTGTCATGGACTGATAAGACTGCCTGTACACAGACACAGACAATGGAGTTGGGGTGAAAAATATATCTTAGAAATTACACTAAAATACATGAAGAAATCTTTAGGTAGCAGGACAGACTGATTGTAAACAGACGTGTGTAGAGTAGCCTAAAAGTAAAAGTTAAAAAGTATTTAGGTTAGGATTAGTGTCATAAGAGAAAATATTACTCAAGTAGAAGTAAAAGTATGCTGCTACAAAAGTGCCATCAAAACAAAAATTCTTTAAAAAGATTCAGCGATATAGAGTACTACCGAACCACAAAGGTACACTGTGTAACTTCTATGGAAATGTCATTGCTCTGCCTGAAATATTCCACAGTACGACATTAAACAGCTCTGTCTTACATTTATTCAATTACAGGTGGTTTTACTGCTCAAAATTATTTGAAAATTTATATTAAAAGTTACACAATGCACCTTTAAATAGTCAGGTGCAAATCAAAAAGTCAAAAAAGATTTTCATTTAACAACACATTATGCAGGTCAACTGTTTCTGGGACAATTTACCACCACATACATTTCAGTTACTCGACCAAAATAAGAAAAACAAAGTATGTGAATGAAAAATCTCAGTGTTTATTTTGTGTGTTTTGGTTCACAGGCCAATCATCCAATCAGAAAGCAGAATGCCACTGTCAGGAGCATTATGTCATTTCTAAATGTTGAGCTGGGTTTTGTCAGGTCTACTGGATGATTTTACCTACTATTTATTATTGACCTATATTATCTGTATGTGTCTGTCTTCATGGAGACCAAACATGACCAAGTTATAGGTCAGATCTGTGGAGAGGCAACCTTTCTCACTTTCAGAATGCCTGTTTTTCTCAGCATTTTTTAGCTAGAAAAAACAAACAAACAAAAAAACCTGTGACATACACAAGTGACATAGTACAATTTAATGATGACTGTGAAAACAGTTTTAAACCAGTACAGACATTACCTTCAAAGCACATGTTTCCTTATTTTATTAAATTATTATATTAAATAAGATACTGCTTTTGATCAAATACCTTTAGATGTGGTGATGTGAGGAGATGTAGCAGTTCCTTCTCCTCTGTGCTCATTGGTCCACACTGGAGCTCCTCCGCCACCTGACACACACACACACACACACACACACACACGACATTACATTGACTTGCATTCATTCCCTGCAGATTGATCTTAAATTTAACCATAGTTACTACTTATCTAATCTTGACTTGAACCATAACCTTAACATACAGTATTTTAACCCAAATCTGAACTTTAAACTAGGGCAAATACCTAAAGTGTTCTGGGGGAAAAAAATGCAAATTGTGGTTAGATTTGTAATTCATGTTTTAATACTTGGATACAATGTTCAAATTTTTAACACATCCAGAAGAATTTACATTTCAGAACATGTTTGTAAGTATAAAGTACAGGGTTAGCACTTTTTGTTTGGGGAGGAAGTTTTTGAGTCTTTGAGTGTTTAGAAAAACGCTGTATAAATAAAATGTATTAATATTTATTTCAAAAATAAATGGCAGCTTTTGTGATTTTCAAATTAACCTTGTAGCCCTACTTTAAAACCTGTTATAGTTCTAAGTATTTATATCATTTGAACTTGATTTTTGTTCTCATAAAGACAGGAAGCCCCCCATGAGGTGAGTGTGCGCACAGATTTCAGTCCCTACTGTAATAAATCCCCACCCACACATATACATTTAAAGCGTGACCTAAAGTAACCCCTGCAGGGCCCGTGTCCATCAATAATGCAGCATGGCGTGTCGTATAGAATAAGATCAGACATCTCCACACACACAGGGCAGATAAGCAGCGAGAGGCCCCACTCAGCACTTTGGTCTGATAACGCAGAGAGCTGGAGATGGAGTTTCACTACATCAACATCGACATGACTCAGCACTTTCAAAACATTTACATTTCTGCATTGCATCTGTATCTATGCTAAAGATACACTGTGTAACTTTTCTAGCTCCATAGAGATGTTATCGCTTTGCCTGGAAAGTCCCACAGTATGGCATTAAACGGATCCACTTTGGTTTTATGGGATTTTTATTGCTCAAAAATGCCTTGAAAGCTGGATCACACCTCCACAGATCTGAATAGTAACTTATCATTATGTCTCTACCTTCTTTTCTCCATATAGATAGATAAGTTTAATGCCATAATGTGGGAGATTCCAGGAAAAACAATGGCATCTCCATGGTTCAGAAAGACTATATGAGGCCACAAAGACCTTTGTTTTTGTAAAATGCTACCACCCTACCACATAAAACCTGCAATTACTGTAGTCTGTATAAAGGACTTGGTGACTGTTCTGAGTGAAAACAAGTTTGTTTACTTAAAGAGACCGGGTCTGTCTCTCTTCATCTCAAGGTCTAATCCAAAACCAAATAGATGGTGATTTTTGTTTGTGTGTATTACTCACATCTTCGGCGAGAGTAGCTGCACTGTGGAGGATGGGACTGGGGCTCTGTCTTTCATACTGTCTCAGCTTTTCATGAATCTGAAAAGAAAGAACAGCAAAAGAAGGCAGAGTTCTGTCAGCTGGACACATTTTTAAGAGGACGACCTTGGACATCTTCTAGAGAAAGAAGTTACAATCTGTTGTAGATTTTTTTTTTCAGTTATAGATATTCATGAGACACAAAATAATTGTTAAACCCATGTTTGAAATCCACAGTGCAGCCTTTTTCTCTAGATGTATTTAGATGTATTTCAGTGCCTTGTTGTATGCACTATGCCATTACTTACTTTGCTGAAAACACAGGAAACAGTTATTAAAGACAAACCATGAGCAAAGCAGTTTTGCATAAAAGCAGATAGAATTAATCATACATAATGCACACGCGCACTTAAATCAGCATACAGTGTGCTTTACAGGAAGAAAAAGGTACTTACAACACAAGGCTCATGTGGCTTACCATTAATCGTTCTTTATTTCTGTGTTGTTGTTTTTAAATCAGATGCTCTTCCAGGCACAAACATGTATTATTCTTGCATTTATATACACTACATAAGGCAAAAACTGGCTTGGGTTTATACTGCACTTGACAAGCTACACTCATTCTCTCTGTATCCATAGCTGCCAGGGCTGATTTTTGCCAAAATATAGAATAGACAGACCATGTGTCTTGCCCAACGACACAACAACAGCGTGCACTACTCTAAGTCAAGACTGAACTGCCAACCTTCCATTTATAATTGTTCGATGCTTACAAATAACAGCATGTACTTTTTAGTCCTTTCTATAGGATTTAGGAGATGCTATTCTAGTGCCTAAAGTACAGGTGTATGTGAATCCAAACCTTCATGAGGTAGGCCAGGCTCCTCTCACTGAAGACGTCTCTGAGGAACACCATGTCCTCCTTGTGGTTGGCATCAGGCCTCAGCTGAGACGTGAGCAGGGCCAGAGTCTCATGGAGACCTGTGCAGGAGGAAGAAGAGAAAGAAAAAATAAGAGAAGAAAAGAGAGAGAGAAAGGGAGAGGGAGAGAGGAAGAGAGAGATGGAGAAAGAGAGATGAGGGTTAGGGTGAGAAAAAGAGAGACAAAGAGATAGCAAGGAAGGGAAAGGGGGGCAGAGACAGAGAAAGAAAGAGAGAAAATGGGGGAACAACATTAAGAGAGAAAGAGTGGGAAAGAGAGAGAAGGTCAAGGTTGAGAAAGAGAGGGACAGAAAGAGTGTGAACAGACGTTGCCACAGCAGTACACACACACACACACACACACACGGGCCACACAAACACACAGTACTGGACATGCGTGGGACTGACCTGCTCCTGCTGACAGCACCGGCATGGCTCCTCACATGGGTCAGCCCGGTCAGAGGAGAAACCTGCATCACAAATCACACACATGAGCAGCAGAATAAGTAAGATGTTAGCACCATTCTTCGTGTATGATACAGCTCTAATTTACATTTTGTCCACTTTTGTGTTTTAGCTGTTCTGTTACAATCACATGTATGGGTGGGTTTCCTCCAAACACTCTGATTTTCCCCTTTAACCCAAAACATGCACCATAGGTCAAATCCTCCAGCTAAGGTAAGACTAGCAACAACATCTGGAGCTACAGTAGGTCCTCGACCTGCTCCTGACAGGTTGGATTGGTTAAATGCTGAGAATGTATACCTTAACCTTAAAGGGACAATCCAGAATTTTGGACATAGGACCTCATTTCCTAGTGAGCCAGAGTGTTGGAGATTTGGGGAGACACTTTCTAAAATATTCCATCCAGTCCTTGTATTTGCAGAGGTCGCTGGTGTTAGACTAGTGCATGTCAACAGCCATAGTTAGCCTGACACTAAAAAAGGTCTTACCCACTCCACAAAACACATGAAGGAAATCTATTATAACACCAGACTGTTGCTGTAAATGTCTGTGTTGACAGAATAATTTTTGAAGTAAAACCAACCTTGTATTTGAATGATTTATGTCTGAGCAGCAGCAGTGAGTTGTACTTCCTAATAGAAAGCTTGGCAGCGGCGGACTATTATATATGAGAAAATTGTCCATCAACATCCAACGATTCATGCGATGCAAGGTTAGATTTATTTCAAACATTATTCTGTCGACACACACATTCACATCGGCAGTCTGGTGTAATAACAGATTTGCTTCGGGTGCTTTGTGGAGTGGGTAAGACTGTTTTTAGTGGCAGGCTAACTGTGGTAACTATATTTTAAAAAGTGTCTCCACACGTCTCCAACACTCTGGCTAATTAGGAAATGAGATCCTATGACCAAAATGCCGAACTGTCACTTTAAATTTTAATCAGCTTGGATCTTTTTAATCAAAAACTCTACAGCAGTTTACAGTTTAATACATGTATGGAATTATCCACTTTTCTTTTCTTTTCTATCACCTTCAGGAAGCCTGTAGATAGTGTACGCCTGCTACAGACGCCTGCTGTTAACAGTACAGCACTATTACTCTCAGTGGAGAAAGGACCAGTGATGAACAGCTATCTGGAGGCACACGCTGCACTTATAACCATACATCACGCCCATAGAGCTCCCCTGTTATAAATCAGGCCTGTATTTCCCAGTATGGCGCCTCATGTGTAACGCGTGTACAACGTGTGCTGTGAGAGGAATGTTGCCACGGCGACAATAAATCACACTGTGTAATGTCAAGTGAGTACAAGAGCTCTGACAATGCAGCCAGAGCACTGAGCAGGGGCTTCAGCTTCCTGTTTAGACATTTTTAAGACTTATATTGTTTAGAATTTTTGCAGCACTATGAGCAATAGCAAATATATGTTTTTACAATGACGCAAGATATCTTTCATATTTTTAAGTCCCATTTGTAGAAAGTAAAATCCCAGGGAAACACTGTAAATACGTATTGTTTCTTAAGGGTCTGAAGTTAGTGTTTCCCAAACTTTTTTCTGGGGACCCATATTTTAAAAGTCACAAACCTTTGCCACCCAAGTCAATAGACATTACTTGTAAATCACAAAATAAAGGTGGATTTGATCATTATTGAACATTGATGAGGATATTTTATTGTTAACTGAGTGATTGTGTCGCTGAACTATTAGTATTACTCAAGTTTTAAACAATGAATAACGATTATTGAACCGGCATTAAAATGTATCATAAGTCACTTATTTTGACATTAAATGTAGCCCAATTCTTTTTCTTTTCAACATTTAATTGAACCAGCAATATTGGAACAAAATATTCAAAAAAATAATTACAAAAAGATAGACTATAGGCCATTCTTATTCTAATTTCCATCGCAGCAGCAGAATCATAAGACTCCTCCGCCTCTCCATCTCCTCCTATCACCCATATCACCAAACTCATAATCATACATTTTATAGCAAGCTTGAAATACCAGGAAGACACTATATTCTTCATAAAGATGCAGTAGTATGAACAGTCTGGATTATGGTAGCCCAAACAGATCAATATTCAATGCCACTTCTCGATTGCCCCTCCATTATTCTTCCATCTTGGGGTCAATAACTTAATCTTTACACTGTATCAGATCACAGTACTGCCACACCGCATACACTGCACAATTTGTTAGCACAGTTATTTAAAGATGCAGTGTGTAACTTTTCTGGTAGAGGCTCTGTCAGTAGCTTGTCTCGTGGATATATAATTGTTATCCCTGGAATTTCCACTGTATTAAGTTGTCTATATTGCATTATCCATTATCCATTTACAGGGGTTGCCTCTCCACAGAGCTGACAAATGATAAATAAGTTAAATCCCATACTGTGGAGCGTTCCAGCCAAGCAGTGACATGACCAAGGAGACAACTACCTGGCAGACCCTACACCGGAAATGTCATGTTCCACTTTTTTGGGAAATTATTGCCCAGTAGATTCTTCATATTATTTGGCGACACACATTTGACAAATCAATATCAATACTGAGTGCGAGTGTGTACATGTTATGACAGTATACTGGATATTTAGAGTGGTAACTATAGCAACCATGGTACGATATGGAAAGAAGCTAAACATGTTGGTAACTTTGATAACTTAAGGCTTTTTAGCATGTTTCTAATAACAAAGAAAGAAGTACACATTAAAATAAGAACATAAGATTGTAGGGCACCGTCATAGTAAAAAAGCAACACAAACAGCCACAGAAGTTTGCCTGGTGTTAAAAGGTTGTGGACTTCTTTGTTTTGTTTATGGTGTAAAATATTATTTGAAAAGTCCTGGTAAAAGTTTGAATCGTTTAGGGATGTTGCTGCTCCTACCATGTCTGTTACTTCATTTCGCATATGCTCAGTACAGCTCCAGTGTTGAGAACTCAGGTTACCAAAGCCAGGCGTATATAGTGCAATTTTTGGCTCTTTTTGAGATGATTTTTCATGCTTCATGTAAGGAAGCATGGGGTAACGAGAACCCGTTTGAATCCAATTGCCTCTCATGAGGGTTTTGCTCTGTTGAAGTCATTCGTATCATGTGAGAACATGAATCGAGAGCTGCGAACTTTTAAACCCTGTCATTTGGCCGTACAGTTTGAGCTGGGGCTGAGTGAAACAGTCGAAAATGTTATGTATATGTATATGTGTACAATGTATGTCCGGCATAAGGATGGGACAACAAGTACAACAAGATCTCACGAGACAAAACTGCCAGTTAACAGTTAAGAGCTGGTGAGTTATATAATTTGAGAAGCTGTAGTTCCAAATAGCACTACTACAATGACCACTAAAGTATTACATAAAATAAGTAAAAATAGTGAAGCCAAAACTGTATAATGGATTGCACGAAATATTTATTACAAATTATGTACAAATCATATCTTGTCTCATTCTCATGGACCTAATCTTGCGCTGTGTCTCGTGCCTCGTCCCCCCCTACAGGATACTACGTCTATGCCACAGTATTCTGAATGAGAACATCCTAGTGACACTATCCTCGTTTCTCATAACTTACATACTGACTTATCCAGGATACTGAAATCAGACACTCACAAATCCAGGATACTCAAAAAAACTGGATGCATCTATACGCATTCAAGTGATGATTTAAAATACATTAATAGTGATTTGAGCAACAGAATGTAATTTTCTTCAATATTATTGTGTGGTCTAGTTCTGATACAGCTGAACACCTCTTCAAAACTATTTAGAAAAGTCAAAATTTCCATGTTCATAATTATTTTTAGTACTGATACCTGTGCAAATATCCAGTTTTGATGGTAGTTTTAGGTCAATTATTATCTGGGTTTTGAATTTTCAGTATCCCACAACGCATGTCCCTCTGTTCAACATGCCTTTAAAACAGCATGGAGACTTGTGCTTTAACAAGAATGTAATTAACCTTCACACAGACAGCACAGAGGAGAGTCTAAGTTTATGAATTATGCAAAGAAATGCCTGAGATACACAAAGGAGATAGAGCATAAAGCTGTTCACAGTGCAAAACTACAGCGAGGGTGTTTCATCTTGTACCGTCAATTTCTCCAATCCATATCCTATTTATGCCAAGCAGAATCAGCACAATGTACTTTAGTGAACACAGGACTACACCTATTTTCAGACACCATCTGCAGAACACCTTTTTTTTTTTTTCAGTTATTTTTTTATCAAAGAAAGTCTAGCGTTAGATCCCGCCTCCCACTGCACGGCTCTGACAGGTACAGTCGAACCTGACGTTGCCACGGTAATGAGCTCATTTACATAAAAGGCGGTGTAAAGGTTTTGTGGGCCAGATGCAAGATTATTTTTAGTTACAGTGTTTAGCTGTTTAAAGATTTCTGTGGCATCCAGACTTGCAGTAAGAAGAATTACTTTTATGTTTATGTAGGAATTTAAGGAATCATTTAAAGTGTAATGTCAATCATCTTCAGATCTCGAGACAATGTTTGTTCAGGACCTGTAGAACCAGACAACAGTAGATAATGGTTGGTGGGGATCTTCTAAATCGCCATATAGGTTATTTTTAAATTCACTTTAGTTCCAAATAGAAAATTCAGGGGTCTAGAGACTTTTTGTGCTTGTCGTTGGGTAGCCACATCCTAAAAATGGCAACCATTAGGGACATGTTTTTTATTTGAATACTGAAGGGCCTATGTTGTACTCTTTTCTGATCTATGTTATAATGGTGTATCCTCCTCAAAAACAGACCTGGAGTTGTGTTTTGTTTCATTTACACATGTTTAAGACACAAACCCTGCATATTTAGGTCGAGTTCTTCTCTCAAACTGAAAACACTAGCTGTAAACTTGAAAACCATCACTACACGACATCACAAGGTGGAACGAAACGCAACTGCAGGTATGTTTTTGATAAGGTAACAACATTTTAACATGGCTTAAAGCACAAGAATATTTTGTCTAATATAGGACCTTTAAACTACATGTAAATATATTGTAAAGATTGTAAAGACCCATGAAATCAATCCAACTGGACATATTTAACAGTTTTTTCACATTCAAAAGATCAAATATTTGTTAACTTGTGAAGGAAAATCAATAAAAATTTTGGATGGGAGCTTTAACTCCATCTTGCAAATTGCACTTGATCACTTAAAAAATCTCCACCCAAGCGTCTCATCAAAAACATCTCTCCAAGTCACACCCCCAACAAAAAAAAATAAAAATCTCCAAATGGCCCTGATTTAAAAATAAACTTGTGGCAGACATGACGCTTTGAGCATTTCATCAGATCTGACATGACGTTTTCAGTTCAAATCTAGTTAAAGGCTTAAGGCTCACACAGATCCACTGTACAGCTGTGAGGTCCGCAAAGGTCACATAACAGCGGCGCCACTAATCAGGCCATAGTCTCACATGCATGTCACCCCCGTGTTAAATAATGCCTCTATAATCCACAACACTGATACCAGATTTGAGTAGATATGCTATGGTGAGGGACGGAGGCTGATCAATTTTCTGACATTTTAATAAGTTGTAATATTGATTTTACAGCATCAGTGGTTGAAGATGAAGATAGAGGAAAATCTAACTGCAAGTTTTCTGATTGATGAGTTCACTTTAATGACTGAGATGCTGTTGACAGTACAACATTTAAATATATATGAGAATTAGAATTTGATCAAAATATGAACTAAAACACATAAGAATCACATACAGATGAGAATATGTTTGCAGAGTTCTATAAAATATATTGACTCTTGTTATAATGTTTTTATCTCCTCAAAAACATACTTGGATTTGTGTTTTTTCATTCACACGTTTGAGTAACCCTTTATTATTATTAGTCTGTCTACGTCTCCAAAGCTCAAAATGCTCTGTTCCACCTTGTGATGTCATGAAATGGTAGTTTTCAAGTTAACAGCTCCTTTTACTTTTAGTTCAGTAGAGATTGACAATTCCAGGGCTGAAATCATCCAGATGATTCAAATGAAGGTGTATGAAGTTTACAAATACATTGGAGCACTTCCTGTATTACCACGTGACATCACAAGGTGAAACAGAGTGTTTTCTGTTTGAGAGAAGAACTCAGCAAAATATGCAGGATTTGTGTGTTAAACATGTGAATAAAACAAAACACCAGTCCAAGTAGTTTGTGATGAGGAAACAACATTATAGCATAGATCAGAAAATAATGTAATATACAGGGTTCCCACTCTCTTTCACTGAAAAAATTTCAAAACTTCTCCATGACTTTTTTATGACCTAAAGTGAATGTTTGTGACTTTATGGCACCCTGCATGTGTAGAATTGAGCATACTTTAAGGGCTAAATATGAAATGTTAACTCTTTCCACTCACCTTATGGTTTGGTATTATAGTTTTTTAATGTTCAAAGTACTGTCAGTGCATTTATTGTTTATCTCTTTTAAACAAAAGGCACATATGTTCAGAAATAATCATAATAGCCTAAGGAGAACTTCACAGAATGCTGTAGTTGCATGAAAGAGATACTAAAATTCTATGACTTTTCTAAAACTTTCACTGAATCTACAAAATTCCATGACTTTTCCAGACCTGGAAAACGACATTTTTGATGTCCATGACTTTTCCTGGATTTCCATGACCATGGGAACCCTGATTTGCAATCCAAGTTCGTGTTGAGGCAGAAATATTCAAACTCTGACATAGTTTGTACATACATAAGAAATAATAGAAGATGTCAGACTATACTATATCTATTTCTGCCAATTCTCCTACCCCAAAAATGAAAAGCAATCAGCACTTTTTTTATCTAATCAACACGCTAACAAGGCCTTTGATGATAATTACAATATCGGCTTATTGTTGAATGCAGCATATGAAAGATGGAACAATTATTTTTGAGGGTCAGTAGTTATTGTGTGTACATTTTCTTTGTACTTGTGGGGAATTTTAGGTTATTTTATGTAATACTATTCATTCATTATAGAGACAAACTACTAAAGTGTTTCATTCTTCTGTTTATTTATTGCAGCTTTTTTATATTCATTGCAGATTTTTTATAATATTGTACATTTAGATTTTTTTTTTTTTAAATATATATTAGTTTTAGTGTTATTGTCTATATTTCCTTCAGCAAATCTCTTCAAAATTTAAGGCCTAATGCCAACAGTATATGGAAGGCTTATGGAGCAATTATATTACACAAGTTATTAAAAAAACAATTTGTGATTTTACTATTTGAGAGTAACACACATCATTCTATCTGTCCGGGTCATTTACAAACATGTCTCCCTGTTGTAATATTATAGCGTGGCTGTGATCTCATTTCACTGGGACAATATGCTGAGACCAGAGCTAAGATGGCTCATGATATGGGGCCATCTGGATCTGTTATCAAATTATTACACACACGACTGCAGCCTCCTCTTCTTCCTCTGTATGTGGACTATGCTTTCAATGCCAGAAAAAAAAAAAAAAAACATTTGGCGACAATTGAATTCAAACTACTAAGATCATGTTCAAAGCGGACAAGCTGCACACTGCACACTGGAAATGTTTTATGATTTTTTTTTTTCTCAGTCCATTTTTTCGTGACCTTCAGGTTTCCAGATGAATTGGCCCATATTACCATAAACAATAATCTACCTTATTAAAACCAACTACCAAAAGAAAAAAGTGAATAAAGGTCTGGAGACTCACTCTAAATGGTTATAAATGCACATATTTCAATTAGTCACTGTATTCTGCATCAGTCCTTGGCCGTCCATCGGCTCTCCTCTCTGTCTGTGTTTTGATATCCAGAACATTTGGATGCTCCTAAAATTACAGCCCATAGCCTAATAATTTTCAAATTATATCACTGAGACAAGCATAGAGAAAGGCCAATATGAATATTTGTTACATATTTTGTGATTGCAGTCAACAGTCAGCATAAGATGGTATGGTAATTTAAATACAACCTGATAGGTCAAATGAATTGTAAAAAACAGTTCTCGCAAACCACTATCAAAAGCATGTATATTACCAGACGTGGAGTACACTTATGGAATACCTTGGACGACCATATCAAAGCTTGTACAAATCTTACAGAAATACCTAGAAAACTAGATATATTGTCCTCACAAGTAAACCACGACTATTAATTAAGCACATGCTTTTCTTTAACATTACCTGTTCTTTTGATACGATCATGAACAATACATTTTGTGCCTTTTTCAAAAAAAAGTTATTGTGTTTCTGTTACAGGTGTTAAAAAAGAGTATAAAGTGTTATGTTTAGAAATAAATAGAGCTCTGGAATTAATAAATTACACATTCAATTTTGTTTGTTTTAAGTTATATTTTGTCTCTTATATACGTATACAGTAAGTCATAAGTGAAATTGTAAATGCAAACTTGCTGTTCATACAATGCCTTTCTTTCTTGGAATTCTGTCATTGTTTTAAAGGGTTTGGAGTTAGACGTACTTTTACTTCAGCCTAAACCCTTTCGGGTTGGAGTTTATGTTTTATTTTGTTTTGTTTTGTAATGACCAAATAAAAAACTACTAATACGTAGGGATGTAACAATAACCGAAATATCGTGATATTGTATCATCAAAGTTCTCACAATAACATCGTGGACCATCACAATATATCGAATTACAAGTCTCTTTGCTTAAATTAAGGGTTATGGTGCAGCAATAGCTAAAAAAAAGACAGAGGGAACTACACAGACCATGATCCTTTGCTCCATTTCAGTGCAGACTATAAGAAAAAATAACAATTCTAAGCACTTTTAAGTCTTAGTTCTTTGGATTAAGTCTTTTCAAGTCAATTTAAAAGGAAAAAGTAGCATATTAACAGTTTTGTTAGACTCCACAAAATATCACAATAAATATCATACCATGAGATGTGTATCATGAAAATATCAAACCAAGAGGTTTGAATATTGTTACATCCCTCATCGTGAACCTCCCAACCATATCCTGAGCTCCCCACGATATTGCAATAAATATCGCATTGTGAGGTTCATACCGTGACGATATGGTATCGTGAGACTTGGATATCGTTACACCCCTACTAACATGGCATGTTTTAGTTTGTACATATAGGCTATACTCTATTGTTTCAGTATTCCCCATAGAAAATAGTCCTACTTACTACACAGCCCTATGTTTACTCTCTCTAAGATGCTCTGTAACCTGTATCATAACTTATATATCATAACTTTTAGCCTTTTATTTACGTGGGGATCAGAATGAGAAATTAGGTCCGTCCGTTACCATAGGGATTACAAATTTTAAAATATAATTTCAAAGGGAAAACGCATATAAGAGGAAGCTGAACACCCCCGAACAGCAGCCTATAGCAGCGCCTCAAACTTCCTCCTCGCACGTGTACATCGGCTCGCCACATCAGGTGAGACCCGGGAGCGGCTTGAGAAGAGCAGCTCTCGTGCGCACCGCTAATCCACTGACAGGTCCGTGCACCGAGGCAGCGCCACACGCGTTTGGCCCGCGCCCAGGGAGAAGACGCGCGCGTTTCCCAACACCATATGACCATCACGCATCCTCACGCATCTCCAGAACCCAACTGACAACGGGTGTGGTCCGATTTCAACATTTTATCGGTCTATATCAAATTGTATGACAGCGTAGTTTTGCGTGCACTGTCAGTCAAACCCTACGTCCATCGGTGCGCAATTTAATAACGCGGATATTGTGCTGTTGTGTTTTCCGTTTGGGTAGCGGTAGCACCTCCTCGTGATACCGGCCCTCCCTGGCTCCCTCCCTCCTCTCTCCCGCATCATTCTGCAGTGCCACGCCGCGCTAACACGCGTGGCTACAGCTAGTCATAAAAACAAAACACTTAGCTGGTGGTGCAAGCGCGGACAGAAGACAAAATCCTTTACCTGCTCGCTCGGTCCGGTGTGTCGCACGTCGCTGCCCGTGTTTACAGCCTCTCCCGGGCGCAGGTCCTCGGTTCCTTGGCGCTGGTTCCTCCTTCCTTCGCTGGTTCCTCGCCGCTGTAGGGATGCCTCTTCAGCCCCATCCTCCCTCTCTCTCTCCCGGCCCCTCCCCTCCGCGCTCTCCTCTCCTGCGCTCTCAGTCTGCATCAGTGGAGGCTGATGGAGAGAATGAAATGAAATAAAATGAAATGAAATGAAATAAAATACAAATAAAGCCTTTGATTTCCAAAAGACCTTTGTAAAACTAACCTAAGTTAAAATGGGGGACGCTAGGCCCATGTTTGTACCTTTAATGAAATATTTATATATATATATACATTTCAAAGTTTTTGTATTTAAAGGGGCCATATTATGTTTCTGATATGTTTCTGATGTTATAATATTGATTCCTCATCAGAAATATACCTGGAGTTAGTTTTTGTTTCATTCACACATGTTTAACACACAAACCCTGCATGTTTAGGCTGAGTTCTTCTCTCAAACAGAAAACACTCTATTCCACTGTGTTTTTCACTGACTGTGCTGCCCTGTAGCATCAGTTGTATCTGCGGTCTGTTACCATTGTTGGTATCCTTATGTATTATTGCAATACAGTTATGTTACCAAACTATAACAGTGACTCTTTGTCCGCAGAGTAGTTTTTATTAAATATATAGTTTAATGTAAATGTCTGAAAAATGCAAAAGAAAGTTCATTCATGTGTGAGATTAGAAGAGGGGGGTGAGATTAAATACATTTTCTTCTGCCCACTCCTTTTTGGGCAAATTTTTTGTTGTTATTTCTGCTCCGATTTAAATAATGTTATATGTTCCATTTTAAAAGAATGTAAATTTATTACTTGCCCAAAATAAATATATAAATAAATAATAATAATAATAAAATCTTCAGAAAATTTATAATTATTTGGATTATTTCAGACCTGGAATTGCCAATCTCTACTGAACAAAAGGTCAAAGGAACTGTTAACTTGAAAACTACCACTTCGTGACATCACAAGGTGGAACAGAGCATTTGGATTTGCATTTGTAGACAAACAAATACTAAAAAATAATTTTAGTGAAACATGTGTGAATGAGGTATCCAGGAGGCAACATTATGGATTAAAGCTCACAAGAGTCAATTTTGCGTAATATAGGAACTCTAACTAATTTTCTATATCAACCAGCTCTTGTGACCATTACGTATAGCAATTTATATTTAACTATATATTTATACTTATTTATGTATTAGCCCATCTATTGTTTGTGTGTGTGTGTGTGGGGTTTTTTTTACCTCCTAAGTGCCTAAAAGCAGGATTTGGCCGCTCGCCTCTAAACAAATCTGCCTCTGTTTAAGTGCTCAGTGAGTCAGTGTGAGTTCACTCTTTTCAGTCAACTGCAGCCATCTGTCATAGAGAGGTTTGCTTATTACGTTTTGTTTTGTTTTTTATTCACCAAAAATGCACACACATCTTATGAACATTTTTAAAGGTGGTGCGCTAAGTTTTGAGAAGAGGATCTGCTAACTGTTTGTGTCATGAAGATGTTCTTGCTTTGCCTGGAATGTTCCCTAGTATGGCATTAAACACATTTATTTCTGTATTAATCATTTGTTTAATAACAGATGTTTTTATTGTTTCCAAAACAATTGAAAAACAGTTATTCTTACTGTGAGTGGGGTTGCCTCTCCACAGATACATGTAACATGTGACATGTAAGTTGGCCTGGTGGCATCACTTTTTTGCCTTCATGGAGATAGAGAAGTTAAATGCCATACATTGGAGCGTGCAGGAAAAGCAACAACATCTATAAGACAAAAAACCATGTTAGGCCACCAGTACAGTATTACAGGTTCTATATTACACAAAACTGACTCATGTGAACTTTTAGTCATGTTATGATGCTGTTACATCATCAAAAACATACCTGGAGTTGCATTTTGTTTCATCCACACATGTTTGAGTAATGCTGTATTATTGGTCTACATCAGGGGTCTCCAGCCTGTAGCTCAAGTACCACCAGTGGCTCTCCACCCCATTCCAAGTAGCTCGCCAAGGGAAGTCTAAATTATATGTATTGGGTTGAATAAGTAAAATTTGATTAATTACCATTGTAAATCTACCACATTAATGCCCAGTTCTGTGCACTCATAAATGGATAATGGTTTATATTTTATAGGCGTCTAACTGTTCCAAAACTGTGGCTCTTATACTCAATTTTTTGCAACTGCTAAAATAAATAGCTCTTTGGCATTTTTGTTTTGTAAAGGTAGGTCACCAGAGCAAAAAGGTTGGAGATCCCTGGTCTACATCTCCAAAGCTCAAAATGCTCTGTTCCACCTTGTGAAGTCATGAAGTGGTAGTTTTCAAGTTAACAGCTTCTTTTACTTTAGTTCAGTAGAGATTTGTGTACAATCCCTTAGTCGTCCAGGTAGAATTCATGGCCAATCCAATCCTACTGAAAGTGGCAAAAGAAGAAATTCAATTTATCAACTGCGAAACATATTCAACCAAAATAAAATTTTGTCTAGATTACAAATTGAATTTCTTCTTTTGCCACATTCAGTAGATACTGGCAAGGCAAAAATCATCCAAATGATTTTAGTGAAGGTGTGTGGAGTTTAAAAACACAGAGGAGCACTTCCTGTATTACCACATGGCATCATAAGGTGAGAAAGAGTGTTTTCAGTTTGCGAGAAGAGCTCAGCCTAAATATGCAGGGTTTGTGTGAATGAAACAAAACACAACTCCAGATCTGTTTGTGAAGAGGAAACAACATTACAGAAGATCAGAAAACAGCGTAACATGGGCCCTTTAAGCCTATTTCCATTTTCTTGCAACTTTTAGATGCTGTGTCAATTGGCAAGACACTTAAGTCATGAGAACATAACACCGCTCTCGTTTGTTACATTCAATAAGAGCTGCACATGTGAAGCTACTGTATGTATCTCCATTTCCCCTTTAGCCATTCTCAGGTCACACTTCAGTTGTTAATTCATTTTTCCTAATGCAGTGTGCAGTCACTGTGTGTACGTTTATCAAGGGTTTCCTGGCAGGCTGCAGTGTCAGTTTGCAGGTGCCAAAAGACATTGATAAAGTAAGGCCATTTAGCTAATAAGAAATGGGATCATATCTCAGCAGAATCATGCATCTATGGGTTTTAGAGTAATGAAAAACACTATAGTAATTAACCATTCAAAACTAAATATCTTTAAATCTTTTGAATGGTGAAAAGTACACAAAACGGCACCTACTTTATATGGAGAGGAGTAGAAACCTATGAATACAAATAATAATAATAGGACACATCTGAAAGGGGTTATGGCAGAGGAAGAACTAGTATTTTTATCCAAACTAAAGTCTTTAGTGTTGAATTTAATGGTGCATTGAGTGGAGAGTCTGCTTACTGCTTGTTTCCACTGAGATATCTTTGTTTTTTCTGGATTTTTCTACAGCACGGAGAAGAAACAAGCAAGAGACGCTACAAGGCCAAGTTACAGGTCAGATCTGTGGAGAGGCGACTACGCTGACAATGAGAATGCATGAGTTTAAGGCATTTTTGAGCAATAAAAATACCTGCAATTTACTTAACATAAGACAGATAGGTTTTATGGCATATTGTGGAACATTCAAGGCAAAGCAGTTTCTCCATTCGGTGGTGCACCCTCTACCTGAAAAGTTGCATAGTGCAGCTTTAACTTTTAAAGTGATAGTAGCTAGGGATGTAACAATGTCGTCTCGTCAAAGTTCTCACAATAATATCGTGGACCATCACAATATATCCAATTACAAGTTTCTTTGCTTAAATTAAGAATTATGGTGCAGCAATATCCAAAAAAATGACTACATAGGAACTACATAGACCATGATCCTTTGCTCCATTTCAGTGCAGACTACATGAAGAAATAACAGTTCTAAGCACTTTTAAGTCTTAGTTCTTTGGATTAAGTCTTGTCAAGGCATTTTAATCAGCATAACAGCTAACAGTTTTGTTACTCTCCACAAAACATCACGATAAACATTGTACCGTGAGATGTATATCGTGAAAATATCGTACTGAGAGATTTGGATATTGTTACATCCCTAATGGTGAGCTTTGCCATATCGTGAGCTTTCCCCACAAAATATTGCAATAAATATTGTACCGTGAGGTTCATACCGTGATGATATCGTATCGTGAGACTTGGATATCGTTACACCCCTAACAGTAGCTGGTCTTTAGTTCTTTTAGCCTTGAAATCAAATGTAGTCCACAGTTGGTTTTCAGTGCGTTTGTGTGGTTGTAGAGTGGACCCTGTTGAACTCCCAGAGGACCAAGTCACAGCTGCACCAGAATCTATTAACACACACAGAGTCACCAGAGCTGTCATGAAGGGCTTGTGATGTCCAACTGTTACACAACTGATCACTGCTCTGAACAATGTGATCTGGAATTGTGTACATATTATTAACATTCACGAGGAGGATCAAAAATGTGGGTGTGAACAGTGTGTAAACCAAATCAAAACACACAAAGTCAAAAGCAAAACAAAAACAGTAATACAAATCAGAACTGCAGATGATTTCATTCTGTAATATATTTGTTATTCTCACTGTTTTACCAAATCGGGAGTCACAGTCAAAACTTGATCTTCTTTGTAAAATTCTACAAACTTGTACTTGTTACTATGATGTTGTTGCTTTTGGATGTTCAACATTATGGCAATAAACATGTCCTTTTATTCAACAGTTTTATGGTTAGACACATGCATTCTTACTGTGTTTGGTCTCGCCTCTCCACAGATCTGACTTGTAACTTGACCTAGAGGTGTTGCCTGCTTGTCTAGGAGATAAATAAGTTGAATGCATAGACTGTATGGACAGAGTTTACATTGAAAAATTCACCTCTTTCTCTGTAACTGCTGCTGTCATTTGGTCTTAAAATGTCTGGATTAACCCGCTCTGTATCCTGGTGTTTTTATTTCACTATTTTGTCCAAAAATAAATTCTTATTCCTAATATGGAACCCAGCTCCAAATTCTCTCCTATAACTGCAAGCCTCGGTGAGCTTCATTTGACTGGAGTTGAACGCTATGGGTGACGTCACACTCCCTTAGTCCACTTACAGTCTATAGTTCAAACCAAATCAAGAGCCACAATAAAATGAGTTTTGCAGTGCATAACTTTTCTGATGGAGGCTCTGCCCCTTTGTAACTTGTAACCAGGTGGGACCAAGTCTCAAGTAAGTCTCAAGTCTTTGACCTCAAGTCCAAGTCAAGTCCCAAGGTAAATACAGGCAAGCCCAAGTCGAGTCTCGAGTCAGTGGCCTATAAGTCCAACTCAAGTTCAAGTCGTCTGCTTTGAGCTTCAAGTCATTTCAAGTCTTTAAACCAAAGTACCAAATATAGCTTAGACTTTTGACATTTATCTGAATTTTAAACTAAATTGTACTTAAAAAGTCGTGGTATATTTTTATATGAGTATTTATATGAGTTGTAGAAATGCTACTTTTTCCTTTTTAAATGTCTTGCCAAGATTTTAGTGTGAATCATTACGGTCAGAATAGAAAGAATTCAGAGTTAAAAGTGCTGAAGTTATTAGTTAACAGTAATTTTGTCATGTATAGTCTGTACTGAAATGGAAGGATCGTGTTCTATGTAGTTCCCTCTGTTACTGTATTGTACTGCATATTGCTGCAGTACATTTGAGGATATCACATCACAGTACTTCAGTTCCATCCAAAGTAACAAACAGAAGTGGGACGGACATGTTCCAGCTGTAAAATTAAGCACCACATTTAGCAACTGTACAGAGAAAAGTATTTTCTAAAAACATTTTTTCAGGAGAAGCATCTCAAGTCTTTTCAAGTCCCAGAGCTCAAGTCAGAGTCAAGTCCCAAGTCAAGTCCAAGTTGAGTAACACGTGTTAGTCCCTTTTAACAAATCAAGTCTCAAGTCCTAAAAATAGTGACTCAAATCTGACTCGGTCCATGTCACGACTTGCAAGTCTCCACCGCTGCTTGTAACTATGGAGGTGTTTTTGCTACTCCTGGAATTTTTGAACTGTTTGACAATAACTATCAGTCAGTCAGTCTTGCATTATTGGATTACAGATGTTTTTTATTGTTAGAGATTCAATAGACTTTCGCATTTTTACTGTGATTGGTCTCGTCTCTCCACAGATCCGACCTGTAACTTGACCAGAAGGCATCACCTGCTTGTCTAGGAGATAAATATGTTGAATGCCATACTGTCTGAGATGTATTGTTCACCAGAAAGGTTACACAGTGTATCTTTACATGTGCTTTAAAGTCTAAAATGCATGAACACAGTCTGAGGTATTACCAGATCAGTCAAACACGTTACTGGATAAATCGTGTTTTACGGTGGACTGTAATTACCACACAGACCATATGCTGCCCATTTGAACGCACTGAGTTCTGTTTGGACACTCCGATCGTTTTATTGTTTCTGTAGCCGAGTGAACACAAAGAGAGGGAGGAGAGAGGTCCCGGAGCAGATGGGGCTGTTCTGTGATTAGCATGAGAAAGAGGAGAAAGAGGAGGATGAGAGCGGTGAGGAGGGGCGCAGGGCTGTCCGGGGATGTTAAGATGCTGTCTGTGTGTAGTTACACTTCACAGGGCAAAGACAGGATCAGGAGAGGAGAGACGAGACCCAGAGAGGAGAGATGGACCGTTTGAACTCAGTCCCAGAGGGTTTGGGTGAAGGAGGGAGGGAGAGGGAGAGGGAGAGGGAGAGGGGGGTATCTGAGGACAACCACAGCTAAGTAGACCACCTGAAATTGTAGCAAAAGAGAGATGTGCTGTTATATAAAGTGTAATTTAAGATCATATTATGTTCTACTAAAAAGCTTCTCCCTCAACATCTCAGAATTTGTCATAAAGAGCCCAGATTACACTGTTTTCAGATCTGTTATAATGTTTCCTCATCAAAAACATTCTTGAAGTTGCCAACCCTGCATATTTAGGAGTTCTTTTCTCAAACTGAACTACACTAAGTTCCAATTTGTGATGTCACATGGTAATACGGGAAGTGCTCCACTGTGTTTTTAAACTCCACACACCTTTAATAGAGTAATTTGGATGATTTCAGCCCTGGAACTGCCGATCTGTACTGAACTAAAGATAAAACATCGCTATTGACTTGAAAACTACTGCTTCGCAAGGGGGAACTGAGCATTCTGAGCTTGGGAGATGGAGAAAGACGAATAATAAAGGGTCATTAAAACATGTGTGAATGAAACAAAACACAACTTAGGTTAGGTTAAAGATCACAAGAATCCATTTTGTCTAATGTAGGTCCTTTAAAATAATGTAATAACATCATATGATTTTTTTTGTTTTTATCAGATGTAACACTCAATACTCCTACAAATTCTTGATTTCTTTGCAGTCTCTCACTTTCTATTCATGATGCATCAATGAAAATTCTCTGCATAAGTGATATGAGGGACAGGGGCCTAAGTTTTGGAATAGTCTTCCATTCTCATCAAGAGAGACTCCAACACTGGCCACTTTTAAATCCCACTTGAAACAGTGGCTAAAGGAAAACCAGACTTGTGACACTTGTAGTGTAAACTGTCAATTCTTACTGTTTTTGTTGTGTTTTTGTTTTGTTTGTGGTCTCACCTACTGGCAAATTGGCATATTTACACTTCAGTGTTATAGATGTTCATTAATATGCACAGTCCCTATTAAATAAATAAATAAATTATTGTGCACGACAATCAAAAGAGGGTCAGGTGGTCACCCTAATCCCAGCCAATCACCACAACACGTCAAAATGAAACTAGTGTACTTTAAGAGTGCTTTGATTTTCTGCTTGTCCTAGTTTAGTCCTGATTTACACTTGGTTTGGCCCTGGTCTAATCCTAGTTTAATTTTGGTCCAGCCCAGATTACGTTTCTGGTCTACTCTTGGTCTATTCCAAATTTAGTCTCTGATCAAGTCCTGGTTTAGTCTTGGTCTAATACTGATTTAGTTCCTGCTTAAGTCCTAGTTTAGCCTGATATAGTTTCAGTTTTCTATTGTTTGTTGTACTGTTGTACTAACCCAGTCTTATAAAAGAAGTAAACTTGATTTAGGGTAGAGTTAAACCAGGATTAGGACTAAAGAAAGATCAACAATACTAATCCAGGCTAATACTAAACCAATTGTATACAGCTTTCGGTGCAGTATCGGCAGAATTGAATGGCTGATGTCTTTTCCTCTCCTCTCTGGTAGAGCACAGGACTCTGCTCTGTCCTGTGTCTGTGGTTCGATGCTTATTGGATTCCTGGTCCATTCCCACAGCAGCGTCTCAAATGACTGCGATGGAGAGACCTGCCATTAAAGCTCCATCAGTCTACAGTAAGGAGATGTATACGCTGCAGCGGACAGAGCATTTGACCAGAGATTTTGTCATAGAATCACTAATAATTTCTATTGTCACCCCATAAAATTATCAAGCATTTGGTGAGACTACAACTCAAAGAGGTTTAGAGGGTAGAGAGCAGAGGTTCCCTTTGAGTACTCGCAGTGTTTCTTTCTTCGTAGTGTCTCTTTACTAGTTATAAATCTGTTTCCTAGTACATTGTCAATCATAACTATTATATTTTCTTGTTTTAATAACATTTACGTCACAATTATTCTACCAAAATGTACTAAAAAGAATATTCCTCGTACCTCTGATTGGGAAATACTGCTCTAGAGTGGGCTAAGTATTAAAATAGAACTAAACTTATGCATTATCAAACAAAAATGATGTATATTTTTTGGTATTTTTATCCTCCTATAAATTTTTGCTAAGTGTTTAGCTGCTCTTTGTTCAGTGCACTTACAGTAGTGTACGGCTTTGTTATAATAAGACAGAGAGAGAGAGACAGAGACAGAGTGAGAGAAACTGAAAAAAAGAGAGACAGACAGAGAGAGAGAGACAGAGAGATAGAGAGAGAAAAAGAGAGAGAGAGACAGAGAGATAGAGAGAGATGAGAGCGAGAGAGACAGAGAGATAGAGAAAGAGATAGAGAGATAGAAAGAGACAGAGATAGAGACAAGAGTGAGAGAGAGAGAAAGAGAGAGAGAGTCACAGAGAAGGAGACAGAGAAACAGAGAGAGAGAATGAGACAAAGAGAGAGACAAGAGTGTGAGAGAGAGAGACAGAAAGAGAAAGAGAGAGACAGAGTGAGAGAGAGACACAGAGAGAGAGAGAGAAGAGTGTGAGAGAGAGAGAGAGGTATTTTTTCCTCTAGTGTTACTACATAATAAATTCTGCTAAGTTTGCAAAATGGTGTTGTGTCAGATTCCTTTTATTTTTCTGATTTTTAGTTAAACTGATCTACCAGTGGAATAAATGTGGTTTGTTTGTTTGTATGTTTGTTTTTAATTCAAGAAACATTCGGTTTTGTTTCTTATTTTAAGAGAGTTGTTGTTTTTCTTATTTTAGTTGTAACAAGATGTATTTTCATATGTTAAGTGCAAAAACTCCTGTTCCATTGGCAGATGGCAAATTTACTCAAGTCACTACCAGCTAAAAAACTAATGTTGGCAGCAGAGAAAGTGTTTGAAGCTGCGTGTGCCACTCTGCAGTGACCCAGTGCCCAAGATTAAACCCGGGCAAAGCCGGTTTAACCAAACGAAATCTGCTTTGAAGACAACTGCTCCTCCAAACGTAAGGAGACATGATTACAGGAGGTATACAGCCAAGACTCAGCCTAATAGTGATGAGAGAGGAGGACGCACAGGGAGGGGGAGAGAGATAGAGAGAGGGAAGGGGAGAGAAGAGAGAGAAGAGAGAGAGAGAAAAAAAGAGTAGTGGGAGAGTGGGAGGGGTGAAAGAATGGGGTAGGGAGAGAGAGAGGCAGAGACAGAGAGGAAGAGGAAAGGGGAGAAGAGAGAGAAGAAAGAGAAAAAGGGAAAGAAGGAGGGGGGAAGAGAAGAGAGAGAGCGTGGAGAGAACAAGAGAGAGAGAAGCGTATGCTCCAGGAAAAAGTAAATTGAAACTTTAGGATGCGATGAAACAAAACCCATCCATTGATGTTTTAGTTAACAGGCACATGAGTTTTTGTTTTTTTTTGCCATTTAATTTTTTTTTTTACACTGGATGCCCTTCCAATCAGAGACAAAGTAAACTTGTGTTTGAACCAGCTACCAGCTAAGTGAAAGATATACCTCATACTGCTTTGCAATTTCAGTAACATATTAAATTACGTGTATCGTGTGTAATTATATTAAAACTACCTTTTCTGTACATTGCTTTAACTTAATAACTTGATCTGAAAATAAATTCATACAAAATTATGAATAAAATAAATGAAATAAAATACAAAACAATACTATTTACTATTTTTATACAAAATAAAAGCATACAAATACAAAAAACATGATCTTATAGTTTTCATTTATTGCTTTTATTTGACACACACATATCCATAGTTATTTAATCTTATTTACAAAAACATTTCATCATGAGCATAAACACAAAGAAAATGAATGTACAAGTATCATTGGCACATGTGGACACACAGTAGGCTTCTTTTGAAATTCTGTAACATTTCACTTCAATCCCTTTAACAGCCCCAACAAGGGATCCAGCCCCTGTAGTCATTCAATAAAAATAATTATGAAAATACTCATAGCTCTATAACAACAATTTTCACTTTGCATTTGAGAGAGCTTTAGACAGTGATGAAGTAAACTTTGGACACACTTTAGTGCAATAATTTTAAAAAATACCTATTTAAAAACTCTCATGATTGTAGTATAAAAAAGGACTAGCTTAATTAGAAAATCAGAGTGAGCTACAGTGACATCTAGTGGTAAAAACAGCAACATTCAGCCTAAAGACATCATAAATTGCAAAAACATGACTTGTTTACTGTACACAGATCAAGTAAAACAATATGACCACCCAAGACACAAAATAGCCCATCTATAAATATAAAACAAACACAATTTTCACTACAGAGCCATTATAATGAACAATTCTATGTATTTAAGTATTTGTTTATATATGTATTATTATTTTTTTGGTGTTGTTTTGTTTTCTATGCAGACAAGAGACAAAACCAAACAATTCCATTTTAAAGGCGAACTATGTAACCTTTCTCGTGGATGGTCTGCTATGTGCTTGTCTCCACGGAGATCTGGCTGGAATGTTCGTCAGTAGGACGGTATTAAACTTATATAGCCATGGAAACAAGCAAGTGATGCCCCCCAGTACAAGTTATGAGTTACTCCAATCACAACAAGCCTATATTTTTTCACTGTATTTTTGAACAATAAAACACAAGTAATTACAAGTAATTAAAACTAAGCAAAATAAACCAGTTTAATGCCATAATGTGGAATATTCCCGATAACTTCAACTACATGGCCACAATTCAGGGAAAATTCATATTGTTATATTTGATCAATGTACAGTAACAATATAGCATAAATTAATCTCTCTGGTATAAGATGTCAGCTCAAAGTCCATATGCAAATTTCTTATTTTTAAACATAAAATGTGTAATAAATAAAAAAAATAAATCTTGCGAGGAAGATGAGGCTATAAGTTCATAGTGATCCTTTTTGATTGGCAGGTCTTATGATACAATCCATGTAAGTTTACTTTTTAGACTCATCTCCTGGTAGAAAGTACGGGTTTGCGTGTCCTTGGACTAGATACGAGTACCGTGAAGTATTTTTGCCTTTAAAAGTCTTCATATCTCCAGACTCAAGATCGTAGGAACCCGTCTAGAAAGAAACAAAGTTATAAATGTCGACTGTATCTTATTATGCATTTGCTCAAAAAACAAACAAACAAACAAACAAAAAACCCATGCAAACCTCTTTAAAACAGCAAAAAATTAACCCACAATTTAATCTGGAAAATCCACCTTTACCGGATTGCTTTATTCTCACACAGTAGAAATAAACCAAAGTTCAAACAGAATAGAAAAAAAAAAAGAAAAACACATAAAAGGTTTGCTGTCACCAAGAAACCCCAGGTCCAAATTACATGTCATGTCTAAATGTACCAGCAGGGGGTGCCAAGGCAAATCAAAAGTCTCAAAGCAAAGCTGAGCCTTACCTTTCTCCATCCTTTGGGGTTTAGCTGAAATCAATAAAGCAACACTGGGAGTCAGGCCAAGCAGGGGGCATGGGGGGAGGGGCTGTTAGCTAGTAGCTGTACTACAAATGTTAGTATGATTGGGTTCAGGGACTACTACGCACAAGTCAAAAGTTACATAACACATCACTGGAACACAAAGCACGGATATGATTGGGTTCATTCCATTGTAATATTAGTTTAGTTAGTACAGTATTAGTTAATTATTGTAGATTTTGGGGAAAACAAAGTAAATAAAAGTTACCATATTTCACTAACTTTACTCTTATGAGCTTTAAGCCATGTTATAATGTTATAATGTTGTTGTCTCAAAAACATACCCAGACTTCTGTTTTGTTTCATTCACACATGTTTGAGTAACCCTGCGTTATTAGTCTGTCTACGTCTCCAAAGCTCAAAATGCTCTATAAAGGGGTAGTTTTCAAGTTAACAGCTACCTTTTACCTTTTGTTCACTACAGAGCGGCAATTCCAGGGCTGAAATCATCCAAATGATTCTAGTGAAGTTGCATGGAATTTAAAAAACACAGTGGAGCACTTCTTGTATTACCACATGAAAAGTGTTTTCTGTTTGAGAGAAGAACTCAGTCTAAATATGCAGGGTTTGTGTGTTAAACATGTGTGAATGAAACAAAACACAACTTCAGATATGTTTTTGATGAGGAAACAACATTATAACATTGATCATAACATAGTGTAATATGGGTCCTTTATCTGAATGAATAGTCTTGCAAGAATACAAATTAGGTGTATGATGTAGGTTTTATAGCAGAGGCTCCATCACCTGCTTGTCTCATCAAAATTTATTGCTTTGCCTGAAATGTTCCAAATAATGGCATTAAACTTATTAATTTCCATGGTGACATCCAGAGCATTTTATAGCCTGGTCAGATCTGTGGATAGGCGGCTATGCTCACAGTGTAAATGAACAAAAGGAAAAAAAAGATGTTTGATGCCATACTTTAGAGCATTATAAGCAAAGCAAAAACATCACAATGGAGACAAGCGCTCTACCAGAAAAGTAACAGAGTGCTTTGAATGTAATTCTTATTCTGTAAAGCACTTTGAATTACTTTGTGTACGAACTGTGCTATACAAATAAACTTGCCTCACCTATTTGAATGAAACTATACCACAACTCACCAGACTGTTGGTTTGGTTGTTTTGTCTACCAGGGCTCTAGTGCTGCCCCCTTCTGTCAGCTCTATGGAAGGACCGGCCTTTACCAAATGCCTATACTAAAATATACAAATACCTATACCAAATACACAAACTAAAGTGTGAGTACATGGGACAGTACTAGTAGGATGCTAACTTTCAATTCTGTATCCCAGGTTTAGTAAGGCATCTCTTGTAAACTTCTATCTGAGTGAAACTATATCCCAACTCACCAGACCGTTGGTTTGGTTGTTTTTCTCTACCAGGGTTCTCGTGCTGGTCCCTTCTGTCAGCTCTATGGAAGGCCCGGGCTCCCAGTGGGTGGTGGCTCTGGGGATGGGGGTGATGTCTGTGGGCCAGGGCTGGTTTGTGTTGCTGACTGAGTACGGACTTTCAAAGTGGGGTACGCTCTTAGAAGAACAGCAGCATTTCCTGATGTCAAAATAAAGAAGATTTAATTAAATTTGTTTATACTTAAGGATACTTAGACATTTTACATTCATTTAAAATTATTTAGTCTAGATAGAAGATGCAAACACTACTAAGCTACTAAGTGTAGGTGGGTAATTATCAGGTAAGTACTTCAGTTTAGCTATTTGAGTACATTTTTGCTTCATATTGGTAGCATTACTTCAAAACAGTAAATAGTAGTACTAGTAGTGGTAGTAGTTGTAGTAGTCTAATGGGTTTTTAAATGGTTTATTAAATTATTGCTTATCTAGAATGAAGTAAATCACTACAAACTTTATAAACTAACTTAAATGTAACTTTTCGATAAAGGGTTCACCACCTGCTTGTTTCCATGGAGATGTTACTGCCTGAAATGTTACACAGTATGTCTTTAAAACTTGAGTAAAGTAGGCCACTCCACCAAGGCTAGTTACAGGTAAGTTCTGTGGAGATGCAAGTCATTTCGCTTGACAGTAAGTATGTTTTAATGTATTTTATTTACATATTTGCAATAAAAACATCTGTAATTGAATAAATGTAATACAGATTGAATTCCCTTGGGATCAATAAAGTATCTGTCTCTCTCTTAGATATGTTAAATGCCATGAGGTTGAACAGTCAGGGCATCTCCATGGAGACAACTTGGAGCGGACCCTCACCAAAGAAGTTACATAGAGCAGCTTTAAGTTTGGACACTAAAAACATCAGTTATACTAACCTTTGACCTCCAAAGCTCAGCCTGACACATTTTAACAAAACCACAGAATAATTAGCCAAGAAAAAACACCACTGAAGTACTGAAGTGCTTATGACAGGTTTTTATGATTCTGTCATTTTGACTTAAATAAGTGGGATAAAACCTGTTGTTAATCTAAATTATAGTTTTAGCCCAACCAAGAAGCAATTTGTGAAGAAAAGATGAAAGAACATGTTTACAGGAAGTGGCATCACAACAAAATAAAGGTGTTTTCTTTTTATTTTAGTTGCCAAATCATTATTTCAGTGTACATGAGAGAAGTCTGAAACCTATAAAAACTACCAAAACCAGGAAAAAGAATGAACATTTTCAGCTAAAACTTAAACATAATGATCTTAAGTGTGTTTGAGTAAAATGACCAGTCCAACCTGTCACAAGCACTTTAAAAGTAAGACTAGAACTCACCAGCAGCAGTACGCCAGCAGAGCCAGGATCAATAAGAGCAGGACCCCTCCTAACACACAGGAGATCACCACCACTGCCAAGAGTGAAGCTGAGGGCGCAGAGAGATTAACGTGGTTTAGCGGATCAATAGAAATGCATTAGTACTGCTGTTCCTGTGTACATACGCCTGTCACGACAACAACTTCTGAACTGTGATATAGCGTTGAAGAAAATATAGACAGTAAGCGATAATATTCAAGCTTATTTATGCCACTGAAACAATAACCCTTAAAATTGCACTGTGTAACCTTCTGGTGGGAGGTCCCGCCAGTTACCAATATTCCAAAGTATGGTATTAAACTTTTCAATCTCCATAGAAATAAGCAGGAGATACCACCAGGCCAATTTACAGGTGAGATATGTGAAGAGGCGACCCCACTCTCAGTAAGAATGCATGTTTTTCAGGTATTTTTGAGCACTATAAACACCCTTAATTGAATAAATGCGTCTTATATAAGTTTAAAACCATACTGTGGAATACTACAGGCAAAGTAATAGCATCTCCACGGTAGTTGACCTCCAATTTGAAAAGTTACACAGTGCACCTTTAAGTAGAACTACGCGGAAAACAAGATTTAAAACATGGTTAAGAAACACAAACGTTAAAATACTACTTAATTTGTATCTATAATGGTCAGAGAAGTCATATTCAACTCTCTACATCTCAAATCTCATTGAAGAGCAAGAAAAATAACAAAAAGACCCCAACAACTGCAAAGAAAAAGTGCCACGATAAATATTGACCCTCAAAAATTACTGTTCCATCAAACATATATTGAATGATAACTCAATATAGTATTTATCGTGACAGGTCTATGTATGTATGTGTGAGATTTGAACTTACAGTCATTGCAGTTGAAGCCAGCATAACCGAAGGGGCATCTGAAGGCGAAAAGAGAAAAAAAGACAACATAGAGTGCTTTGTTAGATCACTACCACTTGGGGGAGCCACACACTTAACTTGTTTTCATTTTCATTATGGATTTGTTCTTGCTTTATTACAGCTAATTAAACTGTAATAATTATAAATTGTTAACAGATTTTTTAGCACTCGTCAATGAAAGTGAATGATTAAAACAAAAAATCCTAAGTACATTAGTTATAGTTTAATCAATGTGTCTTAAGTTGTAGGTTGTAAGTAGTAGTAGTGATTTTGTTAATAAATCTGGTTTGGGTAAAGTAGAACAGGTTGCAAAAAAATAAGTACTTTATTAAAGTTTTTTCATTGTAGGTCTTCACTTCTTCTGCATGTACCTGCTAAATTTAAGATTACTTTAGCAAAAAATTTAAATGAGCTACTCACGGTTTACACGTGTCATCAACTGCCCTTTGACCACTGGGACAGGCTACAAAGAAGTCACAGAAAACATGTAAATTTAGAAAAGTCCCCAAACAAGAAGAACATAGGCCACAGTTATCTATTCAAATTGACATATTTTACGTTTGAATGCACACACTCACACGGCTTCATGCGGATGGTGAAGTACTGACATTTGTAAGATTTACTTTAAAAGGCCCATATTACACTATTTCCAGATCTATGTTATAATGTTGTTTCTTCATCACAAATATACCTGGAGTTGTGTTTTGTTCCATTCACATGTTTAACACACAAACCCTGCATATTTAGGCTCTTTATCTTCTCTCAAACTGAAAACACTCTGTTCCACCTTGTGATGTCATGCGGTAATAGAGAAAGTGCTCCACTGTGTTTTTACACTCCACACACCTTCACTAGAACCATTTGAATGATTTCAGCCCTGGAATTGCCAATCTCTACTGAACAAAAGCTAAAATGAGCTGTTAACTTGAAAAGTATTGCTTCATAACATCACAAGGTGGAACAGAGCATTTTAGCATTGGAGATGTAGACAGACTAATAATAAAGTATTACTCAAACGTGTGAATGAAACAAAAAACAACTCCAGGTCTGATTTTGATGAGGTAACAGCATTATAACATTACAAGAGTCAATTCTGTGTAATATAGGACATTTAAAGGTATAGTATGTAACTTTCTGGAGGTGGCAAGTCACCTGTTTCTTTCCATGGAAATAGAAAGTGAAAGTCCATGGTGAGAGAGACTTTTATGCCATGTGGAATACTGGAAACAAGCAGGAGGAGGCCATTTTCCAGGCCAAATAAGAGTCAGGTTTATGGAGAAGCAAGCCTGCTCAAATTCAGGACTTGTTTTCTATGTTTTTCAGTGAAATAAAGACAAATGAAAACTATGATTTTGGTTTTGTCTATTTTTTGGCTAAAAAGTTACAAACTGTAGCTTTAATTCAAGTATATGGACTAATGGCCAGTGACAGTCAGCTATATTTACTCTGTTGCATTTATTTAAAAACTACTACTACTACTTTTGAGAGGAAAAATAACACATTAACTTGTATTGAATGTATTTAAAGAATCATCAAAGATTTGTGGTTTTGGTTTCCTTCATTTGGATTTTTCCGATATTTTTGACTGATTACTCATCATTTACTAATTAACTTAGTGACTAACTAAACCAATATCATAAAAAAAACAGATTTATAATATCCATGTATTAATTTGAAGTATGGAGTATTGTATGAAGTAAGTATGACGTCTTTTGAAGTAACAATTTTCTTGAGTAGATTTTTTGGCAGCTCAAGCCTCAGCTGCTCATAATACACTTTTATATACTGTTCATGGGAAAATGGTGATTATAGGCTCTTGCTGCACTATTCTTTACTGTTTGGTCCAATGGCTTCACTCTTTAACAACTGTGATTCCCCCACATGTCTCCAGGGAAACGGCTGAATTAAAACGAAATAAATTTGAGAGATAAATGATAAAAAGGTCAAAGGTCGTACAGCTGAAAAGGCCGGGGATCTCGACCTCGGTCCACAGCTCACTCCCTGTTGCTTCACCGCCTTTTTCTCACACAAAACTGTTACGACAAGTCAAAGAAAATCGAGTTACTGCGCCTTTAAAAAGATATGGGACTTAAACTCAGTGGGGTCTCCAGCTTTCATCTTTAAAAGACTTTGACGATATACAGTAAGTAACAAAGTGCATTAAAGAATAGAAGACGTCAAGAGAAGATTTTAAAGGTTTCTTGTGGTCTGTAGTAAAATAGTTCCATTTAAAGACTTGTTTTAGACTGTTCTTTTGTAATTGCCGGGTTTTGGATGGCATCATAACAGTCTGTAAACCAAAACTATTCACCACTAATGGGGGAAAGCTAAAACTAATACTATTAAAATTTGAAATGCAGGTTTTTGTTGAAGTAGTAGAAATTCTGGTGTCACTTGTCACTATTAGAAGGTTAATTGTTAATTGTGGATATTAAGTATAATACATAGTCATTAATAGAGAAAACTGGCTTTTTGTAAGAATGAGGATGGTCATTGCTTTGTCAAAGCAAAAAAAAAAAAAAAAAAAAACATCTTTTGCAAGAATAAAGAAAAATTTGGGCTCTTGGGCTGACAATTTAAAACAATATCCTATCTATTCAACGGTGACAAGTCCAAAAAGTATTGTATAACAGTATAACAGGGAGGTGAACCCCATGAATAGTCACTACTGCTATAACAAACTAGAGCTAATAATTCTAGAGTCAAAGGCATTTTTTTTGTTGTAAACCAGATTGCTGGTGGTAATATTTAGTCAGTTTCCCTCAAATCTGCTACAAATGAATTCTTTGTGTTAAAACTAACCATTGTCCAATAAACAGAACACCAGTACATTTAACATTATGTCTGAAGGCCCTATATAACGCAAAATGGACTCTTGTGAGCTTTAAACAATGTTATAGTGTTGTTAGCTCATCAAAAACATACCTAGAGTTGTGTTTTGTTTCATTGGGTAATCCTGCGTTATTAGTCTGTCTACATCCCCAAAGCTCAAAATGCTCTGTTCCACTGTGTGATGTCATGAAGCGGTATTTTTTAAGTTAACAGCTACCTTTTACCTATTGTTCTTTAGAGATTGGCAACTCCAGGGCTGAAATTATCCAAATGATTCTAGTGAAGGTGTATGGAGTTTCCTGTACAGTATTACCACATTGCATCACAAGGTGGAACAGAGTGTGCTCTAACTAAGAGGAGAACTCAGCCTAAATATGCAGGATTTGTGTGTTAATCATGTACAGTGAATGGGTATGTTTTTGATGAGGAAACAACAATATAACAGGTGAGAAAACAGTGTAATATGGGCCTTTTAAATGATAAGACTCAAGATTATATTTCCTGTTGTACCTTTGCAGCTGGTGTTGCTGGAGTAGAGCTGGTTGAGGGTGACGTAGCCGCGTAAGCAGGTGCATTGGGGCTGGTCATTCACAACACCGCAGGAGGTGGTGGAGAGATCACAGGGAACGAGGACGCCCGGCTGGCACAGGTCTCCAGCTAAAGCAACAGAAAACAATGCAGAAAACTATTAGTCAATCGAGTAATATTAATCCATATAATCCATTATTTGAAATGGTGACAATAAAAAAAAAAAAAAAAAGACAGATTGTGGCCGTTCACATTTTGCTGTATTAGTTGAAACTGTAATAACATTAATCACTGCCAAAATATCATAAATGTGTGTATGCCAGGTTTTGACGAGCCTCTAATTTTAACTTAATTTGGGGATAATACCTGTTGTGAATATAAATGATAGTTTTACACAAATCAAGAAAAAACTAAAACACTGAAAAATAAAACGGAAATACGGGAGTTATATTTTAGAGCAGGTGTCTCCAAACTGTAGCTTGGGAGCTCTCCAACCCCTTTCAAGTAGCTCGCCAAGATTTCTGAATTCTATGTCTTGTGGATAATAAGTTAAATTTAATTAATTACCATTGCAAATGTATTATTTTGATCTAACTCGGTGCACCGATAAATGGATAATGCTTTATGTTTTATAAGCATCTAACTGTTCCCCATCTAAGGCTGTGGCTCTTATATTCACTCGTTCTTTGTTTCTTTCTTTTCTTTCTTTGTGACTGCTGAAATTGGTAGCTCTCTGGCATTTTTGTTTCGTAAAGGTAGCTCACTGGAGAAAAAGGTTGGAGACCCCTGTTCTAGAGATGCCATATTGATGACATTGCACTGGGAGAATATTTAGTATATTTACAATAGTTGTAATCCCACCAAATTAAGTCACAGTTAGAGAATCATAGAAATCTCCCATATGCACTTGAAAGGTGCACTGCTCAACATTTCCAGAGAAGGTTCTGCCACATGCTTGTCTCCATGGAAATGTTGTTGCTTTGTCTAGAATGTTCTACAGTAAAGATTAAACCCACCTATCACAAGGGAGACAAGCAGGTAACAGCATGTTACATTACAGTTCAGATCTGTGGAGAGTTGCCTCTATTCACAGATGGAATTACTGTATTTTTGAGCAACAGGAACACCTGTAATGAATAAATGCTACATGGAAATGTTTAATGTCCTACCGGGGAACATTCCAGGCAAAGCAATAACATCTCCATGGAGACGAGCAGTTAGCAGACAATCCACCGAAAAAGTTATGCAGGGCATCTTTAAAACTTTTATGACTTTCTAGTATTTTGGCCCTTTAAAAATGTTTTTAAGACTAGTTTTTTGCATAAAGTGAAATACCATTGTACGTTGCTGCAACCAGAAGTCCAGTGTTTGATGAGTTTATAGCTTGGTCTATGGCCTTCTGGACATCAGCTGCAGTAACAGTGGTGTCCTCATAGATGTTGTCCACAGTTGCTACGACACTTCCCGGCCTGTAACGGGGTAAATATAAATGACAATGAAATGAAGGATCTTGTATTTGCATGAAATGATTCTATTAAAAAGCTGTGTCATAAACAAAACAGTCCAAGTCTACTATATTTACATAAAGCTTTGCAACAAAATATGAAACATATGAAGGTTTGTAGACTGCATGCATGGAAATCTTAGAAAAGAAAACATTAATAAATTAACTATATAAATGGAAAGACATTATATTAGCAAACTGCATATAATGTTATAAGTTTAACTAGTTTAACTATCTGTAACTAATCTGTTCACTTCTATGTTTCTTATTTAATTTTCAGATTACTGTTTAATGTGGTTTGATGTTTAAAGGTCCATGTTAGAATGTTGTTACCTCCTCAAAAACATATCTGGAGTTGTTTTTTGTTTCATTCACGCATGTTTGAGTTATTCTGCTTTATTCGTTTGTTTACATCTCCAAAAGTCAAAATGCTCTGTTCCACTTTGTGATGTCATGAAGGGGTAGTTTTCAAGTTAACAGCTCCTTTTACTTTTTGTTCAGTAGAGACTGGAAATTCCAGGGTTTAAATCATCTACATGATTCTAGTGAAGGTGTATGGAGTGGAGCATTTCCTGTATTCCTATATGAGATCACAAGGTGGAGCAGAGTGTTTTCTGTTTAATAAAATAATTTAGCCTAAATATGCAGGATTTGTGTGTTCAACGGGTGAATGAAACAAAACACAACGTCAGATATTTTTGTGATAAGGAAACAACGTTATAACAAAGATCAGAAAATAGGGTAACATTTAAATATGACGACTTTCATACTTACGTGAGCTTAATAACGTCTGACCTAATGTAACCCTTCTGGCCTTTGAGAATCTTGAAAAGCTGGAGAGAATAAAACAGCAACAATAAATCACAGATGTTATTTTTACAAATGTTCCAATTAAACTGTGAGCTCACCTCATCAGAAATCACTCCTGCTGTACTTTGGAAAACATTTGAGGACCTGTTGCTCATTTCATTAGAAAACGTCAGTTTGGTGACTCGGAGCAGCCCAGGGACAACTTGGGCTGAAAGAGAAAAATAATGTTTTATTTTATTATCACAAACAAACCTGAAGATGTGTTTTCGTTCATTCACACACAACACACAAACCCTGCATATTAATTTCTTCTTTCAAACTGAAAACACTCTGTTCCACATTGTGATGTCACTGTGATGTCATGTGGTAATACAGGAAGTACTCCAAACTCCATACACATTTCGATGATTTCAATCCTGGAATTGTCAATCTTTGCTGAACAAAAAGTAAAAGGAGGTGTTGACTTGAAACTTATGTAATCCCATAGTCATCCAGGTGGGATCCATAGAAAAAATTCTTCACAGATTCTTAACTTAACTAAAACTTAACTGAACTGAAGAAGCTGCTTGGATGAGCAGCGAAAGGTCTTCACTCTAAAAAAACATTTTTGTCCAATTGAGATAATTGAATTTTTCTTTTGCTATTGAAAAGTACAGCTTCATGACATCACAAGGTGGAACAGAGCATTTGGACCTTTGGAGATACAGACGTAATAATAAAGTGTTACTCAAACATGTGTGAATGAAACAAAATGCAACTCCAGGTATGTTTTTGAGGAGGTAACAGCATTATAACATGCCTGAAAGCTCACAGGAGTCAATTTTACGTAATATAGGCCCTTTATTTCTTCTTACCTTTCACACATTGCCCGTTGTTTAAGTATCTGCCAGAGATACAGGCACAGGTGCCATTGAGACAGACACTTTCAGCTGGGCACGGCTTCCCCGGACAAACTGTATGCAAACATGAATTATTAGTTTTGGATATTATTATTATCTATTTATTATTATTATTATTTTTATTTTTTTCTGAATTTTTGTCCACTTAGAATAATATATATATTTTCCTTGAATACGCTCTGTACACTAAATCAAGACTGTTCAAGTTTGATGCCTGTATTTATTTATTTTCCTATAGGCAAAAACAAATACCCAAATTAGATTTTTGCTCTATAATAAATCATCCAAACTTCAATTCTTAATTTGAACCCTGTAATTGAAAAAGCATGATCCGGTAAGCTGTAGATTTCCACATACATATAGCTGGAGCTGCAGTGGTGCCGGTGCTGCCCCCTGTAGTTGACTGGGTGGTTGTACCAGTAGTCACAGTGGTCTCTGTTGCCGGGGTAATAGTCGTGCGTGTTGATGTTGAATTAGTGGTTACTACAGTACTGGAGGCCACTGAGGAAATACATATTCTAATGAGTATAGTATATATGAAGCTAAAAATACAATACAAGGAAGTAGTAACAGCAATTATCATCTTAACAATGAAAAGGTGGTTGAAACTACTATTAGCTGTTAGCCCGACTAGCCAATGTCATTTTCAGTGGATTTTTGAAAATCTATGAGACCAAATGTTTTTCTGTCATCAAATTTTTAGTTTTTTTGGTTTGACTTCTTAGCCACTGGTAGTAATCAATGCTTTGCTTGAAATTTAAAGGTGCATTGTGTAACTCTTCTGGTAGAGGATCCATCATCTGCCATGGAGATGTTGCCAGGAATGTTCCACAGTATGGCATTACAATTATGTATCACTTAAAGAAACAGTAGTTGACACCTCTGGGCCAAGTTATATGTCAGATCTGCGTGAATGCGAGCCCACAAAAAGAAGAAGCTTTTTAGGTCAAAACAAATCCATGTTCTTGAATAAATGCAAGATGGATACATTTAAAGCCATACCAGAACATTCCAGACAAAGCAATAACATTTCCATGGAAACAAGCCAGTTACACAGTGCACCTTTAAAAATAGGCTGCATGCAAATAATGGCTAGACAGGCTAAGTAGCTATACTGCTGAATATTAAAATGGAGACAATTGGGTATATGTTTTAGGTTTTTGCATTTTCCATGATAACCAACTTATAACATTTGCAATTTCATTGTCTAGTTTAGGCCTGTCATGATAACATATTTTGAAGTACAATACAAAGCTGAAGAAAATATAGATAATAATACTGAAACTGACATAATAACCCTTATGTTCAATAAATAAATAGCTGAAAATTACTTAGTTAATCTGTATCTATAATGTGTCAGAGAAGTCATTTATTCAACCCTCTACAGCTGAAATCTCATCGTAGTACAAAAAAAATATTGTTCCATAATCAGAGGTGGAAGAAGTACTCAATTTTGTTACTGAAGTAATGAAACCAGAGGAGAGAAATACTAAAGTAAAAGTAAAAGTACCATATTAAAAAAAAAATCTTCTCAAGTAAACGTATTAAAATACCTGTTTAAAAATATACTTATAGTAAAAAGTATTTCACACAGATTTTGAGGTCTTCGTTCGTATTTTTATACTTTTGTCTGCTCAAATTATGAATGTGAAAAATAAACCCTTCAGCCTTTTCAGCAGGTCTTAAACAATAATGTACAAAAAATACTTTTAGTTTTCAGTCCTGTTCAAAAATGTAGTGGAGTAGAAAGTACAGATACCAGGTCTCGAATGTAGTGAAGTAAAAGTAATACTCATCCACTGTAAAATGTACTTAAGTAAAGTACAGATACTTACACATTTGACTTAATTACTGTACTTTACTACTTTTACTTGGTTCCCTACTGTCCATAACACATACTGAACAATAACTCAGTATAGTACTTAGTATCACGACAGGCCTACCTAGATTTGGTACTGCCACTAAATACAATGACAACTTACAAATCATTCAAACTGAATTGAGTTTGAATAGCCACTTTTACACTTGTACTACTCTAACATAGGTTTACACATTGTCTTCCTTTTAATACAGAAATGTCTATAGGGATCAAAGAGTTGGTCCTACCTCCAGAGGTTGTTGCTGAGGGACTAGGGTTGGTGGTACTTCCGGTAGGGTTTATGGTGCTATTGCCTGGGGTGGTGACTGAAGAAGGGGTAGTAGTAGTAGTAGTAGTATTTGAAGTAGTAGTAAGCACTGGAGAAGGGGTAGTAGTAGTAGTAGTAGTATTTGAAGTAGTAGTAGACACTGGAGAAGGGGTAGTAGTAGTAGTAGTATTTGAAGTAGTAGTAGACACTGGAGAAGGGGTAGTAGTAGTAGTATTTGAAGTAGTAGTAGGCACTGGAGAAGGGGTAGTAGCAGTAGTAGTAGTATTTGAAGTAGTAGTAGACACTGGAGAAGGGGTAGTAGCAATAGTAGTAGTATTTGAAGTAGTAGTAGACACTGGAGAAGGGGTAGTAGTAGTAGTAGTAGTATTTGAAGTAGTAGCAGACACTGGAGAAGGGGTAGTAGTAGTAGTAGTATTTGAAGTAGTAGTAGACACTGGAGAAGGGGTAGTAGTAGTAGTATTTGAAGTAGTAGTAGACACTGGAGAAGGGGTAGTAGTAGTAGCATTGGTAGTAGTATTAGTAGTAATGACTGGAGAAAGGGTGGTAGTTGTATTGGTAGTAGTAGTGGTAGCAGTAGTAGTAGTGGTATTAGTATTGGTAGTAGTGGGTGGAGAGGGTGTGGATCCATTTGAAGTAGTTGTAAGGACAGTGCTAGGTACTGCAGTTGTCGGACTTGTAGTTGTAGCATTGAGGCTTGTAGTTGGTGAAGCTGTGGTATTACCTATAGTTGTAGTACTATTTCCTGAGTTAGTTGGTGTACTGACTGCCAAAGTAGTGTGATTTCCCGTAGTTGCAGTTGTGATCAGTGAAGCAGTAGTAGTAGTATTAGTGTTAGTAGTAGTGGTAGTGGTAACATTGTTCGGTTGGGTGACAGATGTGGTGGACTGGTTTAGAGGAGTAGTAGTTAGTGCCATAGACGTACTTTCAGAATGGCTTGTAGTAATTGTAGTAGTATAATTACTTGGGCTTGTACTTTGTGTAGTAATTGTAGAAACATTCCCAGTGGTTGTGTGATTTGATGTATTTGGGGTAGTTGAGGTTGTGATATTGCCATTACTAGTACTATGAGAACTGAATGTAGTAAATTCCGTTGTTGAGTGATTTCCAGTGGTAGTACTGGGAGCTATGGAAGTAGTAGTAGTTGCTTGTGTATTATTTGAAGTAGCTGTATTATTTCCAGGACTTGGAAGGGTGATCGTAGTTGTCAAATTTGAAGTATTTGGCGTTGTTCCCATTAAAGTAGTATGTTCAGTAATGTTGGGGGTTGTAGTAACAGTAGTAGTAATGTTACCTGGGCTTGTTTGTGTACTCAATGTAGTAAAGTTATGAGGCTGTGTGACCGAAATTGTCTGATTTGCAGTGCTTGAGGTTGTAGTACTGTGTGTTGGTCCTGCAGTAATAGTAGTAGTAATATTATTGTCAGGGCTTGTACTATGTGTACTCATTGTGGTGAAATTGTGAGACTGAGTGGTTGTCTGATTTGCAGTATTTGGCATAGTTCCCATCAATGTAGTATGTGCAGTATTATTTGGGCCTGAAGTAACGGTAGTAGTAATAGTAGTAACATTACTTTCGCTTGTACTTTGTGTGCTAATAGTAGTAAAATGTGTTGTTGAGTGATTTCCAATGGCAGTGCTAGTGGCCATAACAGTAGTCAACTCTGTCATAGCACTTGAATTTGTAACTGGAGTACTCAACGCAGTGTGATTTTGTGGTGTAGTGGCATTTGAAGTTGAACTATGAGTAGTAGTAGCAGTGGTAGAAGTACTATTTGTTACTTCCGTAGTCGCTGCCATAGAAGCTGTAGTTACAGTTGCATTTCTGTCTACTGTAGTGGTAGCATTTTCTGGCTGTGTAACTGTTGCGGATTGAGTGCTGGGTGATTCAGAAGTAGTATTAGTAGTAGTAGTAGTAGTAGTAGTAGTAGCAGTAGTAGTAGTATGTGTTCCATTGGTGGTTTTGTCATTGTTTGTGGTCAGCTGTGTTGTACTTTGACCTGTCGTAACAATCGTACTTGAATTCCCATTATTTAAGGTGGTCTGGCTTGTCTCTGGACTAGAATTATTGGCAGTTGTGGAGGTTGCATCTTGACCGATTGTGGTTGAGTTGTCAGAAGTTTGGGTAGTCCTCTTGGTCGTGGCGAGAAAGGTAGTGTCTCCCCTCAGCGGTGTAGTGGAGGCGGGTAAAAATGTAACAGTTGCGTTGGTTGAATCTTGGCTCGTAGTGGTGGTCCCGTAGGTGGTTGCGGATATTCCTGCAGTGATAAACAAAAAATAACTATATGTAATTTTTTTTTGCCGATCTACAAGCAAAATACATCATACCTTTCTTTCAAAGTGACATTATGTACTTAATAGTCAAATTTAGCATAATAAACACTAGTGAGAAGGCTGAAAGTGGATTAAAAGTGTGTAATCTTTCAAATAATCACTTTAATCACTAATAATTTGTCCTTGGTTACTTTGTGGTTAACTTTATGGCATATTCTCATTTTAAATGTTTTAGCACATTTACGGAGCAAAAATGATGATGGCTCTTTATTTTATTTAACCTTTATTTAATCAGGAAAAAATCTCCTGGCCGAGAATCAGCAACTACATAGTAACAACAAACAGGCAACAATAAAATGGCAAAACAAGTGTGCAGTACTGAGGCAATCTCTGACGCTTTCACCTTTGATTTAAAAACATTTAAGGGCAAGAGCTGAGTCACTTTTCAATCTTTCTTTTGTTCCAGGCAAAAGGAGCTGAGTGAACAAAGGCTTTCTTACCCAGCTCTGTGTGGGCATAAGGAACAGAAAGCAACATCTAGGCCTCTCATGATAACACGTTTTAAAGCACGATATATTGGTACACAGATATACTGCGATAAACGATAATACTGAAACTACTTTATGCCATTGATACAATTAAAATAAAGCAGAATAATCCCAGTACCACCTTTTTTAAACAGACAGTATCACTAAAAGGCCTGAGCTGCAAAAAATATATATCAAGTGACTTATTCAACCCTCTGCAGCTCAAATCTTATTGTATTACAAGAAAAATAGCCAAAACTCCCACTCTTACAAAGAAAATGTATCCACGATAAATATTGAGCTCCAAAATAGTATATTGCTCCAGCTTCTATGTATTGAACCATAAATGTGATTAAAGTACAGATGTAGGGAGGCAGTAGTCTGAGCATAACCTTGTAAATAAAAGTATACCTACGCCCTGCCTCCTAGATGCACTAGATGAACATAAGTCACAGTGATGCATCATAGCTCTTTATCAGTGAAACCTGATAAGAAGTGTCGATCATCTGAAGGTATGAAGAGGATGATTTCATATTAAAAAAAAAATAAAATCACCATAGTCTATTATAGTTAAGAACATTGCAGTGACACTCTTTTTTTTTTTACTTCAAAAGAAAAACACATCTTATTACGAAAGAAGAAACACAATTTAAATGTGTGATTTAAAATTGAAGTCATCGATCAAGACACCAACGTACTTATATTCATGAATCACCTCTGTGACATTCCTTCCAAGAGTGGACACTATTGGAATAGTTTGAGGCACCTTCTTAACGTTGGAAAACAAAATTAGCTTAGTCTTGTTATCAGCACTGAGGACCAGTTTTAACTGAAGAAGTGAATGCTTAACAGCAACAAAAACTTTCTGCAAGGATTCAATGGCCTGAGCAAGAGATGATCCAGGGCGTCAGAGACATTTAAACCTTTAAGACATTGATGTCAATTATAAATAGCAGTGGCCCCAAAACAGAGCCCTGCAGAGATAGAAATAATCTGAGAAACATGCAACTGGCAAAATAGTTGGTATTTTATAACAGAATGGTCAAAGGTATCAAAAGCTTTTAACAGAAAAATAAAAAGTGAAGCACAGACTGTTTCTTATCAAGTTCCACAATAATATAATTTATCACCTTCATAGTAGCAGTGATCATACTGTACTTAAAGTGATATAGTGGTAGAGTATTGGATTCATTTGACAATCTGATAAGCAGCAACAGTACAGTCTGTTTTGTTAATGTGTACCTTATATGAGGCGTTACTCAACTATTATCATTGTTGAAACAGCCTGGTGATTTTATACCAGATGCTCATTCTTTGCTTGGAATAGATCATGCTTAAGTGTCTTGTCCAGAGACCAAAAGTAAGTGCTTTGTCAGGATTTGAACCGGCCACCTTATAGTCAAAGGGCAGACTGTACCACTATTTCCCCAACAATTACCTCTATAACACTTCTTCTAAATATTCTGGTAAAATAATTAAAAGCTTTTTCCTTTTACTGTAGTCCCGTCAATGTTCACACTTAAAGATTCTCTGAGTTGTGTAATGTTTGCTGTCTTGTGAAAAAAAAAAAACGAAAAGAAAGTGTCACTGAGTTGAACTGGCAACTATATAGTCAGAGGGTGAAATCTTGACTGTACCACACCTCATATTACTATAGTAATATAATCCTTCTAAATATTCCAGTAAAATAGTTAAAGCTTTTCCTTTTACTGTAATCCCGTCATTGTTCACACTTAAAGATTCTCTGACCAAACAAAGAGTGAGTTGTGTAAGGTTTGCTGTCTTGTGAAAAAAAAACTAAAAGAAAGCGTCATTGATGAGTGGATGTGAATGTTCAAAAGAGCACTTCACAGGCTAATGGCTCAATAATGCGTTTGTGGAAATACTCAGAGCCCGCTAACTCTTAACACAGCGTAAACAAAGCTTCATGAATGATGAGGTAAAAGTGGACAAAAGCCGAGTCAATAAAAACTTCAGCTTGAAGTGCTTCCCTTTCATGTCATCTTTGTTATTCTTATACTGAGACAAAAACATGAAAAATTAGCTTTACCTGTACGTCTACTGTCTATTTCTTTCAAAATAGCCGACTTTCATTCATTGGGTTTAAAAAGAACAAAAGAACGCTTGCGGGTAAAAACAACAAAATATTTTATGTGTCTGACCTTCAAGCTACTCTGACAGCTCTAATAAACTTACAAGAGGCATCCTAACAAATGTACACAATATGCAGATACTATTAGTGAACAGAATCTCTGTCAAATTCTGGATGCACCAATTCGTCGCAGGAGAGCCAGACGGCAAATATACCCAAACTCAAATACCACACACTTTTGCATCACCATATGCACGCAGATTTCCTCCCGAAAACACTCATCTAAACACGGAATAAAAAGTGAAGACACAACGCCACTTTTGCGTCTTCTGTTCAGACCGTCATCATATAAACGTAGCCTGAGTAGGAGTGGGACAAGACACAATTTCCACAAGATGAGATGAGAAACGAGATTGGGTCCACAATTATTTGACTTTATATTTTTGTTTAGATTCTAGTGCTGCTTTCAGAACTGCAAGACGCGTAACCCTTTTTTGTACAATCCAAATGTAAACACAAGATCATTTTTCTCGTGTGCACGATTCCTAAGTATCCATTTTATTGACAACCCTACTCAATGTTACAAAATATTTATGTCTGTTCTTAGGACAAATACAAATGATAGATTGGCTTGTTGACCTGAATAAGTCAGGAAAAAAATATATCTAGCCTTATATATTACAAGTGTGATTTGAGATCTTATAATATAGACAATTCCATTTATTTGAGAGATGACAAATAATGTAACCTCAAAGAATTTAGGAGCATTTTTGTAACAGGTTTTATAGACAATAAGACCATCAGGACTCAGACATAAATATACCCAAGAAATGTTACCTGAATAACTGTGACCTTTGTGATATGAATATAAATACAAATTGGCATGCAAATTGTTTTTCCCTTGTACTCTATAGCTGCATGTGATTCAAAATTGCTATTATAATCTGTCATTAATCCATAAAAAAGGTGTGTCATATTCTTCTTGCTGTGCTGAAGTCTGTTCCTGGTTAAGTTTGTCCTCATTTAGCGTTTATAGCCTCAAACAGGAAGTCCCAGAGCGTGGAGTCACAGGAGGGGGCTTTACCATGAACTGTGAGCCTCTGCATTCAAGATCCTTTTATATCCACTTTCTGAATACACAGACAAATGCATTATGATTCAGTCACCTTTAATGGTCACTAACAGTCACTCAATTAATTTAACAATATTTGAAATTAAAGGGCCTGTATTACGCTATTTTCTGATCTATGTTATAATGTTGTTTCCTCATTTCAAACATACCTGGAATTGTGTTTTGTTTCATTCTCACATTTTTTTAACATGCAAACCCTGCATATTTAGGCTGAGCTCTTCTCTCAAACTGAAAACTCTATTCCACCTTGTGATGTCATGCAGTAAGTGCTTCACTGCGAAACTTAAAAAAACTCAAGTTATAAAAATACTGTTTGTTGTCCAAAATCTGTACTTCCTTGTGCTTATTATTACTTTAAACAGTGTATTGAATTACCTAATACAGTTACGTTTACAATAAGTACTTCTTATTTTAGACTTGCCCTTATTGTTCTGATAAAATCCTTAGAAAACTTCACACCCAGAACAGTAAGTCTGTACTGTGATATTTCTCCCACTAAGTACACATCCTGGTATTACTAATGGTTTTGTCTCTTAGTAACAGGGATGCATGAAAAATGAGTTGTACACTTTTATGAGGACTCTGTAAACACACACCCAGCGCCACATCATGATTACGTACACAGGAGCCTTATCTCATGTATTTATATGTTCTATTCTCATTGTTGTAAAAATAAGGGTTGGTCATAGTTAAGTTTCTTGTTTGGTAAACTAGTCTCAGAGGTGGAAATAACAAAAAAAATGTATCTCGAGGCTGTTATTATGATTATTATTATGTCAACAGAAAGGTGTTGAAACATGTGATTGAATGTTTTTTTTTGTTTTTCTTTCACATTTTAGCTTTAAAGAAGGTCTATTGTGCTTGTGTCTGCTATATAGGTATAATCTATGACACGAATGAATCATTATGTTATAATTTGAACATTTTAAGTCGCAATATTCATCTAAAATGACTTAAAAAAACATATCTGCTGACTTCCACTTTAGAAAACTGTGGTGCCCAATGGGAGCAGACGTCTCCGTAAATGTCATCACAACAAAGAGTCGCCATCTCCTATGGATACCTGCAGATCATACTAATGACTAGCAGATTTTTTTTTTCATTTGTAGCAAAAGAACTACGCAACACTGCTGTATTCTATGTGTCTTACAGATGAACAAAATAAACAAAGTACGTACAGAAGAGTGGTCGTGTGCTGGTGGGGGTGAAAACGGGTTGATTGTCAATATGGCGTCTTGAAAATAAATGATTAAAGATTTCTCGAACATGCACAAATCATTCCAAATACAACTTTGTGACGATAAATGAGAAGAGAAAACAGCTATAACATGGTTAGAATTTCTGGAAAGTCGATTTTGCGTGATATGTTTGCTTAAATGCAGGGTTTTTTTCTGCATTTAAGCAAATCATTTATCTACTATAAATGATTTGATATTCAAACAATATTACCCATATTAGAAGAATCTGCCCCAGATAATAAGATTATGAGATTATGAGACAAGATTATGTAAAAGTGAACCAACATAATACAATTCTGAAAAAATACCAGTGTAAAGTTTTAAAAAGTACTTGCTTATACATACACTGACCATTGAACAAGATGGAAAAGGTGACTTGCCCAAGGACACAACATCAGTACACAGATAATGAAATATAATATTATAATATAATGGTATTAATCATTCTAAAACAATAAAATACATATTACATCCTCAAAATAAAACTAATGTTAACATTATCAATGGAATAAAGCCTTTAGCCTTCAGCTTGTTTTATTATGTGACATTTTTGACATTTTTGTGTACTTTGCAAGGGCTTGTTTTATGGTGGTAAAGGTTAAATACCTTTTGCATACTGCATATTTTACATAACAAACACCCCACTGAAATTTCTGTTAAATCCACAGGTCTTTTTCTGACAGGTTGATGGACACTCTTACTCCCCCAGTCCCATCTTTGAACAGCTCCAAACTACAATCTGGTCTTTTGTAATGTCCAAAATGCTGTTGAATATAGATGTAAATCTATAAATTTTAGGTTACTTTCTGCGCAAATGTTTAAAGGTGCATCGTGTAACTTTTCTGGTGGTCAGATCTGCGGAGAGGGAACCATGCTCAGAGTTAAAATGTACATTTTTCTGAGCCTTTTTGAACTATAAAACTACCTGTAACTAAATAAATGAGAGAGCTGTTTAATGTCATCCTGTGGAACATTGCAGGCAGTCAATGAAATATCCATAGAAATAAACAGGTGATGGACCCTCAACCAAAAAGTTACACAGTGCAGCTTTAAGAAATTAAACATGAAAAGGCATAGCTCAGTAAAATGATTAAAGCCATATCACTGTTGTCTATGTAAAGATGCACTATTTAACTTTTCTGAGGGAGGGGCCACCTACCTGTTAAATACTTGATGTATGTTCCACAGTATGGTAGTATACTTATCTATCTTGTATTTCTTTCATTTTGGGAGTTTTTATATCTTAAAAATAAAAAGCATGAATTCTCACTATGAGCGGGGTCGCCTCTCCACAGATCTGACCTCTAACTTGGCCCACTGGCACCAATTGCTTGTCTCCATGTGCATATAAGTGCTTAATGCCAAATGGGGAGCATTCCAGGAAAAGCAACTCATCTCCACGGAGACAAGCGGAAAAGTTAGAGATAGAGAATATTTCATAACCACATTATTGTCCATCATGGAAAAATTCTATTCAGTAAACGAGCTTGTCAAACTTTGAACAGCTAATCAAGCAGATTTTAAAACCAAAATAATGAAATACTCGTAGATTTTTTTTTTTCTGTCAGTTCTTGGTCCAATACTTCCTGCTGTTTCAGTGTTAACATGGCAGGAAGGAATTTCATTATTTCAAGATTAGCTGTCCGCAGTGTCCAGTGGTGGCAAGAGCTGACGCACTGCTTTTGTTTTGCATGTTATATGATTTCATGTTCTTCCATTGCACCTGTCAACACACCTGTCTAGGAGAAGCCTCTGGAAAGAGGAAGAAAGAGCATAATGAGGAAATGGTACCTGTGAGCTGGAACACAACACCAGCTATCAAATGTTTTCATGTGTTTGACATTTGCTAACTTCCATTTGTCATTGTGTTGTTAAAAAAAAACAACAACAATATAATTCATCTGGTCGGTGTGGACATGCCACAGCTTTGCCTGGAATGTTCCACAGTATCGTATTAAGCTAAGTATTTCCCCATGGAGACAATGAAGTAGGTGACACTATCTGATGTGGAAAGGCAAGTCCACGCACAATGACAATGTACTTTTAGCAATAATAGGTCTGTCTAATCACCATGGAGACAAAAAGTTACACACTGCATCTTCAAGGAACAAACACAGTCAACTTTTGCTGATAAGATTATGTGACTTCTACTTTGTAATATTAGAGTAGCTATAAGCAAGTACAACTGAAATGGTGGTTTAAGTTTGTTTCTTCATCAACATATTTGAAGTTTTAAGGTGAGAGTGAAAAAACTGGAAAAAAAAAAAAAAAAAAAAACTGCTGGCAAATGCGAGCTAGCTTGTGACTGTAATGTTATTTGAGAGGGACTTGTTCAGCTCACCTGCTGCAGTTTCAACTAAGACAAAATAAAGGTTAGGGCCTGTTTAAACGAGAATGCTTGCTGGTAAAAATGACAAAATATTTTATCGAAAGTGCCTTTTGTTTAGATTTGTTTAGATGGTGATGGCGTTTTGGGGGCTTAAAAACACAAAAATATGTAAAAGTTGAATATGCTCCGCCGTCTACATTGCCCAAAACGCAAAATACATCACCACCTAGCTGCCTGGCATGCATATCTAATCAAATTCCACACACTTTTGCGTCACCGTATGCACTCAGATTTCCTCCCGAAAACACTCGTCTAAACATGGAATAAAAAGTAAAGACGCGACGCCACTTTTGCGTCTTGTGTTCAGACCATCGTCATATAAACGTAGCCTCAGATTAAAGTCAAGCTTGTGTAACAGAATTTCAGACAGAGCAGTGCCTCTAGTTAGCATCTTATTATTGTCTATATTGTTAAACAGGCACTGGAATTTTTTGGCAGTATCATATTAAACGTATCTATTTCCATGGAGACAAGTACCAAGCCAATTTACAGGTCTGATTTGTGGAGAGGTGGGCCCACTTACAGCAGAATACATACTGTTTTATTGTAAATAATAAAAATAAATAATAAGTTAATTCAATGTCACAGTGTGGTACATTCCAGGTAAATCAATCTCCCTCGTATATCTCCATGGACATAACCAGGACTTGTACATAGAAAAGTTACATAATGCACATTAAAGAAACCATGTGTTGATTTACATACATTTACATTTACACTTCTGTTTCAATGCCAGCTGAAGTTCCATTTGGCGTCACCTGTTTCTGCTGAAGCAAATGCAAAGAGGAGCAAACAAAAAACAAATGAACCTTTCTAATCTGAAACAAATAAGGTAATAACTGTTTCTAGACGACAGCGCGTTCATGATTCAGGGAGGGGGAGTAACTACAGTGAGTATTTTTAGAATTAGATTAGATAATACTTTATTGCCAGATACAAAATTTGTTTTGCAATGAAACAGCAGCTCCATCACATAGATACAATACACAGACATCACATAGAGACATAAACACACAGGACTCATCATGACATTACAGATTTTTTATATTTAAGATTTTATTACAAAGTGAAACATTTTTGTTTTCCAAATTTACTTCCTGTTTGGAAATCGTGACATCATGCTACTATTACCTAGCAACAATGTGATACACTAGGCCATAACCGATTGAATGTAAACAGAGATGATTTTTGACAAATAAAATAAAAGAAAGCAACAACATTTAAAATATTGAAGGGAAAAATTATTCAAAAACTTGGAAATACTGGCATAGTACTTTGCAATATTGTGTAGTTAGTTCCTACAATGTTCATGTAAGGAATACTTTCAAAAGAACATTGTAACTGTAAAATTACTACAAAGCCAATTCTTCCTCCTGTTTCTATGACAATATAACCCATCACATACAGACTTTTGAGTAAGTGTGTAATTAAAAGCACATTGAACCTGGAATACAATAAGCAGAAGGATTTATCCACAGTGAGATAATCCCGCACAGACACAAAGGAGATGGAGGGGTCAGGTCAGGGCGGACTATACTGGGGCTAAGGTCACCTGCAGCAGACTGGAGCCGGGAGGAGGGAGGGCGGAGGAAGGGGGAGGAGAGGTGAGGAGGGAGGAGGGGGTCCGGGTTTACCTGCTCACATCCTGTTTCAACAGCCTCCTATCTGTCACTGCACAGTTTAAGTACATGAACTCTTTACTGTAATTGAAATGTGTTACCATAGGAACGTACACACAAGGGAGAGCAAAATCCTAATCTCAAATTACACTACTGGTGGTTTTCAGATTCTACAACGTGATGACGTCAGACTCCCAGAGGTGGGACCAAGTAGACGTTTTGCAATTCTCAAGTAAGTCTCAAATCTTTGACCTCAAGTCCAAGTCAAGTCCTAAGTCAAATACAGGCAAGTCCAAGTCGAGTCTCGAGTCACTGGCCCATAAATCCAAGTCAAGTCCAAGTAGTCTGCTTTGAGTTTTAAGTCATTTCAGATCTTTAAACCAAAGTACTAAATATAGCTTAGATATTTGCTATTTATATAACTTTTAAGATACTTATACTTATAAAGTCAGATTTATATATGAGTATTTATAGAGTATATAAAAGTTGTAGAAATGCACATTTTTCCTTTTTAAATGTCTTGACAAGATCTTAGAGTTAATCATTACGGTCAGAACAGAACAAATTCAGATTTAAAAGTGCTTCAAGTCTTCTCAAGTCACAGGCCTCAAGTCAGAATCAAGTCCAAAGTCACTGACCTTCAAGTCCAAAGTCGAGTCTCAAGTCTTAGTCCATTTTATCAAGTCAAGTCTCAAGTCCTAAAAATATTGACTCAAGTCTGACTTGAGTCCAAGTCAGGACTTGCAAGTCCCACCTCTGGTAGATTCCCATAGACAAACATTGTACATATCCAAGAGGTGATTAGGATCATTTCCATGATTGACTAGATCCACTCTCATAAAAATCTGTATTTTAAAGGTGCACTGTGGACGTTTCTGGGTGGAGTACCCGCTACCATGGAGATGTTGTTGCTTTGACTCGAATTCTTCACAGTATGATATTAAACTTATTTCTATGGCAACAAGCACCAAGTTAGTTTACAGGTCTGATTTGTGGAAAGGTGGGTCCACTTACAGTAGAATACATATTTTTCAAGGTATTGTTTTATTGTGAGAAAAAAACAAAAACAAAACACATCTACTTTACATTCCTACAGAGAACAGTCTAGCCTCTCCATAGATTTAAACTGTAGCCCTCCCTGCTTTGTGGAGTTAGATAATATAAGGCCATACTGTCAAACATTACTAAAAAAGCAATAACATCTCCATGCAGACAAGCAGGTGGCAGACCTTCTAGTAGAAAAAATACACAGTGCACCTTTAAAATAAAATAATGCCATCTTTAAAATGAAATAATTCCAGTGAGGCTATAAATGATGGAATAAAATAAGATCATCCTGCTTCCTCTCTGACTATTGCTGGGATTCAGATGACATCATAACATAACATATAGGCCTAAATTATTTAACACAGAGGGGCATCAGCTAAAATAAAAATAAATGGAATGCAGATTATTGTTGTAAGACAGTGAGTTTTAATAGAAATAGTAGTAATAGAAATGATCAGGTTCAACATTTGTGCATTTACCTTTTGGATATTTTGTGAGTAAGTACACTGTAATCAATAGGGAAACCTGTCACCATGAAATATCAGAAAGGCAAATTCCTAAATACAGAACTTCATAATTTCTATTATTGACTAAACCCAAGACCATTCATTTGCCCCTAATCTGTATTAAATAATATTGGCCTATAGAATGTTGTGATGTTATCTGAAACCCAGCAATAACAGGAGCACATGGTCAGGTGACAGAGTTTCAGGGCACCTCCGTTCACCGGACACAATAGTACTCTTGTGAAGTATCTGAGTGTCAGATCCAGTTCCCTAAACGCATCTCCACTTCCTGTCTACACACGGGCCAGAATAAAGATCTGTTTGTACATGAAAGAACCCACCGCACAAAGTCAACTTCTATTATATAAAGAATAAATGGGGAAAGCAAGAATAGTCAGCCTGCTCTGGCAGTTTTAAATGTTAGGTTTATATCTTTATCTGTTTGAAAGTTTTGTAATATCAGAGCTTTATGTACACCTTCATTAGAATCATTTGGATAATTTCAGCCCTGGAATTCTCCATCTCTACTCAACAAAAGGTAAAAAGGAGCTGTTAACGTGAAAACTACTGCCTCATGACATCACAAGGTGAAAGAGAGCATTTTGATCTTTAGTGATGTAGACCAACTAATAATAAAGGATTACTCAAACGTGTGTGGATGAAACAAAACACAACTCTGGGTCTGTTTTTAATGGAAGTAACAGCATTATAACGTAACTAAAAGAGTCAATTTTGTGTAATACATGACCCTTAAAACATAACATGATAAGATAAAGGCTAAAATGTCAGCAAAGTCACATTCTAACAGAGTTTCATGTTAACTCATTCAAATAGCATGTCGATGTATCATAATCAGGAAATATTTGATTAACCGTTAAACCCCAGTTTGAGGCAAACCTTTATTACATTTTAAATATTAACCTGCTGTTTATGTATTTAATATTAATCATGAACCATAACAAAACGTGTACTTTTTTGTTAACTAAAGGCGTGGATTTATCTTTACTTTTACTTTCTGTGTGTGAGTATACATGTTTCTCCCCGTGCCTGGATAGGTTTCCTCTGAGCCCTCCAGTTTCCCCCATCAAGCCAAAACATTCTACATATGTCCCCATGAAGAACACTTGATAGCTAAGGTCAGTTAAATACAATCAATCAATGAACCTGTCCAGGGACTACAGGTGGAAATTAGCTCTGGTGCTACAACCTGGTACAATGCAACTATCCTGTTAAGGTTAATCTAAAAATTGTGCTCTGTGTCAAATAAATAAATACAATAAATAAACATTATTATTATTACAACTTTTACGTGATTGTTTGTATTCACCTGTCACTCACTCAAAGCCTTACAGCGGCTGACCAACAGGAGAAGTGGTTGGGGTCTGAGTGTTTGAGCAGACAGCTGTATTAAATGGAGAAATCTTACATCACAAATCGCAAATTGTCACATTGGATGATTTGTCGAATTGTTCACCCAGCCTATTTTGCCACACTCCCAACAATAACTTATTGATTAACCAATAAGTCTTAACCACTCCATAAACTGCATATATATATATATATATATATATATATATATATATATATATATATATATATATATATATATGTATGTGTGTGTGTGTGTGTGTGTGTGTGTGTGTATATATGTACATACACACACACACACACACACACATATATATATATATATATATATACATACACATATATATACATATATGCATACATACTAAAAATAGGCCACAATTCACCTTACATTGAAAAATTGTCACCCCTCTCTCTGTAACTGCTACAGTGAGCCCCATCATTTTGGTCTTAAAATTTTCGTATTAACCCGCTCTATGTGATCCTTTTGCTATTTTGTCCTATTGTCCCTGTAAATTCCCATTCATAATATGGAATTTGACTCTAAATTTGCCCCTATAGTCGCTAGCCCTGTGAGCTTCATTTGACTGGAGCCAAATGCTATGGGTGACGTCACACTCCCGTCATCCACTTCTTTATCCAGTCTTTGATTCAAAAAGGCGTATCTCTGGTAACACAGTCTTAAACACAGGTCGTGTGCGAGTAGAGGGACCGGCAGTGACCCACAATGAGGAAGGGCCCGGGGCCATAAGGACTCGCTCATGTGGGGAGCCTGTCACTGCACCAGCTTCAAAACACTGTGTCCACTCACACACAGGCCTTCAAAGAGGAGGGTTCAGCTACCTGCTAATTATGGGTCAGCTAATGAGACTCACATTTAGGACTTTCTTTATGGAGCTGTGGTTTTAAAGATGGCCAACGCACCCGGGACACAGTGAGGGGCTTCTTTGAGTGCGCATGGTGTTCACCTCAAGGACTGTTCTCGAGGTTTTAGTTTACACAATCACCAAAAAAGACACATGCTGACTGCTTATGGGGGGACCATTCATGTGATTACAGCTCGGTTTACCTGCAGTTAAGACCTGTGCAATTTCTCTAATCAAATTTTAATCATGAAACCAATTATTTCTGTCATCTATTTAAAAAGTATAATAAAAAACAATTACATTCTGTTCTGAATGATATGTGCGCTTATTGGACCCCTCAAACCCTTATAATCGTAAAGAACAAAAATTGTGCTTGTGTCTGGTATAATCTACGACACTGTGACTGTGGATCATTATGTTATAATTTGCACATCGTAATATTCATCTAAAAAAACTGAATGAAAACTTCGGTGCCTAATGAGAGCTGACATTGCCGTAAACATCATCCATCAAGTTGTCAGCCCCTCCAATAAACAGCTGCAGATCATGCGAGTAACATTTTTATTTGTACCCAAATCATGATGCAACGCTACTAAATCCTACATGTATCACTGATTAAGAAAATGAAACTGTAACAAAATAAACTCAGAGCAATGGGTGTATGCCACTGGCAGTGAAAACAAGGGTTGATCAGCAATATGGCGTCTTGAAAATAAGTGATTAAAGATTACTCAAACATGCACGAATCACTTGAAAAAACACTTTGAGAGGGTAAATGAGAAGGGGAAACAATTACAACATGATTCAAAGCTCTTAAAAGTCGATTTTGCATCACAGGTCTGCTTTAACCTTACAATCAACATCACAAAATGTCACACAACCTAAAAATTATAAGCACAGTCCTCCAGTCTTCATCAGGTTAACTTTTGACAAAACATGATTAACTTATTAAAAATAAAAAGATCTCATTTATTTCTTTGTCATTATCAAGCACACGATTTACCCATGACCTTTCTGATCTTTCTTTGTTAGAAATAGTGGATAATTTTTCTTTCTTTCTTCTCTCTTCCTGTTTTCCTGTTTCAGTAGAACAGAAATATTTCAATTTGGTTCTCCTGTTATTTTAAGTATCTTTTTTTTAAAAGTATACTGTGGTTTAATCTTTTAAGTGGAATGGGATTTTCCCCACACAGTAACCACCTGTGTGTCCTGTTTAATTTCTCATCGAATGAAAAGACCAATCCAAAGTCCAATCCAGAGATAATCTGAAAAGTAGAAGAATTATTGATATCTTGATTGTATTTTATTTTTGTCAATAATTATCTTACTTTAGGCCTGTGACAATAATTACTATAGCGACTTATAGTTTCATATATGAAACAATACAGTATATATATAGTTATCATGTGTACACTTTCTTTGTAAAAATGGGGAGATTTGGTACTTTTGTTGTAATAGAATAAAATTTGAGGTGTAAAAAGTTGAATAGGTTTGCCAAGGATCCAAAATATACACTTTTTCAAAACTTTACAAAGATGTCAATCTTTGAATCTCCCTGTTTTCAAATGGGCGTGATTGACAAGCGGATTAGCCGATCTGGGACACGCATGATCCAACGTATTGGAAAAAATAAAGAAAAAAATATCACATGGGGCTGAAAAACATTGTGGATTTCATCAATCAATGAGCGAAGCACTAAACTCTGTAAACCTGGGATGAGATAAAGTTGATTTCATTTGTAAATAATACGTGACTAATGAGCCCCTTCGTTTCATATGCGTCACTGAAGAAAAATAAAATCTGGTTGGATGATCATGTTTGGCTGGATTTAAGATCCAACAGAGCAACTGATAACAACCTGTTTTTAAAAAAATACAGCCAGGCAATGAATAAGTGACTTCTATGGTAAATTATTGATCAATCATAGTGCATTCTGTTATTTATTTGTTGCAGATCAAGCCTTCTGCAGAGGGAAACTAGCTATTTATAATCTGTTGCAGAACATCTCTGTTTTTTACATACATTGTACATTGTCCCTTCAAATAGAGACTTAACTAAACTAAATTACATTACAAGTTTTTATACACTGGCAGAAAAGACATCTGAATCCTCAAGGAGTTCAAATAGAGATATTTACTGTTTTTATATGCAGAACTGAAAAACTATGGACTGCTAAGAGTTTGTCAATACACATATCAGAAAATATAGTGATTACAACTGACTGTCACTGATACAAACTAGCACAATTCACAGTCAAACCGAAAAACTATATAGTGTTACAGTGGGAAAGAAATGCTCCAACTCCAGTATCTTTGTCCTTGAAACTCCCCTCTTCAAAGTTCACATTCACTCTCTCTCTCCCCACTGCTGACGAGGCAAACCTGAAGCGTGACCATACTGAACTTTTCAGAATCAACTTTGCACGAAATCTTAACCTAAAACTTCCAAACACGTCAAAGTTAATGCAATTCCCAGCTTTATCTCAAATTTGATTACATGTTTTGATCAGTAAGTCCGGGGTTAACAGTCCACTTCAGGTCTTGAGTATAAGCTTGTACAGTAGTAAGAGGGAGGGACAGATGGCTCCCTACAGTTTGAGTGCTCACTGGGCCTCTGCACATATCATATCCAATTAAAGCTCCACAGCACATGCTTTCCAATTACTGAGCCAGATTTGCAGCCTCCAAACAGGCTAATCCAACCGGCTACAGGGCTACAGCTATGAGCCAGCAACAAAGAAGATACTGCAACACAAGCACAAATAAAGAATTAGAGACAGAACAATACATCAGGTAGATATTGGCACTTTTAAAGATATTGGGTATCGGCCACAGATCTCAAGCAAGTTTTGGCTGACCTGCTGCCTAAAAAGTATGCATGAAACTATATTTGAAGACTTCAGTGTGAAAAGATAAATGCACAAAATATGTCAACACAGCGCCATACAGGTTTGTGGTTTAAAAAAAAAAAAAAAAAAAAAAAGGAGTTGTGAAAGTGAGTTTGCATATGACCACTACCAAAGAACACACTGACTTACACTTGTTTGACCTAGGATCTCACCTGCTGACTTTTGGGTTGCTAGTATGTTTTCCATGTCGAAATATGTGTGAAGAAGTGTGAGTATTGTGAGTAATATTACTTGTTTAATTGGGAATGACACAGTGGTTTACACACAGCATGTGCCCACAAACCACAATGGTGCCTGAATACACTGTTATTGTGTCACTGGCTTCACCAATATCAGCTTTTTACAGACAAAATATATGTAATATTTTATCTCTTTTAGGCAGATGACTTTTGTTATTGAGATGTATTTACCTTGACCTTACATTACCATTTTAGGTGTTGCTAAAGTGAAATATTTATGGTTGCTTGCAGTAAAAATGGCATAAAAACATCATTTAAATCCATGTAGGAATAACATATAATAACATTCTCATATTCAAAAATGGATAGGTTGAAAGCATACTGTATAAAGAAGTGGACTATGAGAGTGAGGCATCACCCATACCGGTCAGCTTCAGTCAAATGAAGCTCACCGAGGCCTGCGTTTATAGGAGTGAATTTGGAGCCATATCCATATTAGAAATAGGAATTTATTGACATACAAAATAGCAAAATAAAAACATCAGAATAATGTAGAGCAGGTTGATAGGAACATTTTAGAACTAATTTAAATTAAATTCCAATGTAAATTCAATTAGAATATTGGAGTCAATGGAGTCAGAAGTGCCCCCATGAACACTTCCTATTTGAAATGCAGAGGCAAGCGGGTTGGCTTTGTCCATTTATATAAACAGTCTATGGTTGAAAGAGAAAAGTAACAAAAGAAACAAATGACTACTCAAAATGTACTGTAAAGTCTTTGAGTGAGCAATAAATCAAATAATCCAACACTTGTACCATTCCACTCTAATGCCTCAGCTCCTGCCTGCATGCTCTTGTAATGACGCAGAAGTGACCAGGCAGACCGCAAAACACATGGAGAAGACATGATGGAGCGCATGTGGAGAAGAGGGGCCTGTCTCCAGACTGTTTGTCCCGCTGAGAGGGTCCAAAAGGGGGCAGAGAGCAGAGAGAGGGGCGTTTGGGTGAGAGGAGAGCCAGAGCAGCTGTATGCGGCCGGCTACAGCTACTTCAGAACACTCACTGTCAAACTATGTCACCCACGAGCTATGGCCATTACTCCTCCTGTTTATTCACTGGAGAATGTAAAAGTGTACTACATTAAACACAGGGAGTAAGTACAGCGACAGTAAGTGAAATTGTCTTATGTAATGAATGGACGTTTCGTAGTCCCTGCTTTAAAATGGTCAAAGCTGAGTACCTGTTAAAGAAGTGGCTTACTATATAGTTATAATCTATGACATCCCTGGATCACTATGTTATAAGTTGCATATTTTAACTGCAATATTCTTCTAAAACAAGTTAATAAAAAAAACAAATGCTGCTGACTTCCTGTGTTAGAAAACAGCAGAGTCCAGTGGGAGGATATGTCAATGGTTCTTGTAAATAACTTTTTACAGGTTTCAAAAAAGCCAAAATGAATTATCATGAGAGCCCTTAATCTTTCAATTTGATACATAGAGCTCTTCAACTTTTCCCCACCCACTCCTCCTATTGGTCAAACCATCAGGAGAGTGACAGGTGGATTTAGCCAATCACAGTGAGGTGTAAACTTTCAGAAGAAACAGACAGCTAGGACATATTTCGCCTTTTTCAGATAGTTAGTATTTAAGTGTAACATAAGTAAATCATTGTTTGACATTTTGTTGATTGTCAAATGCAATATTGACCAGTAACAAGTCAATAATAGGAATATGTCCACTTACTTCCTGCAGAACTGACATGCCCCACTTCTTCATATTTGGCATTTCATTAAAGCCAGCAGAGGATTTTAATGTATGTTCTATTGTTGAAAATATATGTGTGACATTTTGAACTTCTACATGCACTTAAGCTTTTTATTTTTTCAACTTTTGAAACAACGGTAACTAAAAACTACAGTGGGAGAGAGGGGGAGGTGAAAGCAGGAATTTACTGAGCACTCACCTTTGAATGAAGAACAATAGATGATTACTCAAACAAGCATGAATCAATCAAAATATTAAGTAGTAAGTAAGCTAATAATGAGGGAACACTGTTATAACAAGCTCATTAAAGCTGATTGTGTAAAACGTCTCCTTTAATTGCATTCTATTCAAGTTTTGGTCATTGCAAACTCTTCTTTTTCTTGTTTGATGCTCATCTTTCCTACAGACTGGTGTGTGTTTGACAACCACGCTCCACTGGCTTTCTCTGTCCATGACTTTATCTTATCATTAGATTATCACAATCTTCATAAACCATAGATTGCAACAGGGAGACACAAGATATTACTGTGTAGCCTATGATAAACGGTGTCTTCTTAGGCTCCAGACAACATAACCTCGTGCCCTTGGGCCAAACACTGAGGCTGCAGCACATGATACAGACTGTAAAGCATCGTCAATGAGAGAAACTATAAACTAGTCCCTTAAACCACAAGGGCGTCCAATGGATTTAAACTCTAATTGTCTGTACCACAAGACACAAGGGCAGTATACATGGGTTTCCGAATGATGAAAAAAACTGCACCGTTGCCATAGCAATTAACAATTCAAAACCAGATATAATTTCTTTTGAATAGTGAAAAGAACTCATGCCATCTCTAAGAAGAAAGCAGAAACCCATGGATACTTTTGAGCATTTTTTCTTGAGTTTTCAGATTATTTTAAAACCTTTTTGTCATTATTTGCTAAAGTGTGCATTGTGACGCCATAGTAACTGATGAACATTTCACCAATAGAGATACATGTAGAACACCCCCAGCGTAAAGTCACTATAAATTATCAACAGATCAAGATCATTTTACAACTATTCAGCAAAGGTCCAACTTTTTACTATTTATGTAATTATTTTCAGTATTGATACTTTCACGTACTTTTCGAGTATGCAGATATTAACTGTTTAACAACCTTACAGACACACCAAAGTTTCCAATCCAGTTTGAAAGCTGTTCCAACTGGCCACTTCCTCCAGCCTGGACTGTCCATCACAAAACCCTGAGTCAGTACTGAGTCAATGACCAGTGTTACTGAGCGGGACACAAAACACAGGGAACCCCCCTATGGTGAAGTCCCTAACGCTCAGACCCCCGTATCAGATCAGATTAGAACAAAATCCCAACAAATCCTGGATTCCTTTGCTCATCATGACTCAGAGTGGTCATACAATATTGGGAACGCTATAATGATGTGATAAACTTAAGTTAAGTAGCCTCTAATAAAAGGTAAACTCAGATAAAAATTATAATAATAATAATAACACCACATAGAGATACTTCTATTGCAGAATTCTGTTATTTTCAACAATATGGGCTAATAAACTATAGGTACGTAAGAATACAAAGAAAAGTTAAAAACAGCTAAGACAAATCATCAGATATGGATAGATAGATAGATAGATAGAATAAATACTATCTTAAGTTAGGATATTTTCAGCAATATGGGCTAATAAACTATAGGTACGTAGCCTATAACAATACAAACTAAAATACAATTTAAGACAAATTATCAGATAGAAACAGAAAGACAGAGAGAGGTAGAAAGAATAAATGCTATTGTATAATTCAGATATTTTCTTTTTCAAAACAAAAAAATGCATGAGATAAACATGGCATAAGTTAGCACACATCATAACCTCGTGCAAACAACTTTAAAGAATAGTTCAATCTGGGAAAATTCGCAACATTTAACTCCCCGTAAACCACGCATTATACCGTTTAAATTAACAAACGCAAATCTTATAAAAGTGTCGTAAAGTGCGCTAACCTCTGGCCGCAGTTCCCAGGAGAAAGACGACAGGCAGATAGGTGAAAAGCATGACTTCAGAGAGCGGTGATTGAGGCTGGAGCTGCCTGGATAACGGTGCTCTGGTCCCGCAGTTCGTCCTCCACGCTGCCCGCTACAGGTGCTGAGTCTGGGGATGACTCAAGTCTAAACGGCATTAAAAGCTTAAGCTGCGCCTCTCCTGATTGGACGAGTCGTCTGTCAATCACGCTGCTGCTGTAACGTTTAATGAGATGATTTGGTCCCGCCCACAATGCAACTTTTTACATGAAATACACGGGACGTTACGTTAATTTAGTGTGAAAACTGTAATAAGCTTGTCGTGGTCTGAATCTGAATCTGATTAATGTTTGTTTTTTTCATGAAAGTTTCTCAAAATGTGAAAAAAAAAAAAAAAAAAAATCTACTAAATTGGCTACCGTATAAAACATATGTACACCTTACAATCAGTAAAATATTTTTGATTAAAATTCAAATAGTCTAATCTTGAGGAGGAATTTTTAGAAACACAAATGCAATGTGGACACAAGAACAGAGAGAAGGGGAGAGAAATGACCACCTACTCTCCAGTTCCAGAAGTACATTTCTCATTCATTTTTCTCACAGACTTTCAGAAAATAAATAAATAAGTTATATTAAACGTTTTAAAGTTTGTTCAGCGCTAATCAGCTATATGGTAACTAATGATCACAAGACCTACACATTTGTTGAAAATCTGTTTCTGAATCTTTATAAACTGTGAAGTTACTAAAACATTTTGCAGAATCTTGCAATTTAAATTTTTGGACAACCGCGTTACGGACATTAGCTAGCACATGGCTGATTAGCCTCCGCAATATCTCTGAACTCTTAAAGTTGCACTGTGAAATATTTCTAGTGAAGGGTCCGTCCCCTAGCCAGGCTGGCGCCACCTAGTGCCTCTGCTCAATTTCATTTCTCTCCAGTGACTAGGTCAGGAACAGGAATCAAAATACACTAGACGGTTCGCAAAAACCCCGGAAGTGAAAGTTCGGGCACCAGCCAATCAGCGAAGAGCCATATATTCTGTGTTGTCAACGATTCGAGATCGAGGATTTAAAGCCGGAATAAAGAGAATGTTTGGTGAATTTCATCAAGGGGAAAGACATTATTGCCCTTCTTCCTGCGGGATTTGGGAAAAGCTTAATATACCAGTTAGCCCCGATAGCGGCGCATTACATATGTCACAACCAAATAGCAGAGATTGGTTAAATGATAAAAAGTACCCGCCTATCACTGAGTGAACGAATCTCAACACTGCGAGGTCAGTTAGTTTCTATGAAGTGAAACCGGCTGATGAAGCAGGCTATCCGTCCCCTGCTTATCTCCATGGAAATACCATGGAAATGTTAATGCTTTGTCTGGAATGTCCCACAGTGTAGATTAATCCCATCTATCACAAGGGAGACAATTAGATTACAACACTACACTACATTACAATTCAGGTCTGTGGAGAGTCACTCCTGTTTACAGATGAAATGTATGTATTTTTGAGCAACATAAACACCTGTCATGAATACATTATTGATGGATATGTTTAATGTCATACCATGGAACATTCCAGGGAAAGCAATAACATCTCCATGGAGACATGAGGGCGGACCCTCCACCAGAAAAGTTGTTGCGCTGTTAATGTTTGAATTTTTCAAAAAAGTCTAGGGAAAAAAATCTATGGAAAATTTACTTCCCGAAACAGAGCGGGAAGACTTAATATTCTCAAATGTTTTTTACTATGTAAAATGTGAATAACCTGCTCCACCCAAAACAGTACGTAACCCTTCTATTACCCCGGCTGTATCTGTACTCAAGTTTACGAATATTTGTTTTTGCTGATAAAGGAGAAGTGCTTAACTTTCAGGAATTACCGTATTATGAAGTACATTTCTTGTAAATCAAAAAACCATACATGGAAGTTCACTATAAAAAGTTCCATGTGAGCTAACTGAATATATTTAAGTAGGCAGAGTTATATAAGTGACAATCTGGTGCAATCATTCTTCTCATATTTTGACTCTTTGTTCACGGTGAGGATCTGTCAGTGACTTGAAATTTATCAAATCTCAACCCCAAAAGCAAACATTATTAAACAAATATGTTATCGGAAAAATTTCAGTGTCACGCACGCCGATGGTTTTAATTTGACCCTGTTTTTTCCGTTACCTGACTTGAACTGCGTCACCAAGATGACAGAGTTTTGATAGAGCTATAAATAGACCTATAGCAGAGTAAGATTGTGCAATAATATAATATCAGAAAATTGACAATTGTGCAATGCCATCATATTGAATTGTAATCTTTTTTGTCATTTGTTTTTATAAAGTTTAGTATTCTTTTTTTTACCTTTTTTTTTTTTTTTTACCTATTTTACTTCTTCTTATCACCTTTAACAGGCCACATTACGCTATTTTCTGATTTATGTTATCATCAAAGTCATATCTGGATTTGTGTTTTGTTTAATTCACACATGTTTAACACACAAACCCTCCATACTTAGGCTTTTCTCAAACAGGAAACACTCTGTTCCACTTTGTGATGTCATGTGGTAATACAGGAAGTGCTCCACTGCGTTTTTAAACACCATGCACCTTCACTAGAATCATTTGGATAATTTCAGCCCTGGAATTGCCAATCTCTGCTGAATTAAAGTTAAAAGGTAGCCGTTAACTTCAAAATGACCTCTTCATGATGACATCACGAGGTGGAACAGAGCATTTTGAGCTTTGCAGATGTAGACAGGCTAATAATGGAGGGATACTCAAAGATGAATGAAACAAAACACAACTCCAGGTATGTTTTTCACAAGGAAACAGCATTATAACACAACTAAAAACTTGTGTAATATGGGGCCTTTTGCAATGTCTTCATAGTTAAATTTTAATCCTTTTGTCTGCTTTGAATAATTACTTTTGCTGTGAGCCTATAAAACATTTTCATCAGTGTTCAGATGCATGCTCTGACCTCCTGTTATCATTATGCAAATACCGGCTACATGTATATTGACTGTATCTCTCAAAACCACCTCCGTTTGTTTTGCTGGAGTCCAGTGTTGACTCAGCCTTGTGCTTCTTATTTTAATACTCTGAACTCAGAAGGACTTATTATAGGAAATACAGAAGTCACTTTGATGTTTGATGTTATAAGGTGAACATTATCACACTTCCGATACAATGATAAAATAAGGACTAGTATGAAGGTCAAAAAGCATGTAAAAAGAATCAAACATGGTACCAAAATCATTTAAAGGTCCTATATTACGCTAAATTCATTCAGACTGTTGTGAGCTTTAATATGTTCCTCATCAAACACATACGTGGAGTTGTGTTTTTCATTCACACAAGTTTGAGTAATCCTGCATTATTAGTCTGTCTACATCTACAAGGTTCAAAATTGTTTGTTCCACCTTGTGATGTCATGTAATGGTAGTCCTCAATTTAACAACAACATTTTACCTTTAGTTCAGTAGAGATTGGCAATTCCAGGGCTGAAATCACCCAGATGATTCTAGTGAAGGTGTTTAAAGAGTTTAGAAACACACTGAAGCACTTCCTGTATTAGAACATGCCATCGACAGTGTTTTCAGTTTGACAGAACAGAGCTCAACCTAAATATGAAGCATTTGTGTGTTAAACATGTGTGAATGTAACAAAACACAACCAAATGTATGTTTGTGATGAGGACACATACATGGGGGCATAAATATGGGCCCTTTAATCAATTCTTTATGTATTCTAGCTGTACCTCAAGTATATTGCTGGATTTCAGCATAAGTAAACCGTATATTTATTGGAGATAGGAAATCACAAATATAAATAGCCAGCTTGTTGTAATATAGCATAGAGGTGGGACCCAGTCGTTGTTTTGTCTCAAGTAAGTCTCAAGCCTTTCACCTCAAGTCCTAGTCAAGTCCCAAGTCAAATAGAGGCAAGTCCAAATCGAGACTCAATCATTGGCCCATAAGTCCAAGTCAAGTCCAAGTTGTCTGCTTTGAGCTTCAAGTAATTTCAAGTCTTTAAACCTAACTTAGATTTTTGCAATTTATATTAATTTTAAGATAATTTGTACTTAAAAAAAAAAAAATCATAGTATATTTACTATGTGAGTATGAGGAGAAAATTCTGTTTGTCGACTGGACAAAAGTCAACTCATCCAAGCTGCTTCTTCAGTTCTGAACTGAAGAAGCAGCTTGGATGAAGTGCGAAACGTTCAACCTAACTAACTTTTGTCCAGTCGACAAACTGAATTTTCTCCTCATGGATTCTACCTGAATGACTGAGGGATTCTTCACACTTATATGTGAGTATTTACAGAGTATATAAGAGTTGTAGAAATTAATTTAGTTAGATTTTCCTTTTTAAACTTCTTGACAAGATCTTAGTGTGAATCATTACAGTCAGAATAGAAAGAATACAGATTATTTAAAAGTGCTTCTCAAGTCCTTTCAAGTCAGAGTCAAGTCCCAAGTCACTGACCTTCAAGTCCAAGTCGTGTCTCAAGTCTTAGTCCATTTCATCAAGTCAAGTCTCAAGTCCTCACCTCTGATATAGTGAATTCAAAGGCCCAGTTATGAAGAATTGTGGGTTGGATTATAGATATTTCCTGTGAAAATACCATGTGATCAATACAGAAACTGTGTCTTGACCCCAAATGGGAGTAAGACATCATCACTGTACTGAGAATCTGAAACCCATGAAATTACATTCTTGAGAAACACTGAAATGTGCAAAATATTAATCAAACTAAGTGAACAAAACATGACTCAGTTGCTCAGCATGTACCTTTCTGGAGGTGACACCCACCTGATTTTATGGACTGTGGAAGATTATTCATGGGTTTCTGCTTCCTGTTGTATAATGCCAGTAAGTCTGAGGACAGCTGATCATTCAAAAGATATAATATATTGTTTTAAAATGTTATTTGTTGGGGCAACGGTCTTAAATTTTCATCATCCTGAAACTCATGGATAGCCAAAAGAACAGAATTTCCATGGACACAAGCAGGAAGAGACTCTACTTAAGGCCAAATAAGAGTCGAGTTTGTGGAGATGCAAGCCTGCTCTTAACGAGGACCAGTGTTTTTCTCTTTTTTCAGTGGAACACAACTAAAAAACAACACAAATCATGCTTTTCTTTTAGTCTATAAAGTTCGGTTACATACTGCGGCTTTGAAGATGCACTGTGTAACTTTTCTGGTGGATGCTCTGCTACCTTTATGTCTCCATGGAGATGTTATGTTACACTGAGAACTCATTCATTTAAACTTTATACTGTATCAGTTTTTACCTGACTGTGGAGAACATGTTTGATTTTTTAACAGGACTTTGTTGCTTGGATTATGCTGTCCCTCCCGTTTATGACAGCTCGCCCTTGTTCTCTTTTTATTATCATGAGCTGTGGTTATGTCCACAATTCAATATGAATGAGTCTCCCTTTAGCGATAACAACACTCCAGTCGTCATCTCTTGATCAAGAAGGAAAAAAACGCACCAATAGTTACATCAATAGGGCGTTACTGTGACTACCTTTTCTTTTATCACATCAGAGACTATTACAAAAGTGATAGGAGAAGCATTCATACCAGTCATTCCAGTCATCAATAATAAAAAATTAGTGAGTGATTAACAATAGAAAGACTGGGATGGTCAGGGATAGAACATTGGCTCACATGACTTTGAGATTTACTTAAATGGGAGTCTCCTGTTGGTTTGAGGAAGCATTTTATAGTTTGCGGTATTTTAAGGATTTATTTGTTTGAGAAAGGCTGAAAAGTCATAAAGCTTTTGTCATTGTAAATGTAAAGATTGAAATTATAGCCTGAAATTCATCTTTGCCAACCACTCCTGGATACTTGTGGGTATGAATAATATTACATTTTGTATTTTTATGCTACTTGTTTATTTATTTAAAGGTTCACTTTGTACCTTTTCTGAAGTGATTCCGCAACCTGTTTGTATCCATGGAGATGTTAATGCTTTGATTTAAATTGTCCACAGTATGGCATTCAAATAATTTGTCTTGTCATCTGTCGTTTATTGCACAAAAATCTTAAAAAACATTCATTCTTACTGTGAGTGTGGTCACCTCTCCACAAACCTAACCTGAAATTTGGCTTGCAAGTCTCAAGCATCTCCATGAAGATTATGGCTATACTGTGGAACATTCTATGCTTATCTCCATGGAGACAAGCAGGTGATGGACCTTCCACCGGACATGTTACACAGCTCACCTTTAAAAGTAAAAAGGATTGCTCATATTTCCTACTTTAAAATTAGAATTTCTGAAGAAGCGTCTATTCAAAAGATCGTGTAGCTGTGACCTCACAAGACCTCACTTGGAGAATACTGCCTCCCCCTAGTGGCCAAAATAAGACCAGGATTTTTCAAAGGCTTTTTCAGGTCAACACAGAATTATGGGTTCACAGTAAGTCAAATATAATCTTTTTCCCTCTAGTTTTTGTCATAATAAAAACAAATATGACTTTTTTTTAAACTTCTGACCATTTTAATTGCCTGTCCAATCCAGAATGATCTCTCAGTATTTTTATAGGCTCACAGAATTTGAGTATTGAAGTGTACATTCTGCATCCCATGCAGTCATTTTAAAGCTTCAAAATAAAAGTGGTTTACAGACTGTGATATTTCAATCTAAAATGGGAAACAGAAGGTAGTTAATGACACTATATAAACAAATTTTCCAGAATTCAAATTTAAATTTGAAAACAGATTCATTCTATTTTTGATCTGGTTGAATCAATACTGGTGTCAGACCTTGCACCGATATTGAAAATATTGATGGATCACATATTGGTTCCGTGATATTGGTGCAGTTGATATCCTTTTTGGTCTATAAATGTGTAATAAGACGAGTTATTGGACAACATTGGCCCAAACACCTCAAAATAATTTTCAAAGCTGTTCTGCAGTTATTTAATGTTAAATAACAATTACATAACACATTTGTATTATATATATATATATATTTATTTTTTACCATATAGTGTGTGTGTAAAGGAAATAAATTATAGCTTACTTTAGTCTCTGGTATGAGATTCTGACACTGGTATCGGTTGATAGGAGGAGCTCGGAGTAGAGCCACTGCTCCTCCATGTCGAGAGGAGCCAGTTGAGGTGGCTCGAGCATCTGTTCCGGATGCCTCCTGGGCGCCTCCCTCGGGAGGTGTTCTGGGCATGTCCCACCAGGAGGAGGCTCCTGGGAAGACCCAGGGCACGTTGGAGGGACTATGTCTTTCGGCTGGCTTGGGAACGCCTTGGGGTCCCCCCAGAGGAGCTGTAGGAAGTGTCTGGGGTGAAGGAAGTCTGGGAGTCCCTGCTTAAATTGCTGCCCCTGCAACCTGGCCCCGGATAAGTGGAAGACGATGGAAGGATGAATGGATGAGAGACAAGCAGGTTACAGCTCTACACTATATTACAGTTCAGATCTGTGGAGAGTCGCCCCTACTCACAGAAGGAATTATTTTATTTTTGAGCAACCGAAACAACCGTAGTGCATAAATTCTAGATGGATGTTTATTGTCATACCATGGAACATTCCAGGCAAACATCTTCATGGACACAAGCAGGTAGCAGATCCTCCACCAGAAAAGTTGCAGTGCAGCTTTAAAGCCAAAGTATCAGCATTGGTATCGGAACAGAAAAAGCTGGATCAATAGATTACACTGCAAAACCATATGAAAACCTGCATGATGTATGTACAATGGTTTACCACATACAAAAGACACGACTCTTCTCTACAAATGAGAGCATTTTATTGTTTTCTCCCGAATTCATTTGCAATTCATTGGACAGTACAGTCTTGTGCAGATATCCACAAGAAAACATAAAAATGAAGGATATTTTGACTACAAAATTTGGCGGTGATTCAAAAAGGGAAAGTAACTAAAGAAATTTACACAAGGGCAAAGAATTAGGTAAAGACATACGTAGTGTTTTGTACATTTTTGTAAACAAGCATCGAGAAACAAAATGTGTTAAATAATCCATGAACACTGGCTGGTATGTGACATTTGGAAAAAAAACAACCCTTAAGCAAGAAAATGGGTCAGGGCAATGCCACATGAAGAAATGAGTCAAAAACAGTTACACAGAAAGATGACAGCATTAAATACAACAGCATTTCTGCTACAAACATCGACCCAGCGCGGGCTCGATGCGTTATGAGGTATATGTGAGGCTCGGACCGCCCCTTCACTGTATGGCATCTTATTATTTCAGATATTTCAGCATAGCATTCACTCCGCCATTTTCATGATTGCTTTAAAACAAGAGGTCACTGGGCATTCAGCACTATTGGCGTTGTGTACCTACGGAAGACAGCGCACTTATTGTTGCCTTTACAAAAAGTACAGCATAAATACAAGTATAAAATCAACAAAGTACACCTAATGCTTACAAGACAATATTTGCACCTGCACTTTACAGGATGAGGCACCCAAATTGCGAAAAGGGGGACAAATGTTCTGTTACTGCCAGCACACATGAAGGGCCTGATCAGACAATTCAATGCAGACAGTCCAAAGGACAGCCATGTTCAAGCACAAGGCTCCATCTGTAACAGCTCAGGCAATATTCAATCACTAACACGTATTTCAATAGGAAAAAGCAAAACGCTAAATTGGGGAACAATCAAAAACTAAAGCTAGGGGGTTTCATACATTTACAATAACCCGATTAAATGTGGACCCGCCCTCCCTCAGCCCCTCCCACATTAAGGAGAAAGAGAATTTATTATTTTAGAAAAAAAAACATCCCATTTTAATAATAGAACCATCCCACCCAGCTCCCAGTCCCTTCTGCATAAGCCCAAACAGCCACTGTGAGTCAGTCATGTGACCTGCTGTCATGATCCCAATGAGGCCCTTTTACTCAATGTTTTACAACGGCTCAAAGTGCTACTGAATTCTTTTAAAGAAATAAGACCGCTGAGGAAGACAAGGAGTGCAGGAAGGGGAAGGCCATTCTAGAGCTGTCCAACAGCGCCCCCTATTGGCCCAAGAAAAGCCCTAACATCACTGTGTTCTCCAAAAAATATAACCAGGACAACATTTACCCCATAGCCTGCCCTCGCCCCCTCTTCAACTGGCAGATCCCCAGAGTGATTAAATCTGTTATTTTACATTATATATATATTCTTATAAATATATATAGATATATATATGGCCCTTATTGAAGAAAATGAGTTTCACATTGACACGAAAGTACCATAATCTCTATAAAGCCAAGAAGAAAGTGTTTTCAGTGTTCAAGTGAGCTGGCAGCAGTCTGTTTATGTCACACTCATTCCACAAGTAACAAAACAAGTCCCAAATTTTAGACTTTGTCTGGGAGGGTGCCCCTGCACCCTGAGGCTTCTCCTTTGCACTTTTCCTGAGTAATACTTTAAACCTTGTAACAGGCAAAACCTTTTTGCTAGTTCAGTTCTGGGCTATCCCTGCCATCATGGTTACTTCCATTATTATTTTACAATTGTAAAGTTGATTGCTCAAACAGCACAATAACGTGTGGTGCTACTCTACACCTAAACTACAGGAGTGTGAAATCATGATTCATGAGCAGAGCCAACAGCACTACGTGACAACAGTAAACAGTCAATACATTATTAACTTAAAATAAGAGTTTAAAATGCATTTGCAGAGCCTCGCAGGCTTATTGTGGGAGAGACATGGGCACAAAACAGAGCATCATCATAATTAAAATAAAGTCCCTTAAAAAAATAACAATATTAATAAAATAGAAGCACAGAAGTGTCTCTCCCTCAGGCTCATCTGAAACTTTGGCTTGTTGGAGTTTTGGAACCTGTACTTACTGGCTCATTGACATCAGACAACAAAGTATACCCTGAGAATTCAGACACAGGCGTCCGGTGGTCCACCTCGCCAGACTCACTGCCGTACGACAGACCCTCAGACTTGAACTGGGAGCCAAAGGCCTGAGCAAAGTTCTCGATCTGGTACGAAGGCTTGGCCGAGTCCAAAGGTGTGAGCTCCTGAGAGGGCACCAGGGGGTAGACCGCAGAGCTCTTCACAGTCTGCTCCTTGGGCACGCTCAGGTCAGACGGGCCCATGTAAGAGGAGGGGGGCGTGGACGAGTGGGCTTTGTCCAGCTGCTCCGTTAGCTCCTGGGAGGGGGTGAGCTGCTGGTGAGAGGGCTCCAGGCCGCTCAGGTGGAAGCTGTGCTGAGGAGATGAGCCGGAGAGCAGAGTGAAGTGAGACTTTGGCACCGCCGACGGCAGAGAAGGAGATGCCACAGACTGACCAAAGCCACAGTCCAGAGGAGAGCTGGTGTAGATGCTCTTGTCTGAGTACAGAGGGGTGCCCGGGTGGGAGCTGGTGTATGGGCCCGACGAGGGCGGGGAGGGACCCACCGGGAAACTGGCACTGTGGCTGGTGCGCTCCAATGCCTGCAGCAGGAAGCGCGAGTACTCGTTCATCATGATGTTCTTGTCCACAGAGGGACTGGAGCCGTCACTGTGGACCAGCCCTGAGCTGTCCACGGACGCTGCCGCCAGCTCCACGTGGGCCTCGCTCATGTCAAACACTTCGTGGTGGGCTCCATCTCCCTTCTGGCTGTAGTGCTCCAGCAGACTCTGCAGCACCTCGTCTGGGATGCCCGTCCTGTCCAGGCTCAAGTGAGGGTCAGAGTCCATCACAGTGGACATGCCGGCCTGAGTGGTCAGGTGACCCACATCATACTCACTGCTGGTGGCTGTGGACACCACGGGCGTGCTGGTGTTAGCACTGTTAGCATTGTTAGCTGCATGAAGATAGCGCTTCTTCTTGATGAACTGCATGGCATCGTCATAGTTACTTGTGGGCCCGGCTTTGGGGCCATTCTCCTGCATCATGCTGTCCATGGCTCCTGTCTGCTCCATTGACCCGTGCTTGGCCTGAGCTGCCTTGTTGCGGTTGGCTTTCTTAAAGGCCATTTTAGGGGCACGGCCATGGTGCTGCATGCTGGGCCCTGGCTCTGTGGTGGAGGACACAGTCTGATTCTCCACAGCGTACTCGTGAATACTGTAGCCTCCAGACACTGCCCCCTCCAGGTGAGGGACTCTCTCTGCGTCCCCCTTCTTCTTCCTGCGCTCTCCTCCCTCGGGGTTGTTTTTAGACCTTCGTTTGCGCCCTGTGCTGCTGGCGTTTCCCTGAGTGATCCCATAGCTGCCATGTCCCATGTCCACACAGTCCATGTCCATCATCCCGGGGTCCAGCCCTTTCTTCAGCGCCTCTCCACAGGTGCGCTTGTGCTTCAGCAGCCGGTCAGTCCTAGAGAAATACTGCCCCACAAACACATGTGTTACTCACAGACCAGGCTATGTATACAGACATATAAATGAATAATGTATGTATGATTCCCAGAGCAGGGCTCACCTGTTGGCAGGTCTCACACCTGTACGGCTTCTCTCCGCTGTGTGTCCTCTTGTGGCGCTCCATGTGGTACTTCTGAATGAAGCGCATGTTGCACTGGTCACAGCTGAATGGCTTTTCTCCTAAAGACAAACAAAAGTTGCATCAGGGACTAGGTCAGATTTAGAGTAACGGATTATCATCCTAAAAAGAACTCACCACTGTGGATTTTCTCATGACGCTGGAGCAGATACTTCTGGATGAAACTCATGTTGCACTGATTGCACCTGAACGGTCTTTCACCTGAAAACATGAAGAGACAAAAAGAGAAACACTGAGAACAATGTGTCATGGTATTAAAAGCTACTCTCCTTAAAGAACAAATTTACAAGCAGTTAAAAGCATTAAAAGAGTCACTGGTAATTAGTGTTACAATACTTGACAATACTTTTTAAACTCAATTTTGATATTTAGCAATAGACTTGATACTCTACACCAATTTTGATGGCCAAATGATCACCTTTTTTAGACAATGCTGTAATTTTCAACACAAAAAATGCTATATGTTTATTATACCATGTGGTCTTATTTGACCACATGGTATAATAAAAGCCCTTTGAGCTTTTTTACAGATTTTTCCAAAGAGTTACCCTAACTGAAATAAAAGCAATAGTTGTCAGTAAAGTTGCTAACAGCTGAGAGGTTGTAAGTTTCCCTTGTGTCTCTCCTGTACCTGTGTGAATCAGCACATGTCTGCGTAGGTGGTAGGAGCTCCTGAAGGCAGCATTGCAGTGTTCACAGATGTGAGGCTTGGTTCCTGGTGAAAGACTGCCTCCGTCTGCATCCAGCATCATTGATTGCTGTGAAAAACACCAGAAAAACAAAAAAGTGTGAAATCCAAATGTGAACACCCAAGTTTCATGTTAAAATTGACTATTGCGAGCTTTTAGACATGTTGGAATCTTGTTACATCATCAAACTCATACCCGGATTTGTGCTTTCTGTTTGCGAGAAGAACATAGCCTAAATAAGCAGGATTTGTGTGTTAAACATGTCTGAATGAAACAAAAACACAACTCCAGGTACTTTTGTGATGAGAAAACAACATTATAACATAGAACAGAAAATATTGTAATATGAGGACTTTAATAGACGACTCCACTGTGCATCTGTTTGATAAGATTCACATTTTTATGAAAGGATGCTCTGAGAAATATGAAGATTTATGACCAACCTTTTCACTGCGCTTCTTTCTTGGTTTACCCTCCTGTCCATCACCATTTGACCTCCGACCTTTCTTCCCACTGGGCTCTTTTCCTAACTGACTCGGCAGCTGTTTGGATGACAAAGGGAGAGGGCGGGACCGTGAGACCAGCTATCACATGGAAATTACTTGATGGAAGGTTAAGGGTCTCCAGTCCTAAATGTCAAGCAAACTAAAAAAAAATCCATAACGGTGCATTACTAAAACTAAAAGAAGTAATATTTCACCAAGTCGGTTATAGAACTGAAAAAAAACTGCGATTTCTGCACTGCAAAAGGAAATGCACACACATATACAACCATTTTGAAGAAAAATGTCTATCTTTAGACAAAGAAGATGACAATGAATAACTGAACAACAGTAAAACGCAAGTAAAACAAAACAAAAACAGACTCAGGGGCAAAACATATTTCTTGAAACTTGATATATAAAAAAACAAATCAGTCCAGAAAACAAGCAAAATAAATATAGCCTAGTCCAAACTACTGGAAACATACAAAATATTTATAATTCAAGCTTGCTAGTATTGTTACATATTTTGTTATATTTAAATTTCTTGCTTGAAATATATTCAGTTTTGGCCATGAAAAAGACCATCTGTAATCAGGCTGATTACAGATGGCTAATCAGACAATTACAAATATGTTGTAATCGAAAATACAACAAATTGACTTGTTTTGCCACTCAAACCTCAAACATATTCTTTCAAACTAAAATACTATACATTCAAGTCAAGTTAATTCTGACATATAGAATATTTAGAAGTCATTGTATTCATTTTGAAATCATGATAATTTTTTGCATTAAAAAAAAAAAAAGAAAAAAATAATAATAATACGACAATTATCATGCTTTCACAATTATTTCGTTTGTTGTTAACTGCATAAGCCCTACTCCCAAATACTACTTAATTTCCCCATATTTGAGTTCATTATCAGTTTTAGCAGAGCCGGGGTTGTAAAAGGTGGAGCATACGGCGGCTCAGGGCTTTTATCCAGTCTTTGCAGCAGCTCATTGAGAGAACAGGCCAAACCCTTCAGTGCCATATGGACACTCACAGGGTCAATGGGAGTGCACCTGCTCTGCACTAAACCAGCCCAAATCAACAGAGTCGTCATGAGAGAGCCCAACAGAGGTATTCACTACATTTAAAAGATATGCATTATAAATGAATGTACCAAACTAAAATTAAAGGGTACAAGAAAGTACCCTGATGAATATAGGGGATACTTTTAACTAATGTTCAGTCAACCAATATCTAGGGCTGTCACGAGAACAAATTTTTGAAGCATGATAAATTGCTACAGAGAAACATTAAGATAAATGATTATACTGACACTACTTTATGCCATGGAGACAAAGCAGGATAATGCCAGTACAATGAGTTTTAACACTATGCTGTATCATTAAAAGTCCTGAGCTGCAACAAATAAATGGAAGAATGAACCAATAATTAGCCATAGAAGTTATTCATTCAACCATCGACAGCTCGGACCTATTACATAAAAATGGCAGCAAAAAAAAAAAAAAAAAAAAAAAAAAGCAATCAAACAAGAAAAATACTGAGCAGTGAAATATGTTGTTCCATCTTTCATATATTGAACGATGAGTTAATTATGGAATTGTATGTAATATCGTGACAGGTTGTTCAATTTAGTAATGTCTTTCTTGAACAGACGGTTATAATTTAAGTGCAATACAATATCTGTCCCATCCCTCAGTACACATGCCATGGTATGTTACAGTTTTACAGTTCAGCTCACATAACTCCAATTTAGTGTGTGTTTTTTTTTTCTCTGACCCAATTAAATATTTAGTATTTGACTAGAAATAGTTTATAACCAGATACTCAGTTTTATCTCAAAAACAGCAGACAGAGCGAGCTGCTATTATCCATATAACCAAGGGTGCACAGTTAATTCAGGGAGCTTTTAAATATTTTCTAACAGAGTGCCTCAATTTCTCTTTTTTCAAAAATGATAAAATTGATTTTATCTAATATATTTATAAAAGACATTTCCAAAGTGCTGCATATTGATTGCAGTATTGATTTTATATTACATTACGCATATGTAATATTTGTTCCCACCATACGGGACAGGTTCGTTTCAATATTTTAGTCTACTTTTTATGTTATTTATCCATTTGTTAATTTAATGACACCAAATCTTCCACTTTTTAAACGCCCAGACTAGTTTATAACACTTGTATTTGTCAGTAAATCAAGGTGCTTTTGACTTGTTTTTGTGCCCGGCTCTTGTGTTGAAAATGTTAAAATTGTTAATGAACAGACAGTTTTTCAGCGTGCGGGGCTCTAGACGGCTATAACTCATTGTGCTGTGTGAATATCCGAGCATCTTCAGGCGGATGACCTTTGATTCCTCCCTTTGTGGGACCTGTGTGGCTGTGTGTATTAGTATTTGAGTCACAACAAAAGCTGTCTGAAATGAAGTGCGGACCTAAACAAGACAGCTGTGTCCTTGGCAAGGCGTTCTCTTTCAGGTCCTCGTTGATGACATCACCCTCCAGCGCGACAGAGGGGAACGCGGGGGGTAAGAGGAGAGAAGGGAGGGAGAGGAGAGGGGGCTCATTTATTATTTTGCATCCAGCAGATTTATGTCACGGGCTGCACAGGCTCCGCCCCCTGCAGACATCCAGACTAAGCCCCACCCTCTTAAGGCTACGGCAGGACAAGGAGTGTTTGGGAAAGACCGATGTGGGCCAGGGTTTAGAGCTCATGTTTAATTCAATGCTAAAGGCATTTACATAAGACTGCTGGCATGAATGAGGAGTTTATCAGGCTGAAAATCTGAAGACATGGCTGCAAGATTTTGGGAAAAAAAATTAAACAGATTTTATTTTAGTATTGTGATTTATTTTTTAAGTATTGCGATTGTGTTTAGATAATTTGTTTTAAAAGTAGGATTCTGTTAAGAGTGCACATTGTAAAAACTCCATTAAGCATTAACATTTGAAAGAGGTCTAAAATATGAGCATTCTGTTTGTCTGGGTCTTAACTATGGGATTTTTCTAGAGATGGGACGAGACAATTTTCACAAGATGAGAGGAGACACAAGACTGGGTCCACGAGAACGAAAAAAGATGAAATTTTAACATAAATAATAAATGTTGTGATTCAGTCTTGGCCTCTTCATTTATGTTCTACCCAATACTTCTGCTGCTACAGCTTCTCAAGAAATGTAACTTACCAACCCTTTTTTGTCCAATCCAAATGTAAAAACATGGTGGGAAAATCTCACCATGAAGATCAGTGTTAGTCTGTGTGGACAATCTTGTGACAATTTTGTCTTGTATAATCTTTTGATACAAGATCTTGTCCCATCCCTAAATGTTTCTATAAAAACAAGATATTTTGTTATTTGCTATAGATCATCTATTATCTAAACAATTATAGCCTAGCAATTTGAAAATTGTGGAACTCAATTGCAATTTTGATTTGTGATAAATTATGACGCCCAATTTGGATTTATTAAAAAGTCTACAGATCTTGCAGTGATTAATGAAATTAGAAGTAGGTACTATATCAAATTATCCATAATACTGTCAATGTTGTTTTGAATGCTGCAAAAAGGATAGTTTAACAGTCAATCACATTTCATGCTAAAATATGTAAATAGAACTATGCCACTCAAAATAAGTGCTGCCATCTGGGCCAAAAGGAGCCAAGACTAGAAATCAATAAAGGACTGTTGAGAGTAGAATAGAGTATAGAATTGGTTAACGCTTTAATTGACAGGAATCTGTTTAATTTTGAATCGCTTTTATCTCAAGTTATGTTATTATCACGCAATAATAGCAATTTATAAACTTGGATAGTAATTAAAAGCAGGTAGGGTAAACTATGACACTAGTGTTTGAAATAATAAAATAGAAAAACATTTTATTTATAAGCGCCTTTCTAACACCCAAGGACATTTACAAGGCATAAATAAAATAAAAACAACATTAATATCATTTTAAAATATTTTTAAAAGTAACAATTAGCTTGAATTGTTGAAGAGGTCAGTAGTAGAAGAATAACAGGCTACATTTCCCCTAATATCTGACTTAATACAAAAATAACTCATGCTGTTTAACCATGGTGTGTTTGGCTGTAAACCATGGCCATTGTTTTGCTTTTGTTTTGTTCACTTTCACTTTTGTGTTAAGAGCTGGAATAAGTTAATTTCCCAGTGTGAGCCCAATAAACCCTTGTCTTATGCAAATGGTCGCTGTAAGTGTCTGTAGGTGTTTCCCGATAATTGAAAAGGCTCGAGTTGCCCCCCATAGTTCAGTTTTCTCCCCTTTGTTCTCTAATAAAGATGTGTGGGTAAAACAGAGATAATGTTACAGCAAATAAAATAATAATAATACTTATTAAACATTAATTGGTAACAATAAGTAGCTGAGGGTAAAATATTGTGTTAAACAGCGAATACGTTTCACACAAAGGACCACCCAAGAAAAAAACAGGCTCTCCAGACTTTAATTAGGTCTAGACTAGGTCTATGCCATGTTTAAAATAGAGCCAAATCAGATTTACAATTTAAGAGTTTGCTAAAACAGATCTTCATTTTGAAATATTCCCCAGTATTTTTTTGTAACCATTTTCTTTGTATATTACCAATGAATATAATATCTAGTGGATTTTTATCAAGGAGGGATGGAAGAATATTTTGATAACAGTAATATAACAGTAAAATACATTTGGTTTTTGAAAACATTGCTATACTAAGAGTAAACTGCAAGCCTCCAATGACTTATTATTTTTTTATTATCTATTTGCAAATGAACTCTTCAATTGGACAACACCATTCTTACACTTGTTCTAAACCAGCTGCTGAAGACCTTGTGTGACACCAGAAGCACTTCCACGCTTTGAGAACCACTGGTCTAAAATATCATATGGAAATGTCTATAATAAGTACACCACCAAAGAGTTGCAATCTGATCTGACGATGAGTGTACAGTGCGTCTTTCAAAAAAGGTATATATATTTCTGCACTTAGTGAAATTTACTCCAAATATTAACAATAAGTTACAAATATTTTTAGATCTTTCTGTAAGATGTTGCTAAATTATTGATACAAGAATCATACACATTACAGCATGAGCATGAATAGGTTCTAAACTGCAGACTAAGCAGATTTTATTCATAATGAGAATGAAGGCAAGGTTTGCAGAGAATATATATTGTATTGTACATATATAAACTGCCTGTTGTAGATTTGCTGACTGCGACCAAACTGTAAATGTTAACTGACATTTTTATGATAGTTGAGTCTGTCATGATAACAAATTATAAAGTTCAATATGTTGAAGAAAATATAAATGATAAACGACAATAATGAAACAAATTCATTACACCAGAAATTTTTGTATCTATAATGTTTCAAAGAGGCCACTTATTCAACCTTCTTTAGTTCAAATCTCACCATGATACAGAAAAATAACAAAAATGTGCCAACACTGAAAAAGCACCTGTGATGAATATTGACCCCTCAAAATTATTATGAGTTATTTCTAGCTTTCATGTACTGTACAATAAGTCAATATAGTAATTATTGTGACTGGCCTAGTCATAGTGATTAAACCCAGTTGTACTCACGCTGCCCATGTTGAGGTCGTGCACCATGAGGCCCTGGCTGCTGCCCACAGTCACCTCCAGCAGGTCGGCGCTCTTGCCCAGGGCTCCGGGGTAAAGGGGCAAACGGTAATCATGTTCTGACATCTTCTCCTGTTTGATCCCCATCGAGTGAACGTAGTCACCCACCCCTGAACAGTTCATGGTGCTGGTCTGTGAGAAAACATACAACAATGTACAATTTTTGTGATTGAATTACAAAAAGAAAATAAACACTCACTATTATGGTATCATGAAAAAGAAAATACTTTTTCTGTTCAGTTTGCTTTCATTTTCATCCATGTAAAAGTACCATATATATTACCTATATATTATGCAAGTCAGCTTCACTACCTCACACTGCATTCAACAATTTGGTTTAGTAATTATTTTTGTTTGTTGTTTTCCCTTTTGTTGAGTGACTGAAACACTGATTAACAAATGATTATAAAAGTTTGTCTTCTTATGTTTGTGATATCAATAAACACTAATAACTGCCTCAGATTTCTACATGTTAATCTAGGTTTGTTGTACCTGTCCCTTTCTAATAAATAAACAATAAGCAGATCAATTCAATGTCCAATCCATTCAGTCTACACTGGTACCTGTAGACCCATGCTGCAGTCTGGAGAGTCACGCTCTTTCTTTAGGATCATCTCTGCTGGTGGTAGGTCTTGCATGACGGTTTGAGCGGCGAGGCGGGTGAAGCTGGTGACTGGAGGTAGGTGACTGAACATGATCATCCCGGGGCCAAAGTTGGCGTCCATGCCGCCGTTGGAGCGCAGGAACTCGTTTCCCAGTTTGTCTTGAATGAGGCTCATGGTGAAGGATGGGCAGGAAAACTATGGGCCAAAAGGTAGTGTCATTCTGGCAAACAGAGACAAATTATATTATTGTTATATTCATTCTTTGTTATTATATTTATTGTGATGTATACTAATGACCGTGTCCAAATAAATTCCCCTGTCTAAGTTTAAAAACATTAGATTAGTGCTATACAACTGTGCCCATACCACATACTACAAATGCTGCTGTATGTTATGTAATGGCATGCTAAACTTTAAATGGTCATTTACTGTGACCAGATGTCCATATTTACCCATGACAGTCTCAGTTTTTGGCCCTGTGTCCAATGTCCTAGTAAATGCAACCAAAATGTTGATCTGTCCCTGTTTCAAGATGTCCCAGATGTCCACATTTTTGACCAATTTGGTACCGGCCAACAGCAGAGACAGCAGTATATTGTCAATAGTTTAGCCAAAATACTGAATCAGAACAGAAAAACACATTCAGCTGCAAAATCTCTCAGATTATACGGACTCACAATCAGAATCAAAATCAGAATTAAAATGTGAAAGCCAGGTCACCCTACAAATTACCCCTTTAGAACTTAGTAGCATTAATATAATATATTGTGTTTTACAGATATTCAATTGCCAATTATTCTGTGCTATAATACAAGTATTTCAAATAAGACTTTATGACCAAAGTGTCAACACAAATGCATTAGCACCATATAAAAAAGTCCAGTTATGTTGTGTGTGATTTACTTCAATATCTTTACAGTGTTGATACTAGTTCTATTATCAATCTATAAGTCTGGGTATTGATTTTTTGACAACTCTAAAAACAATATCTGACCTTTTACACGCTGTGCTACTTGGTAAAGACTAAAACTATTCTAAAACCAGATATGTTGACTTTACAATAGTATTGCAAAACAGATTAACTGGCATCTATTATATTTCGAGGTCAGTTGAACTCAGTTATGAGAAATTTGTACCATTCCATCTGATTGTAAATTGTCTCATGAGCGGATTAATCCAAGTATTTTGTAGGTCAACAAAATGCTGCAGTATTTGCTTTAGGGAAAATGTGAAACAAGCAAAAACAGTGTGCAGAAAACTCAAATTACCGCTGCTAAAGGCTCTGCGATTTACAGGGCAAAAAGGGTCAATGTTACCACAATCCTAGACACAACATGGGACGAGGAACGAGAGGATTTCAGTCGTGCGTTAATCTGTTTGATGGCTTTATGTCTACCCCAGTCATCCTATTTACATGTGCTTATCTGCCAATGAGAGTACCCATAGTCTGCATTAGCTAGACTGTTGTAATTGTGTCTACAGTATGGGTCAGACTCAAGCTAAACTGATTTTTATCCAGAGTAAAGGCATAATATATTTCGTCTGGCGCTGCGTAATTAGAGCCTCTAACCCCAAGGTTGGTTTTACGCACGGGAATTTGTAAACACACGCGCATTTTCATCTTGCATCGCGGTTTATTAAAAGTAAAAGGTATATATTAGTTGATTAGTAGTGTAGTAACGATTCAAGAGGCTAATCAATGCTAACAGACTGCTGCCAGATGCCGTGAGCTTTGATGGTACGCTAGCTGAATTACCATACGCCGCGCACACAAAGCCAACTTTTCCAAAACGTGAACACGGCTACACTAGAGCTACGTGCATCGCTACTACCTTGAAAATACGCAAAGTAGTAACAGATATGTGTAGGGTTTATAACGATTAAGCATTTTAGCGACAATAACCAGCACTATCTAGCACACGGCTAACCACTCATACGGGGCCCGTCGTCTTCTTTGTGATGTAGGATCAGCCAATAATTAATATGGCTATGCAATAAGAGACGACGATCAAGGCTCGCCAAGCTAACGCGTGCAATCTAAAGCTAAAAACTAACCACGAATACGCTTAAAAAGTGCTTTAACGAGTAAGAAAATCGCTTTGCTTTGTAGTTGTGGCGAATGAATTAAAGAAAGGTGGTTTAGCGGCTGATGCATATGCACAAGCAGCCTTTCGCTCCCCAACCTAAACAAAATCTGCGACCTGGAAAAAGCGCAAAATTGGAGAGCAGATTGACGTGCAAGAAAAGCAGGAGAGCGTAAAGTAGTATTAAGATAACTGTGTGGGTTTACCTCAAGTTTCTGGCTTGGATTTCTGACATTGAAGCGACTGTAAGTGATGGAGCGACAACACTAGGCATGACCCATAACAAACGGCCCATACAACTCTGGCGAACAATGATGCTCCGAGTGTTAGCAGAGTGTTAGCACAGCATGCTAACTAGCGCTACTAAACTCCGGGCATTTCGCTCAGAGGCGGAGTCTCGAGCCCTACTTCACTGGCTAATTTTACAACTACCTCGACAAAACCACTATAAAACGGCAACTAAACGAGCTTATTTACTGTTGCATAATGCATCAAAAGGTAGCGCTAACAATTTTTGTGTTATTAGCATAGTATACAAGAAACAAACGTAACAAACCCGATGTTCCCACTACTTGAGTGCAAATAACATGGAATAAGGTAATCCAAACTCTCTAGTGATCCTAAAATGAATCATCACGCCTTTCCTTAACCTAACCTTGATTCCGAGTCTATTCCTTACACCAGTATTTACAAGATGATAATAAAAAACGGGTGTTTAATTGTCAAAATCAACACGCATGTTGGGAAACCACGCCCCCCCCGATCGAAATGCCTGGACTTTTGTGCGTCCCGTATGCAGCGTTGAAGCGGTGCGGGCTTTGTCGTGCGTCTCATACATGGACTGTAAAGCTCTACTCCGACACAATCTGCGCCTAAATCCAATATTTTAGTGGACACTTACCGGTGCATGACAACGAGCCGCTGTTCTGGCCGTCGCAGTCCCACCTTTAGCGGTGCGTTCAGGGGTCTAGAGCCAAAACATTGTTCTCCCGCAGCAGCTGGGCTCTTCCATGTTGGCTCGGCGCAGTGGATTCTGGGTCCCGCAGGAAGGAGAGTGGAACTACTGCCCTACTACCCCACTACTCTACCAGCAGGATACTACCACTCTACTACTACTACTACTACTACTACTACACACTATTACTAACACGCAGACACACACACAGCGGCGTATGCGTGTGACATCAGGGCAGATGTAACACGTTTATATAATGGTGCTACTTTAATTCGTAGAAAAACAGAGAAAAATAAATAAATAAATGCATATATAGGCTACAAAAAATAAATGTAAAAAAAAAAAAAAAAAAAAAAAAAGATTATACTACATTATACTACATTAATGATTAAATAATACAACAATATAAACCAAATAAATAAATAAAAATAAAATCAAGATATAAACCAAATATATAATACAATATATAGTGTTTGGACTTCTCAAGTTTTTAAGTTCACAAACCAAAAATAGGATCTCCATGACTCAGATTTGCAGAATGTACAAAAGCATGTCATTTGATGGCTGTAGAAATTTATGCTATAGAATATTAAAATGATTTGTTGTTGCAGAAATTGTATGGTCATAGTGAGTTAGTAGTTGTGGGGCATAACAGGTCAACATATAAATATAATGCAACAACTTTTTTTTTTTTTTTAGATAAAAATAATTAGGCTACTTAGAATAACCATGTTTAATTGGCTTTTTGGGTTGTGCTAGTACCTGGCTTGTTTTATTTAAAGCAACATTGCACCTAAATTTAAGCTTTCATTATTTGTTTTTCAGACCTGACCCCTATTCAGTACAACTACAAGCTGTTTTTTTGTAAACCAACTTCCTGCTGCCTGTATTTGGCCATGTGGCTTCTGTCTGTGTTTACATTAGCAGCTTGTTTCTCAGGCAAAACATGCTCGAGACAGCTAAACTATTGAGACATTTATGCAAAATCACTCACAACATTTTGTCAGTTTTAGAAAACAAACAGACTCATAATTACATGGGAAGAATACTTTGAAAATGTGTTTAGTTACAGAATACTGAAAATCAAAGTTAGAATGTATCTTGTAACATATTCGGATACAATGAGAGTATTCTGAAAACTTTGAATATTTTACACTGAGTTGCATTATACTATAGTGTAAAAAAATGGCACATAATATTAGAAATAACATTATTAGTTAGTATGCAAGATGAGACAAAAAATGGCACATGCACACACAATGGAAGAGCTGAATTTTCTGTGTTTATTACTATTACTGTGCAGTTCAAAGTGAGTATTCAGATTATTTATTTTCAGTACATGTATTCAGTTACTTCCCAACACTGATCACACACTCAAAGCTCCATTATATGAAACATATGCTGACTATTGTGAAACAGAGCTCACCTTGGATGCCAGAGGTGACTATACTCTCTTGCACTGAACATAAGATCCATTCATTTTTATGGTGACATGTCTATTTAAACGTGATGCTCTTAAATCTACCATAGATGGATGTGTGCGTCAAAAATCACATTACATGTAACTCCAGCGCCCCAAGTCTTAATAACCTTCACTAATGAGCCACTTAATTCAGCGAGCAGCCTTAATCAAAGGTGGAGAGTGGAGTAACGCATAAAAGAGGTCACGGAGTTCGGCTTTGATATGTCCAAAATGACAAGACCAGCTCTCACTCTTTGAAATCTGCCTTGTCTTGTACTGTTTAAAAATGCATGGTCTGAGTGAGATAATGTCTGATCAACCACATGCAACTGTATTAAAGAAATCTGAATTAAAAAGAGAAAGACAGTTCATTCATAAATCAGTAAGAAGTCTGGACATAAAAAGGGTTGCTTTAGGACATCATGCAAAAAAAAAAAAAAAAGCTAAAAAATGAGCAAATCAAGTCTGTATTTTGTATAAGTTATATTTTGTGTAATATTGTTCTCATTTAAAGGAGCACTGTGTTAACTCTTCTATTGGGGGGGTACATCACCTTCTTCACTTCGTGTAGATATTGCCTGGAATATTCCACAATATGGCATTACACTTATCTTACATTTATCTCTATGGAGACAGCAGGGCCAAATTACATGTCAGATCTGTGAAGAGGCGAGCCCACTCACAGTAAGAATTCAAGTTTTTAGGTTCTTAAAAACGCATGTTATTAAGTAAATGCAGGATTGATATGTTTAATGCCAAACTGGGACATTCCAGACAAAACAATAACATCTCCATGGAGACAAGCAGGTGGCAAGCCCTCCACTAGAAAAGTTACGCAGTGAATCTTTAAAATAAACCCATAACAAAACATAAACAAAAACATCAAGAACTACTAAAAGAAACAATCTTTTGAAAGTATAATTTAAAAAAAAGCATAGATAACACTGCAATAGTGAAGTAAAAGTACTGTCAAGTATAAAGCTGTTGAGTACTTCTGTTAATTTTAATATAGGTAGTGATTGTAGTCATAATAATGGTACAACTTTTTACATGTTCTCTTCAAGTTATATATTTTGCACTTAACACAATGTGGTTTTGAGGCATTTCAACTCGAGTACTGTGTCCGTTGTGGAAAAAAAAAAAGAAGAAATCAACTGATTCTTTCACTGCTTCTTTCTATTCTTTCTATCTATAGCTTGCAGCACGCTTATAATGTAATATCATAAAACACAAAGGACAAAATCTAAATAAAGATTCAATTCCTCAAGGTCTATCACAATGTATGTATCACATGACAAAGATGACTATCAATCCAGGCTCCTCATTAATTATTCAGTTTGTGTGATACGTCTTTGTTCATGCGTACGTCTCTTTTTCTCATAAATAAACAACATATACACCACTAAATACACACAGGCATGGCAAATTACACCAAAAATATAGCTTATACAGCCAGTGTTGTGAAGTAATTGTATACATGTACTGAGAAAACGTATAAAGACTACTAATTTTGAGTAACAGAGTATAATTAACTTTCTAAAATCAATGAAATACATGGGGGTACCTCATCACACAATTTAGGCTTCAAACTGCACAATGTTAAAGAGAAAAATCAAAAACATTGCTCTTATAGCGTCTGCATGTGTGATTTTTCATTCTCTAATCTGATAGAAAATCCTTATCAAACAGTGAAACAAACAGAAAGCTGTTTTTAATACTATGTTGCATCTTTACACTATAATTTATGAGCAACTTGATATAAAAGTAATTTCTAAGTATTCAAAACACGATACTCTGATTGGCCCATGTATCAGAGTACGTTACAAAATACAATTTAATGCAGTAGTATTCAGTATTCTGCACCTAAATACATAAGTATTCTTCCCATCACTGTATGCAGTATTGTTACTAATGTTGTCACAAATACAAAAATTTCAATTAGATTTTGGTTTCTAGTTTCTAGGTTTTGATTCTATACTCAATACAGATACAGCAATAATACTAACACAACATTACATATTGTATAAATATATCCACCAAATAATATCCATCCATGGATAATAGGAATTTCTTTATTCTAGTTCTGATCAAAACTATTCTGAAACTTGGATTCAGCATCTATACTTCAAATACTATCAAATGAGGATCTTGTTTCTAGTATTTCTTTTGTATTGATTAGTATTTTGGTATCACTGTGTAGTACAAAAAAATCATGTAATATGGTGAACTACAAGTGTCTAAGAAATAATAGTAGTACAATAAAACTAAACTAAAATATAAGCAATGCAGATGTTCAAAACATAAACTACCAACATGTATTAGTGGGAGACTGAAATCTGAATTATAGAGTACAGGCAGTTCAAGCTATTTCTCACCTTACTCCAGTGCTTACCTCTTGTTTACCACGGTCTAATTGCCTTTTTATCTCATCAATAAGCTATTAATTACAACTTACTCATTTGCCTAAGTCTCCTGTGGTTGAAGCTGAAAATTGAGGTTCTTATTTAAAGGGCTCATATTACGTAAAACTGACTCTTGTGAGCTTTTAGCCATGTCATAATGCTGTTACCTCATCAAAAATATACATGGGGTTGTGTTATGTTTCATTCACACATGTCTGAGTAATTCTTTATTATTAGTCTGTCTACATCTCCAAAGCTCAAAATGCTCTGTGCCATGATGTCATGTAGTGGCAGTTTTCAAGTTAACAGCTACCTTTTACCTTTTGTTCAGAAGCGATTGGAAATTGAAAAAAACAAACAAACAAACAAACAGAATGGAGCACTTCCTGTATTACCGCATGACATCAGAAGGTGGAACAGAGTGTTTTCTGTTTGAGAGAAGAACTCAGTCTAAATATGAAGTCTTTGTGTGTTAAAAATGTGAATGAAACAAAACACAACTCCAGGTATATTTTTGATGAGGAAACATTATAACATATATCACAAAAAATATGGGACCTTCTCTTAATTAACACTACTGGAGTTAAAATATAAATCTAACCTAACTCACAAAACTAAACCATTTATACAAAACAAATAGCAATTGCCAACTGTCGTTCTCATCTGTCTTTCTTTTTAACTTAACCCAATGTGATTTATTTATCAAAAAATTGACAAATGACAAAGAAATGTAGAAGTTGACTTTCTGGGAGGATGTAAGACTGCGTGTGTTGTGTGGAGTCCTCGTGCCTCCACAGAGCAGATGGTGATCCCACACAAACCTCTAATCCCCATTATTGTTACAGATCCCTGCAGTACACAGGCTCCCTCAACTGAGACAGGCCCACGTCTGGACTTAAGCAACCATACAAGAAGAAACACACACATAGTATAATAGGCTGTCTTATACTAAAAAGGACTTAAGAGTAAAAAAAAAAAAAAAAAATCTGAAAATGAATCTTGTTTTGAGTGGTGACTTCATTCGGTAGATCTGATTATACAACTTCTATGTATATGCTATTTCAGACTAATTTAAACATAAAATTTCAAGAACGATTGTCTGTCTGTGGAGTAAGAAATTTCAAAATACAAAAAATCTTACACTGGCCTTAAAGTTTCACTATGAAACTTTTTTTCTTGGGGGTTCTGCCAACTTGTATGGAGATATTTTGTTTTCTAGTGTAGCATTAAACTTAACTATGATGCATTTATTCAATTACAGGTATACAATTTGCAAAAAATAAAATACAACCCTGTAAAATCTTCTCACTTTCAACTGGGCCCGGAGCGAGCACCTGCTTGTCTCCATAGAAACAGACAAGTTTAATGCCATACTGTGGAATAAAGTCCCTGGAGATAGCCAGGTGGCAGACCCTCCACAATAGCTTCACATGGAAAAATATAATATTTTGTGTGTAATTTATCACTGTTAAACCAGATCCTCAAACAAAGACCAACAATCCGTGCTTTAAATTTTACTGAAGAGTTTTGTCTTTTCAGTCTCAGGTATGTGGGGCTGTAACAGAGAACCAGTTGCACGTCAACTTGATGAGTCAGAAGCCCTTCCGGTTGCAGCTACATGACTGGAATGTGAATTTTGCTGTAAAACGTCAGTAACACTCTGCAGGACTGAACCAGGAAGCCTCCAGTTGGTGGCTTGACCCGACATTATATGGAGCCAAAATCTTAAACCACGTCTGACCAACTGCACATATTTAGCACAGTATAAACAGACAGTCAGTGCTACAGTATGAGCTTGGTGTAAGGGCAATTAAACCACAATGATTTAAACTTGTGTAAATAAGATGGTACCTATGTTGTCCTGATATGACCTTTTTGAACTGCAATGACCCTGTCTTTACTTCTGCTCAAATGGTCCTTTAAGTTACCCTCTTTCTTTCCTCTTTCTGCTTAACTCACACACTACTATTTTTTGCAGTATATTGTGTATAAGATTATATTCAAATTGTTGTTTTGAAAGAAGGCAAAATTTGAATGTTTTTGCCTATAAGAAAACAGGTCAAAAAGAACAGAACACAGCAACATTAAAGTGCATATGGCAGATTAGACAGCTCATTTTACAACTAATATTTAAGATTTTACAAGAAATAATTATAAACATTTGATAGACGTCTGGCAATTTTTTAGGTTTTAAATGTTAATTCTTGGTTGTCATGATACCACACTAGAGAATAACTGGAACACTGGGCTAAAACACTTCTAACACAGAAATTATTATTATTGTGTAATGTTTCACAGTATAGTATTAAACCTTTCTATTTTCATGAAGACCAAACCAGTTTACAACCAACCAAGTTACAAGTCAGATCTGTGGAGAGGAAACCGTGCTCACAGTCAGAATATCTGTTTTTCCTTGATATGTTTGAGCTATAAAACCATTGTAATTGAATAAAAGATAAGGTAGATCTGTTTAATGTCATACTATGGAACATTGTAGTCTGAGCAATAACATATTCATAGATACAAGAAGGTGATGGACCTTCAACCAAAAAGTTACAGTTAGTATTCACTATTGTCAGTTATGCCTGACAGTAAAACGTGCAGCTGCATTAGAGGTTTGACTTTACACAGGGGTCGTGTCCAAACAGTAAACAGGCTGACCCTGACATACATAGCAGCAGACACTGATGAATCGTTTGGGGAAGAAGAGTTTGTATCAGACCATTCAAGGAAACCTGTAACGGACAGATGATGGAGCACTCCTGCTCCAGAGCCTCCATTTTACAGCAACACTGAATAGATTGCAAGGGATGGCATAATATGGGCACTTTAAATAATACAAATATGTGAAATGTATATTAAGTCTATACGATATTTACTTCTCATCATTGATCTGCTTGAAATGAATAAATAAATGAAAAATAAATAATAATAAATACAAATGTCCTGATATGACCTATTTAGACAGCAATAGGTCATATCAGGACTTCACCATTCTGCTAATCAAATGGTCCCTTACCTCAAGTCACCCTCTTCCTCTCTCCTTTCTCTTTTCTCAAGCTTCGTCTTCTTAATTTGTTTGAAAAATGGGTTCTTGTTTTTGGGGAGTCATGCAAATTGCCTTTTCGTGTGATGAATCGACACCTGAGATGATTTAAAGCCAGTTAGAGCACTCTCGGTTTTCCACATTAATAATTATATTTACCACAGGAGCAAATGGATTTTGTCTAATTAATGTTTGTGAGGCTGCTTAACTTTGAGATGAAATAAATAAACTTTAACAATGCCATTTTAATTATTCCACTGAAAACAAAATAATAATCAGCAAACACACACAAGCTGCAAACAGTTTCATTAAATGTGCAAAATTAATCTGTAGTCACGTATTCATAGCCAGTGTTTCCCAACCAGGGGTATAAGGACCACTGGGGCGGACATGAGCACAACCCTGGAGATACTTGGAACATGCTGATATTGAATAGTATTTGAATACGTTTTACATCTTTAAAGGTCATATATTATGTAATATTATGCAAAATTGACTGCTGTGAGCTTTTAGTTATGTTAGACTGTTGCTACCTCCTCAAAAACATACATGGAGTTGTATTTTTATTTTTTTTTCATTCACACATGTTTGAGTAACCCTTTATTATTAGTCTACATACATCCACAAAGCTAAAAATGATCTGTTCCACCTTGTGATGTCATGAAGTGGTGTTTTTTTTGCATTATTAGCTACATTTTGCTTTTGTTTTGTTAGTAAAGATGGGCATTTCCAGGACTGAAATCATCCAAATGATTCTAGTGAAGGTGTATGGAGTTTAAAAACATAGTGGAGCACTTCCTGACAGTGCAAGGTGGAACAGAGTGTTTTCTGTTTGACATTTGACAACACTTTGTGAATGAAACAAAACACAACTCTAGGTATGGAAACAATATTATAAAAGAGATCAGAAAATAGTGTAGTATGAGCGCTTTAATTGTCTTATTTTATTGCCATTGTAAACCAGCCTAAAACCCAACATCAGACATGACTTCATCACATGTATTATTGACTTAATGCCCTTAGATCATCTTTCAGATTATTTTAAGAACTCCTGAATCAATAAATGATGTAATGAACATTTGCAGACAGATCTACGCTAAAAATAGTAGCTCAAAGTTTGGCTTGTATTCCAGACTGTAGACCAGACTGCAGCGTTCACAGATCTATAAAAGAGTAAGTACTTTGTTAATACCAGAAAATGAAGAGGGCACTTTACACAGCTGTCCACTGGGAAAGGAGCAATCCAGGAAATCCTCTGCTGGAAGACACCCAACGTTAAATCAATATGAAGGATGGAGAGAAGAGTGGAGATTCAGTGGTAAGATTTAAATAGCTCACATAAAGACTGGGATGTATTTAAAGTAACTAACTGCACATGTGTAATATCTTGAGTAGAGATCCAGCTTTTTCAGATCCCATACCAATTTCGACACTGTATCTTTAAATATCTGCTGATAATCGATATGAACCAATACCAGAGCAAGGCCTGAAAATGACATTTAGATACTTTAAACAAAAGCAAAACTGATTCAAATGTGTTATGTAGCTGTATGTATCCCACAAGTGACTACACAACAATTATGTATAATAAAAGTTCGAACATTATGAGACTTTCTGGATCAACTATGATCAGTAAATATGTACAAGCTGTTGGTCAGTCTGGTTGTTCTGGCTTGTGTGACCTGTACCTTCTTCCTGAGGGCAGCAGGTGGAGCAGGTGAGCAAGCTGGTGCTGGTGGCGCAGAATGTTGTGCACTCTGCTCATATAGCGAGTGGTGTGGATGGCACTGATCTATGGCAGAGTCGTCAACGTGATTTTCCCCGCTGTTTTCACCACCTGCTGGATGGAAAAAAAAGTTAAAACCAAACTTTGGAACATTCTCCATGACAAGACAAGTTTACCATACTGTGTTAGATTATAATCAAAGAAACATTAGAAACAAGCAGGATGTGGCCCTCCTCCAGGCCAAACAGGATTCAAGTTTGTGGAGATACAAGCCCACTCACAGTAGGATGCATGTTTTCCAGTGAGATAAACACCCAGAATGTAAAACAAAAACACCTGCTTTTATCTGAGTCCATCTTTGACTTTAAAAATACAGATAGGCTAACATAAACCTTATATTTCACCAAAAGCCTAATGAATGCATTAAGAGAGCTGTAAGAGACTGAGAAGCTACAAACCTTTTTTTTTTTTTTTTTTTTTTTTTTTTTTTTTTGTTTTGTTTTGTTTTAATAGCCACAGAAATAACATGTGATTTCCGGATATTCTAATTGACGTGTGCGCGCTTGGAACAAGAGCTGGTTGGCATTTACGCGTATCAATAGTCAAATGTAACCAGTAGATGGCGCACTCAGACATAAAAGCCAGTGGGACCTCATCAACGGCTCTCCTGTGTGTCTCTTGATTGCGTTAATCAAAGGAAAGGTCAGCTGTAAGAGCAATCTGCGCACGTATTAGAGATGAACCAACGCATTCGATTATAAAGTCGTTAATTCATTAGAAAACTAAACGACGCTGTAATTTATCGGGTCATTGAAGAATCATAAATTGGGAAAATTGTACACGGCTGTCTCTATCTCCACGCGCACACATGCAGTCTTGTGTAACTCTGCCCTCCTCTTTCCCAGCCCCCTCTCCTCCCACATCACACGCGCACACACGCGTCCACCCATCTTTTTTACAGTGCACTAGAAGCTGTGAATGGTCAGTTACAGCTCTGTATTTCGCCAGTCAGTCAAGCAGGTGCCAAGGAGCAGAGGAGCAGAGCGCACGGCAAACCCAAGCGTTCAACCAGATGGAACATTCAGTTTAAGGCACCAAATTACGCACGAAGAGTGGATAGTAGTTCATAACATAAATATTCAGTATTGAAGGAGTTAGTAGTAAGGGAATTTATTTGTTTAGGGGGAGAAAAAGGCGCGCGCAACATGGTTATGGCGACCTTTACGCACTGCAGGTAACAAGCGTAAAACATGGCATAACAGCTTGTAAAGTCTTTGCTCGTTTTCGCAAAAGGAATAGGGCGAAATGGCGGCACTTCGGAGGAAATTTGGAGAGGACTACCAGGTGGTCAACACTACAAACCGCGCGCCCACGTTCTCCGCGCCGGTGAAGAAGAAACGCCAGCGCTTCGTGGAGAAAAACGGACGCTGCAATGTCCAACACGGAAACCTGGGGGGAGAGACGAGTAGGTACCTCTCGGACCTGTTCACTACTTTGGTTGACTTAAAGTGGCGCTGGAATCTGCTCATTTTCATCCTAACGTACACAATAGCCTGGCTGGTTATGGCTTCGATGTGGTGGATCATAGCGTACATAAGAGGAGACTTGAACCATGGACGCGATCCCTCATACACTCCATGCGTGGCCAATGTTTACAACTTCCCCTCAGCTTTTCTCTTCTTTATCGAGACTGAAGCGACGATAGGTTACGGACACCGGTACATCACAGAAAAATGCCCAGAAGGGATCATTTTATTCTTGTTCCAATCTTTACTGGGTTCAATAGTGGACGCTTTTCTCATCGGCTGTATGTTTATTAAAATGTCCCAACCAAAGAAGCGCGCAGAGACGCTCATGTTCAGCCAGGACGCGGTGATTTCCCAGAGAGACGGAAAACTCTGCCTGATGTTCCGAGTGGGCAACCTGAGGAACAGCCACATGGTCTCTGCGCAGATCCGTTGCAAACTCATCAAGGTAAGACTGACACTGTATACAGACGTGCGCATCTGAGCTTAAAACATGAAGTGAGCATCAGAAGCGCATGCACAAAACAATTAAATACAAACATGTCGTTACTACTTTGTTATATTGTGATGAATAAGCAATTTTGTCCTTATGAGTTGCTCCACATATAAGTGCCATCTCTTTAAATAGTGTGTACAGATGCGTAATGGCGCACTCTAATGATAACCCAATTGGTCAATCAACCATTGGCAGGAGTATGAACCAAAAATGACAATACACTCTATTTAACAAGCATGCATTGGCGCCATGGTGAGAACAGATAAAAGACAACAGTCACTGCACTACTGTAAAGTATTAGTCAGACGTATCCAGACGACCTGCTCTATAGCTGCCACATATTAATAAAACAAAGTACTTTTATCTACATTATACTGATATGGGCATAGCATTTATACTAAACTAATGAGATGAATTGTTTCAAGTGTTATAGCAAAACTATTAAGCATATTTTCAACACTTACCATAGGAGGTTAAGTAAGGGCAAAACAATACATTAATATTATGTGTGCAACTCTACAAAAGTGAATTAACATATAGAAATGTACATCTAAGAAATCTATTGTTTGCAGAATAGTTTACTTTATTCTTTATTTATCAGGGACCATGTATAAATGCATTGATATTACTATAGAAAAGATGAATTACAATTATACTATAAGACTAAAATGTCATAAATGTATACACAAAAGTTACACAAATCACAAATAAGTAGACGAAAACACTGGTGCCAGACTTGTCGTGATGAACATATAGGTACAAAACATCCCAAAATTTGACAATCTAATTATAACAAATCAAATCTAAAGCTCTATTAATCAACATATTCTTTCGTATAATCATAATAAAAAGAGATGTTTTGGACAGGACAGTAGAAGAACCTGATGGTGGATGTAGTATTTCTCTCGTGGGGCAACAGTTGCATATCAAACACTCAGGGCTTAGCTGTACCCTGCAGTGTGCTCCTCGTTAAACACAAACAGGCTTACCATGATTCTTACATAACCTTGAGCTGTGGGTCAGAGACAGGTGCATCTATCCTCATCACAGAAAACACCTGGATGGAACATACTTTTGGGTATAGTGTAATCAGGTTGTAATTTGCAATTGAATTAAAATCTCAATTTAAGTGTTGTATTTGGAAAATTAGCAACAATAATTTACCAAAATACATTATATCCTGTATTTTGGGAACGCACTGATCTGATACTGGTATTGGATATCGGCTTCCAAGTATCAGTTCAGGCGATATCCTGGTTGGACATAGACAATTTGCATAATACAACTATTTACAGGTCATAGTTAACTCAGAATGTTTGAATTTTTATTTATGCAAAGTTGTTCTGTTATTTGAAAGATAAAATAACAGCTACATAACACATTTGGATCAGTTTTCTCTTATTTTATTTTTGTTTAAAGGAAATAAATGCACTTATTAGTCGCTGCACTGGTATCGGTATCATATTGGTAGAACTGGAATCGGTATCGGAAATGAAAAAGCTGGATCAGTGCAACCCTTGTCTCTTTAAGATTGTATTATGATTAATCGTGATATGGGAGCTGTTGATTGTACATGTAATCTTGCTTGATTGTTATAGTTTCTTCATTATTCTTTGTATGCCCTAAAACCTTCTTAAAAATAAAGTTACAAAAAAAAAAAAGATTGTATTATGTATAAAACACAGTAGTCTGCCCTTACAAACATGTTATGAAATGTGATTGTGATTCTTGTATTTGTTTAGTAGTTCATTTCTGAGGGTTTTTCTCAAATGTTACTGCCTCAAGACATTTGTAAATGTCAACTCAATCTGGATTTGATGCAATATTGGTTGGGAAAATTACAGTTACTTACTTTTCAAAACCGCTCAGCCTTGTAATTGACAGAGTAATGACCCCAGAGTTACAGGGGTTTACTGTAAAATGCTCCCAAAGGCCATTTAAAGGGAACACATTATGCTATTTTCTGGTCTATGTTATGATGTTGTTTCTTCATCAAAAAATACCTGGAGTTGTGCTTTGTTTCATTCACACGTTTAACACACAAACCCTGCATATTTAGGCTGAGTTCTTCTCTCAGAACAGAAAACACTCTTCCACTTTGTGATGTCATGTGGTAATATAAGAAGTGCTCCATTGAGTGTTTAAACTCCATACACCTACACTGAAGTCATTTGGATAATCAGCTCTGGAATTGCCAATCCCTACTAGAGGTAAAAAGGTCGCTGCTAACTTGAAAACTACCACAACATGACATCACAAGGTGGAACAGAGCATTTTGAGATTTGGAGATGTAGTCAGATGTAGCCAGGTATGTTTTTGAGAGGAGGTAACAGCATTTTAACTTCAATTTTGCATAATTTAGGACCTTTAAACACTGAATGCATTAATGAGCGATATCCTGTGGGCTCTGGTGTTCATCTCTATCATGAAAAGGTCTTTTCATTTCCGTTCAATTCAAAGTGACGCACAGACATTGTTGATATAGAGAAAGTACACAGAGGGAGCATAATTTCAAGCCAGTCTTTACCAGATGAGTGTGGTTCAGGCAGAATTACAAGCATTGAATAGTACACAATCTTACATCACTATCCAAGCTTAGGAGATAGGCCACTGTTTACGCTGCTCCTCTCCCAATTCAAATTTGACTATGGATGTCTTTGCAGTAAGAGGAGAGCCTGTATATAAAATAGGTTGTGTTCGCATGATATCACAACATTCTACAGCCCCTATAGTGAAAAACTGAGCTGGAGGACAGGTCAGAGATACATGGTCGATTGCAGATTCTTTGGCCCGGCATAATATTAACACTGTACCTTTGTAACTGGGCCTATTCACATGAAACAAAAACTGGCACAATAGCTTCAAAAAGTGGTGCTATTATCTAAGCTCAATTGTTGTCAGGTAAAAAGACTTTAAGACATAAGATTAACATGGCAAATTGTTTAACATGCTACGTTTAAAAGGTCCTAATTACACAAATTGGATTCTTGTGAGATTTAAGTCATGTTATAATGTTGGCACCACCTCAAAAACATCTGGAGTTGTGTTTTGTTTCATTCACACATTTGAATAATCCTTTATTATTTTTCTGACTACAGCTCCAAGCTCAAAATATTTGGTTCCACCTTGTGATGTCATGAAGCAAGTTTGTGTTAATAACTTACCTTACAGAGCATTATTCATTCACTCCACTACACAGGTGGTGGTAAGCTACTATTGTAGCCACAGCTGACCTGGAGCAGACTGACTGAAGCGTGGCTGCCAATCAGCACCATCAGTCCCTCTGATCCCACCATCACTCACGCACTCATCACTTTCATACTAGGCAGTGTGGGTGAAGTGCCATGCCTAAGGACACAGCGACAGTTTTTGTGACTGGAGCCCCACTGTAGCACCTGATTTTCCCAGCGGTTTCCTATCCAAGCACTAACCAGGCCTGGCCCTGCTGAGCTTCTGAGATCTGAAGGGATCAGGCTTTGACAAACCGGTACAGCCGCATATGGGTTTAAATCATCCAAATGATTCTAGAGAAGGTGTATGAAGTTTAAAAACACAGTGGAGCACTTCATATATTACCACATGACATTACAAGGTGGAACAGAGTCTTTTGTATTAAAAATGTGTGAATGAAAGAAAACTTTGTGTATGTTTTTGATGAGGAAACAACATTATAACAGATCAGAAAATAGCATAATATGGGCCTTTTAACAGTACTTTAATTCGAGTACACCCTTTACTTCAAACCAACAAGCAAGAATTATCAGCAAGTTAAAAACTATCCCACATTTCCAATTAATATCTCAACATACTATTATAATTTTTTTATACAAATAACTAAAATAACAATCTTCAAAAACCAGCTACTAACACAGAAATATGCAAGGTGGACTGGTTTCCGCTTTTAATTTGCACAGCTCCTCTCTTTCAGCCGCTGGTGTCTGCACAGAAAATGGGCCATAAAAAAGACAAACAGCATTAGTGAGGTGCTGGGAGCGTGTTTATGTCGTCCTCTGCACCACAGTCACACAGAGCCAGCCTAATGATGCATGCACCAACTCTAATACACCAGGAACCTTCTGCGCCATTGGCTCCAAGAGGGGACTGTACTGGATCACTGTGGAGAAGACGTAGAGCTGGAGATGTGTGGCTATTCACCAGAAAACATAATATTACTGCAAAATGCGCTAGAGTATTGTGGAAAAGTTTAAGTTTTGTAATTTATTAAAGGTGCACTGTGTAACTTTTTTGGTGGATGATCCCCCATTTGTTCCATTGTCTCCATGGTGATGTTATTGCATTGCCTGGGATGCTCCACAGTATTGGATTAAACAAATTTATCTTGTATTTATTCAATTACAGGTGTTTTTATTTCTCAAAACTACAGCAAAAATCTACATTATTTCTGTTAGTGAGCCTAATTCTCGACAGATCTGACCTGTAACTATCCCTGAGGATGTGGCCTGCTCGTCTCCATGGAGAAATGCCATAAATAGCAATACAACTACATGGAGTCAAGCATGGGGCGGGCCCTCTATTAAAAAAGTTACACAGTGCACCTTTAAAGAGAATTTATTTTACTTCTATGGGGTATTAACTGCTGGCACAGAGATTCCCCTCTTTTGGCTCTCCATGCTAAGTCACTCCCCCTTCAATGCAATATAACAACACAGTTAATGAGCTCTTCAGTTAAGTTTTTGAGGAGGGAACATTATAACATGGTGATAAGCTCAAAACAATCAATTTTTCATAATACCCCCTCTTTAAATCAAGTTTAGAGTCTAAGTACAGACTCTTTCCCATCCCCGAATGTACAAAGCTCTTCCCTCAGCAAAACAAAATAGTTAATATCACTGCAAAAAATGTATGTCCATGGACTTGGTGAAGTCTGAGCAAGGTGTAATCTCCTGTTACAAAGCTCCCTAATCACACACAAGACTGAAGAGGTTATATATGTAATCCATACATGTTTGAGTAATTTAGAGATCTCTCCTGAGCACTATTTAAAACCTCCTAATGGTTAGATGTAAGATTCTGTCCAATACTCGGTCCACAAGCTTACGTCACCCATACTCCTGCGCAGCACTTTTCCAGAAATATACAAAAGCATGATACAGAACACACTACAACTTCATAAATCTGATGCAGTCAGAAAGTCAATTTATTTTCTGAATGGCTCTACGTCTTCATGTAATCCATTTCCTCTGAGGTTAGCAGTAAATAGCAAGTAGTAAAAACATCTGTACTTGTGCAGATGTAAAGTTACATTTGGGTGGATAGTTTTCCTTAAGCACTTTTTCTAACCCACCTTTTATTCCCATAGAAAATCAAAGTCTATATTACAAATTCGCCTGCCTTTACGGTAACCCCCCTATGGTTTTTCTCATGCCTCTGTAAAGCACAATAAATGCCTGATGCTCTGTGCACAGTTCTATGGGCCTGTGTGTGTGCGCTGCAGGGCTGTGTGGTCTAACCTTATTCTTTCGCTTCAGAGCCTCCCTCAACAGCACTGATTTTTGCACAGAACTATAAAAATGACTCACTGTGCCTGAACAAGAAGAAAATGTAGTTATTCTCTCCAAGATACTGCTAAGGATCAAGTCCATAAAACGCAGTGCTCACTTTGGTGGATCATATAACTTAATTTTTTATTTTTTTTACCTTGGATGTGTTAGACATAAAGGTGCCAGAGCAGTTCCTTTGTGCAACCTGGGGTGGTGCTGTTGAGCTGGATACTCTAAAGTCCTGATAGATAAAACAAAGCAAAGAATATGAAATAGCAACTCTCCAAATGTAATAATTATAATCTCAAACAACCATACGAACATATTGTGCTGTTTTTGCTGTTTAAGATTGTATTCCAAGAGAAAGTAAGTTTCAAATGCCACAGTTAATCATTTCAATATAATATAAAAAGTAAAAGCTAAAAGGTCAGATTTTAAACAACATTCAATAATTACTTTCTATAACAAGGGAAAAAAAAAAGATTAAGGTCAGCTGACAGAAATGTTCTGACCAGTTAATTTAAAGAGAGAGAAATGGTGTTTGAGAGATTTCTTTTACCTGTTTTCTTATGCGCCTGTTGCCTACTCAGGTGTGCAGAACTCTTTTTGGAACATAAAACAGGAAAAAAACAAACAAACAACGGGACAGTTTTGATTGGTAAAATTAAACTGGAATTTTTACTGTACTTTGGTCTTACTATACTAACAATTTCCCACTCCTAAAATGCACCACTCTGCACCACCTGTTGTGCTTCTAACATCCACACCTTTATCTCATCATTTACACATCTTAAATAGCAATAATCATCTAAAATGTCTTAAAAGAAATAAGCCCACTGGCTTTCACATTAAGAAAATCAGCAACTCCAACTGATAGCTGCAGATCATGCTGAGTAGCAGATTTATTTATTTTTTTCAAGTGTACCAAAATGACAGCGTGATGCTGCAATCCTATGTGCATCACAGATTAAGAAAATAAAATTGGATTGGCCATATGCTGATGACGGTGAAAACAGGGATTGATCAGCAATATAGCGTCTTGAAAATAAGCAATTAAAGATTACTCAACCATGTCCAAATCACTCCATATACAACTCAGGGTGAGTAAATGGTGAGGGGAGACAATGATAACATGGTTAAAAGCTCTGAAAAGTCAATGCATAGATTTGCTTTAAACTGTCTCATTTTCTCAGTCTTGGTTAGTGCTTCTCTAAACCTTATTGACCTTTCATAGAACCAGCCTATGCTCCAATCTTGCCTCCTCTTCTGACCGTCTGGGGAGGAGAAGAGAGTTTTTCCTTGTAGCTCTGCCTCCAAAATCCACTCTGTATAAAAAAAAAAAAAAGATTTTCATTTGCTTTTGGTAGCAGCAGGAAGCAGCACCTCTGTCTTCCCCTCTCTTATAGGGGTCACTAGCTGTGGCAGTGGTGACTTCACTTGTTTAACATTTGGAGCAAAAACAAAATACAGGCTTGGAATATTTTGGATATTTCTCTCTTTTTTTGAGACAGTTTGAAGGGTCCTTGCCGAGTAGAGAGTGAGTCAGCCCGGGTGAGGTGGAATTGGCAAAAAAAGCCCTGCCTGTCAACCATGCACTAGTCCGGATGTGCGAGTGGGTTATGGAATATATTTGAATAGATACATGCAAATCTGATCCACGAGACAAGAGCAAAATTAGGTGACAATGAAGCTCTCTGATTGGACAGCTGTGGTCTGCTGGATCGCTGAGGTGGAGGAGGAGGAGCAGAATAAAGTAAAATAGTACAGTTCTATGCTGAGGCTTGGTGTAGAATATTGTGATGGTATTTGTATTGTATATGTGTACCATTACAATGACAATGTTATTTTTGTTATAAACTATTTGTGGAGCTTCTTTCATGTTAGTGATCATCTAGATCAGACATGTCCAAACTATGGCCTGTGGGCCAAATGCGGCCCTCAGACTAATTTTTCTTGGAACTCAGGCTTCCAGGTGAGTTGGCCCAAATCACATGGCATCAGTTAAAAATGAGCTTTTTATTGCATGTTTTTTGAAAATCTACCTTGATAAAGCTAATATTTAATATTTACTGTGTGGATTTAAGGATCACAGGATGAATAAAGACTGATGGCTCATTCTAACGTGTTAAACATCCACATATTTTAATTATTCACTGTAGTGAGCATCAGTCTATGGCCCTATGCTTCTTATGTGTTTAGATATGTGGCCCTTGATGAAAAAGTTTAGACACCCCTGATCTAGATACTGTAGAATTGTATAAAAGTATTTAAAGCACCCATATTACACTATTTTCTGATATGATTATTTCCTCATCACAAACATACCTGGAGTTGTGTTTTGTTGAATTTGCACATGTTTAACACTCAATTCCTGCATATTTAGGCTGAGTTCCACTTTGTGATGTCATGTGGTGATACAGGAAGTGGTCCACTGTGTTTTTGAACTCCAAACACCCTCACTAGAATCATTTGGATGATTTCAGCCCTGGGTTACATCTATAAAGAAGATGTTAACTTGAAACCTAACACTACATGACATCACAAAGCGGGACACAGCATTTTGAGCTATGGAGATGTAAACAGGCTAATAATAAAGGATTACCCAACATGTATGAATGAAACACAACTCCAGGTTATGGAGGAGGTAACAATATTATAAAACATGGCTTAAAACTCACAAGTACCCATGTATTTGTCTGCCCCATATGACATTAAACTTTTATATCTTACATTTATTAAATTATATGTCTCTATTGCTAAAAACATACCTTAAAAACTGATCACGGGGTTACATCTGCACCAGTGACTTGGCCTTGTCAACTGCTTGTTTCCATGAGATAGATAGGTTTATTAATGTCACACTGTGGAATATTCAAGGTAAAATAGCAACATCTCCATGGAGACAAAAAACAGAATATTTGACTTAGTAGAGCGTAAGCTGCCGTGCATTAGCTGTAGTCACTGAGGTTGAGTGGAGCAGACTTCCAGGCCAACGGGAGCTGTCACACATGGTCCCACTAAAATGCAGCGTGGTGGGGTGGCCATGACAGAGGGCACCCTGCTGGAAAATATGACACTGGTGTGAGTGGGAGGAAGAGGAGGGGGAGAAGAAGGAGGAGAGGGGGAAGAGGATGGGGAGATGAGGAAGAAGAGAAGGAGATGAAGGCAAAAGAGGAGGAGGAGGAGGAGAAGGGAAAGAAGAACAGGAGGGGGGAGAAGAGGAGTAAGAGAGAGGAAAGAAGAGATGGAGGAAGAAGAGGAGGAGGAGAGGCAGACTGATGAAAAGCACCGCACTTCACACGGAAAGGAAATGCCTCCACCAGATCCATATACCAGGTCCATATAGTACTCCAACACAGGTCTAAGTCTGTATAAATCTGACTTCGATCGCTCACACAAAACATGAGCTATGGGCGCTGGTCATTTCTATTGATTGGCCCTATGAATGGAAATAGGATGGTATAAATAAGTAAACGGACAGCAAGTGGGGGGCAAGCGTGACTACCACTACTATTTACTGCTTCTACGACTGCTACCACCACCACTACTGTTACGACACACATGTGTACGAAGACAGTGGGGGTGAGGTAGGTTAAGAGTCTTGCCCAAGGACACAAAAACAGCATTCATCTGTAGAAGCTGAAATCTCACCGCCAACCTTTGGAAAAACATTGTACAGAGCTACTGTTGCCTACTAATACTACAACTTTTACCACCAATAACATTACTAGTAGAGTAAGTAGCTGTTAGTAGTACCTCATTACTACTACTACTGCTACTACTACTACTACTGCTGCTGCTGCTGCTGGTACTACTGCTTTTTTGATAAGGCATACTACAAAGGTGCAGGTTGAAGTGAAATTTGTTAGATCAGCCATATTTTTTAATTTTTATGAAGTGTCAGTAGCTCAGAATCCTTCAAAACATACTTTCAAACTACAACCACCAATACCCCTACTACTACCACCACTTGTGTTTCAGTACCTCAGAATCCTTCATCCTAAACGCCACAAAACACTTGTACAAACTCCAATGACCAATGCATACTACCTCTACTCCCACTGCTCTAATACTAGTACTACCACAACTACTACTACTACTACACCTAAGGCATACTACAAAGGTACAAATTGAAGTGAATTTTGTTAGAACAGACACATTTTTTATTGTTATGCAGTGTCAATACCTCACTACCTCAGAATCCTTCATTGAAAACGCCACAAAACAATCTTGCAAACTCCAATGAACAATGCTCTACTACTTATTGTTATAAAATGTTTCAATACCTCAGAATCCTTCATCTTTCAAACTCCACTGACCACTGCCTTTCCTCCGCTCCACATACAACAGAAAACCCAGAGCATGTAGCGGTGTGTCTTGTTGTATTTGTGTGCGTCACTAACCCCCAGTGCTGAGGCGTGACTGTACGAGCTCTACATCTTCTGCCTCTTTACACTTCGGCGCTGTGTTAGAGGATTTTCCACCAATCACAGCGCAGGGCTCACAACACACTAAACACGTCCTGGGCCAAGAACATTGTGACACCAATCGCAGCAAGTCAGTGAACTGAAGGGCCCCAACTGCAAACTGTCGCCAATGTACAAGTCTGCATGTCAAATACGGGAGAGAAGGGGATCTATTGTGTTGTTTTAAAGTATAATATGCTGAAGTAAAGTAAAATGAATAAGTCTGTATTACATACCTAAAAACAACATAAGGTCCTATATTACACAACTATTACTCGTGAGCTTTAGGCAATGCTATAATGTTGTATGCAGAATCCACTTTTCAGAGCTTTTAACCATGTTATAGCTGTTCCCCTGTCTCATCTACCTTCCTGAAGTTGTATTCTGAGTAATTTGTGCATGCTTTTAGTAATCTTTAATCACTTATTTTCAAGATGCCATATTGCCAATTATGCCCTGTGTTCACCCCCACCAGAAATGTAGTGTGGTCCTTTTGTTACAAATGAAAAAAAAAAAAATCTGCTGCTCACTAGTGTAATGTGCAGCTCTCTTACCAGTGTTACCGATCTGTTGGTGGCGACATCTGAACATGTGGCGATTTGGGTGTGTCTTGCAAGTACCCAGCTTATACCCGGCTAATATTTCATTTAAAACCCTGCATCTGTTTTTCTTTTCACTTTATTAAATAAAGAGGAAAAAACAACATAAAGGACTGAGAAACAGTGTGGATGTTCTCAGAATCAATAATCAAAGCACTTTAAAAGGCACTAAAAAAAGGCTATATATTTTGCTCTGAATGATACAAAAATTATGGAGAGGAGACACTTCTGCATTTGAGAGACACGTGATACAAATTAGCAGCTGTGGTTGAACTGTCTAAGGTTTGGACAGAGGATTTTCAGGCTCTATGGTCCAATACCAAAATAAGTGTTAAAACTTCAGCCTAAAACCCTTCGGTCTGTAGAATAACTTTAGTGATATGCATAATTTCTGTGTTAAATCATTGTATGATTATGTTAATTGACCGAAGAAACTCAACTCCATTCCAGACATCTGGATTCAAACTAAATGTACAGAAGAAGGGACGGGCAACAAAATTGCCAAGTTCATTTTAAGTCATGAAGTCCTTTCATGAAGTCAGCAATCGTGTCTCTGGGGTTGAATAACAGCACTTTCTGAAGCTATTAAAAATATTATCTGTATTTAGTTTGTTTGTGCAGACAGCGGAGACATTGAACTTAATGACCTTGACACAGAGTCAGAAACCCCAGTGCTAAGTAATGTATCACGACGCTGACAAACCGCCCTTTCTCTCAATGCTGCCACTGCTTTTTGGTGACTCATGTCTTATTAATCTGTCTTTATTTGTCTTTATTATGCCAAAGACCACTCCGTCAGACCATCAGCACTGGGATCTTGATACATAATGTAAACAAGATATTAAAGGGCCCATATTACACTATTTTCTGATCTATATTATAATGTTTACTCACCACAAACATACCTGGATTTGTGTTTTGTTTCTTCACACATGTTTAACACACAAACAGTGCATATTTAGGCGTAAAGTTCTTTTCTCAGACAGAAAACACTCTTTTTCACCTTGTGATGTCATGTTGTAAAACAGGAAGTGCTCCACTGTGTTTTAAAAGGTAGGTAAAAGGTAGGTGTTAAATTAAAAACTACCACTTCATGTCATCACAAGAAGAAACAGAGCATTTTGAGCTTTGGAGATGTAGACAAACTAATGATAAAGCATTACTCAAACATGTGTGAATGAAACAAAACATAACTCCAGGTATGTGATGACGTAACAAGATTATAACATGGCTAAAAGCTCACGAGAGTCCATTTTGTGTAATATAGGACCGTTAAGGTGTTCACACTAAAAATATTGACTCAAATTTTGCTATATTGACTTAAAATGAATCAGAAACAGTTGTGGGTAAAGTGCACTTCATAAGAATGTCAAATTCTTAACAGAACTAAAAGTATAGCATAGATGATGAACATATGAAATGATCTAAAACAAGTAGCCTGTGTAACTCAAGAAGACTAAATACATGAATAATTTCCCTATAGATTTTTTGACAGAATTTATTTGTGCAGTTAATCCAATTTAAATCAAATCAAAAATGTTTTTAAAATGTTTCAAAATTATCTAGGCTGTTTTTAACATAGAGATCTATATACAATCATCTGTCGGTAAAAGCATGTGGTTCATTTTTTTCCCCACTGATTAAAAAATATGAGATTTCTTTGTTTTTGATAAGAAACTATCAAATATAATTGACAATTATGAGACCAATCAATACAAAAAAATCTTTGGCTCCAGCTCAGACCTAATTATTAGTACATGGATACAAGTCAGTCTAACGCTATATATTTCTAGCAATCCAATATCACAGGCCTGCAGGACCATAATTCCAGTATTGTGGAGCTATGTGTTACGCAACTTTTTGGTCCTTGCGCTCTACAAAGAATCAAGCCTCGAAGCTGAAAATCTCATAGCGTTTGTGCCAAGAATCCATTGAAAATAACAGCGGCCATCTTTGATCCCGCTCGGGGCTATGTGTGCCGCTTTCAGAAACACAGCTCTTTGCCTGAGATTGTTCTGTACTCATCAAATTCCCCATTTCCTCATAACAGCCCACACTATAACAAGATTTTAGATGTTGTTTACAATAAATGGTTTTCAGATAAAGGGAGACAGTAATAGCCAGCGTTTAACAACACCAGTGACATTTTCATCTGGACAAGTCAATCGGTGCCTGGGAGTGTCCTGTGTTGGCCTAATGTAGCTTTGAAGATTGTATTGGCTTGTGATGATAAGAGCCTAACAAAACAAAAACGTGTTAATTTAGGTGTAATATATTTGATTTAACATCTGTCCAAATCAATGCGCGGCCATTATACCACTTTAGAAATCGAACAACATTGGAACATATAAAAGACCTTTACAATATTCTGTTTTGGTGCCTCCTCATTTGTGGACTGACCAAAACGTGAATAACAATAGATTAGTTTTGCATTATTGCTGCCAGTAGACAGAAGTATTGTGCAAAAAGTTAAGATGGCTAAAATATACAAAATTCCAAGTCCATGTACTGCTGCAAAGTATAAAGTAAGCATTAAAAACACTACCCAAAGTACTTTTTACTTTTTAACCAATTTTAGTAGGAGTTCAGATTGGTCTTGATTGACTTGATTATATTCTCTGGACTTGACCATGCCGCCAAACAGAGCAAATGATGCAATGTCATTACGTGTACCTGTGTAAAGAGAAGCAGAGACAGCAGTGGACTGGGGTAACTGGAACTTGTACTTATTTCAAAAAGGTTAATTCAATGTTCTTTTTTTCCAAATTACTTTTGTTTTCATCTAAAAGTCTAGTCGTTTATTTACCTTGACATGTTTCGACCCCTAGACAGCAGTAGTCATCAGAAGAGTCACATGATGCTGTGACGAAGCACAATCTTTGATGTGGATAACAAATTAATCTCTTAAAAGAAAACAGAAAGCAATTTGTAGTTTGTACTTCATTCTTACAATCGTACGTGTAGTGAAGTACAATTACATAGCTAGAATTATACATAATTGCAACTACATGTTTAAAAATCTACTTAAATTGCAATTACACCACAACAGAAGTCTTTGTAATTCTTTACATTCAGCTCTGTCTGTACGAATATAATGGTTAAACGATTGTTTATAATGGTAAACAATCTGTAAACAATCAATAAAAAAGATGTTATTTGTTTATAATTAAAATCTTTGCGAGATGTTTTGAGAAAATTGTGACAGACAGTAGCTCAGTTGGTAGTGTTCGTCCACCGATGTGAAAGTTGGCAGTTTGAATCCCGCTCTCAACATAAACATTATTGGTAAAGTGGTCTCATTCATTCACAGATGAATGCTGTCATTCTGTCCTTGGTCAAGACACTTAACCCACCTCGCCCCCAGTCTCTGCATAAACTGATGTGTGAATAAATGAGTGGTTCCTTGAGAGCACTTTGAGAGCACTGAAGGTGGAAAAGCGCTATATAAATGTGACTATTTGTGTCAGTGAAAGGAAGAACATGACTAGATTTGAATCAGAAGCATAGAAATGTACCAGAGGGTCTGTGCAAGAAGATTTCCCTATCAACATTTTCAACTTTTTCTTCTTAAAGTTGCACTATGTAACTTTTTGGTTAGGGCTCCGTCTCCTGCTTGTTTCTATGGATATGGTCATTGCTCTGCCTGGAATGTTCCACAGTATAACTTTAGATAGCTTTGTGGTTTTATAGCCTGAAAATACCTAGAAAAAGGCATTCTAACAGTAAGTGGGGTCGCAGCTCCACAGTTCTGACCTGTAAATTGGTCTGGTTTGATCTCCATGAAGATTGAAAGGTTTAATATCATACTGTGAAACATTCCAGACAAAGCAATAACATCTTCATGGAGAAAAGCATTTGATGGAAAAGTTACACAATGCACCTTTAAGCTCCACTGACAGAACGGAAGAAGTGGCATTTCTTAAGCTGGAGCAGAGATAACGCAGTGCGTGGAAGAGCAGATGTCAAACGGTATTCAACAACCCCTGAGCACCTGACAAGAGAACAATGGCCCCGACACTTGAAACAGTGCTCCCATCGAGGAAAAACAACTAGAGTCTCTTTGATATGCACAGAAGATAAAAATAGACGTGTTTTCAGGCTATGCTAACACTACTCGCTCACTCTTCATTCATACTTTGTGTTGCTCTGTGGGAGACTGTGCAGTGTCAGGGAGAGGTCAGGAGGGTGGGAGGGGTGATGTAAACATAGCAGGTGTTAAAGCTGAAAATATAATACCTGGTAGCACTGGTATGCCCAAACAGGTTTCACTCAGATATTGTATTGTTGGTTGTTAATGTTTCTTTTATTATTTAAGGGCTTAGATTGCACTATTTTCTGATCTATGTTATAATGTTGTTTCTTCATCAAACACATACCCAAAGTTTTGTTTTGTTTCATTTACATGTTTAACACACAAACCCTGCATACTTAGGCACCTTTGGGAGTTCTCTCAAACGGAAAACGCTTTTCCACCTTGTGATGTCATGTGGTAATATAGGAAATGCTCCACTATGTTTTTAAACTGCATACACCTTCATGTGAGAATGACATTGAAATAGCAGGCATCACATATATAAATTGGGTCAGCATTTCTTTCTATTTTCACCCCTCATACATAATGCACAACAGTCTAATCCTCGAGCTACAGATACTTACCCAGATCTGGTGAAGGGTCCTCAGGCACTGCTCCCAGACGGGTTATGTGTGGGTCAAATGTAGAGCACAGATTTTCCTGTGAAAATAAAATGTAGCTTAAACAATTTGAATGTAAATTTTCCAAAATATGCTTTGACTTTTTTTGTTGTGATGCATATTTTACTTACCTTGGTGTAAAGATAAAGTAACAGTTGTAGTAGTAGCAGTAGTTAGGCTTATGTTATTAGGTTCTTTTTTCTCATTGGACTAGTAGTTAGGCTTGTCAAAAGTAAAGTACTACTAAAACTCATAGTATCAATACTGCAAAAAGTAACCTTAAGAAAACAAAATGTGATCTTTCCTGAACAATTTTAGAATGATTTTGAGCTTCATCAGAATGAATATAAGGCCTCATACTAATATTATTTTGTATAATAAAAATTACATTCTATTACTAAAAAAGGGGCATTTTTAAATGTGGTATCGTAATTGTTATTGAATGAATTCCTTCGTATCGATATTGAGAATTTTTGTACAAACACTAGCAGTTGTACAGTTGAAGTATTAAAGAAAAAACAGTGTTGTAGTTGTAGTAGTGGTAGTTGTTGTCTTGTACTTAGTGGTCTAAAAAAATGCTAAATTGTTCTTTCTTACAAGATCTTCTATTGTTTCTTTCCTTGTGCATTATTATATAAGACACCAAGGCTCCCATTAAAGATACTGTAATTACATCGCAACACAAAAGGTGCTGCATTTGTCTTAACACATTGTCAGTCATCCCATTCGAGCTAATTAAGGAGCAAAAAGCAATTTAAGTTACACAATAGCCACACAGCCATGTTATTTTGAAGACAGAGAGGAAAATAGGATGGCTTTTGTTGGTTTTATTTTGGGATTTACACCAGAACAAAGAGACTGCAGTTGGGTTATTGAGAAGGGGCCATGTGTGGGGCCTTATAATGTTGTAGAAGAGTGTGTGTGGGCAGGCTGTGGGCGGCCAGGGCTCACAAAACTGGACAATTTGTTGGAGGTTATAGTTTCGGAACTACCATTATTCATGGGGTAGATCAAGTTTGCCTTTAGCTTGGACTGTATAAATGGACATAGCTAACCCATTAGCTGCCGTGGTGCAAATAGGAAGTGAGTATGGGGGCGCTTCTGGCTTCATTGACTCTGTTTCCAATTGACTTTCCAATGAAAATTTGTCATCCCTCTCTCTATAACTGTTGCAGTGAGCCTCATCATTTCGGTCGTAAAATGTTCATATTAACTCGCTCTACATGATCCTGGGGTTTTTATTTCTCTATTTTGTAAGTAAATACATTTCTGTTTCCTAATATGAAACTTGGCTCCTGCTGGCCTTGGTGAGCTTCATTTGACTCGAACCGAATGCTATCAGTGATTTTACACTCCCTTAGTCCACTTCTTTATACAGTCTTTGGTCATTAATCATATCTGTATTGAGTTTCTTATGGTTTCTTATGAGTTTTCTTATGGCTTTTACTTCTTGGGTTGACAAAGCAAGTAACTTGTCTGTTGTGTTCAGGAATTTGCATAATACTTTTGAAAAAGTTTTCAATTAACTAACCTATTAATTAACCTATTATGCAAAATCATCATTTTAATTAGAATAGTTTTTCCTTCTTATTTACTCACTCAAAGCTGCATTTAGAATGATTCATGCATGTTTGTAATCTTTATTCTCCTGTATTCAAGATGTCATTGCTCAAATCTACCCAAGTTTTCACCTCCACTGGTACCAGTCGTTTTAAATCAATACTGTGACAATGATCTACGGCTCACATATTATAACTATACAACAGACAAAGAACATTATGCAATTAACATGAAAAATGTGATATTAATTGATGTTGTGTTGTGTATGGAAAACCATGGCTTAAGGCTACAGTGCACAAACTATTATAACTTTGGTTCTGTTCCTAATGTTATATATATGCAAATTACAAGTATTTGATTATGTTTGCACTTTTATAGCACACATTAGCAGATAAAGAAGATTTGTGCTCACATTGTTGTCTGATTGAGAGTTCCTCCCTTTGTCCAGACAGGGACTTATGTAACCTCCAGTTCACAAACATCAGGAGTTTGTTAGACCTCAAAAGCCTTCACATTATGAAATAGTCTTTGAAAAACTCGGGCCAGCTCTGCCTTCAGGACCAAAATAATGATGCTTTTGTTTATCTTTCTGTTACTCTATCAACCACTGAGTAAAGGTTAAGTCGAACAGTCACACAAACACAAAATATCTCATTTAAAAATAAGGACTGGCTCTAAGGCAAGAAGAAAACAGTTACGGAAAAGACAAAAAGACAAAACCAGAGTGAAACGGGCTCATTCATGCAATTAAAATCTTCTGCACCAGTTAGCATTGAACGGGTCAAACCTCCACAGATGTGTTTATTGCTCAAAAATAGCTTGAAAAACACACATTCTTCTTGTGAGCAGGGCCACCTCTCCATAAATATGACCTGTAAATTGTTTTGGCATCTCCTGTTTGTCTCTATGAAGATATATACATTTAATGCCATACTGTGGAACTCTCCAGAAAAGCAATAATATCTTCATGGTGACAAGCAGATGGTGGACACTCCACCAGAAAAGCACCTTTAATGATAATGTCTTCTTCAGATCTTCCAGGTCATAATACAGCTTGTACTGTAAAGAGGGAGTCTTATAGAAAATCAGCTTTTTGGAGCTTTCTACCATGTAATAATCAAAAACATGTCAGAAGAAGTTTAATATGTCGTTCATCCATATTTCAGTAATCTGGTGATGTCTCCCTGGCCCTCTTTACGGTTAGCTGTATGATTCTGTCCAATATTCAGCCCACAAGCTTACGTCACCCATGCTCCCACATGACAACTTCACAAACCTGATGTGATGTGCAGTGCTTTCATTAGCAAGATGCATGGTGATTGTGATGTGACAAGGGACGAAGAGCTTCAAAACCAAAACTTTGTTAACATTTTAATGCGTTGCTTTTGGCAAATATGGCATTTTCAAAACAAAAAGTATAATTATAATAATTAGCAATTGACACCCCATAGAAGTATAAAGGTCCCTGTTTAAAGTCCATGAAATCAATTATCAAAAACATTTACGTTACGCTTCCCATCTGTAATATAAGTGTATGTAAATGCTGTCTGTAACGATTGTCTATTTTTTCTTGTCTATTTTACTATTCTTTGAGCTTTTAACATATTTTTTTCCAGTGTGGTTTTGAACTACTAATGGCAACTAAACTAATCTTTTGTTGCTGTGTAGTCTCGGCAGACCCCAGAGGGAGAGTTCCTGCCTCTGGACCAGTGTGAGCTGGATGTGGGCTTTGGGACCGGAGCAGATCAGCTCTTCCTGGTGTCTCCCCTCACTATCTGCCACGAGATCAACACCAAGAGCCCCTTCTTTGACCTGTCCCAGCGCTCCCTCATGAACGAGCAGTTTGAGATTGTGGTCATCCTCGAGGGCATCGTAGAGACCACAGGTGAGTGCAAATATTTGAGGTTTTAATAATAGTACATTCTGTTGGTGTTAAAGGCGCTGCCCCTTATCTTTTCTGTCTTAGAAATATAAAAAACAGAATTAGTTCATTTTGCAGCGGTCCAAACATATTACTCATTTATCTTATGCATTTAGAGCATCTTTCCGAGGTTGCCATCTCTGTAAAGCTAAAAACAACTAGCATGCTATCAGTGCAATTCCTGGTTATCAGACAACAAAACTCTTTATAATAAAATGCAGATAACATGCAGCTGACCCCAAAAGCGGCTTACTGTATACAGTATAGCTGTACTGGGGCAAGATTTCTTTTTTTTTTTTTCTCAAATAGATGGCAAAAAAAATCATGTATAACTTTTTTTAAGGTGCTTTAAAAATTTTACTGGTGTGAGTCTGCCACAAATTGGTCTCCATGGTGATCCATAGATAGAGAACCTCACTCTCATAGTAAGAATGAGTTTTCCAAGACATTCTAGACTAATAAAAACACCTGTAATTGAAAAGAAAAAGCTACATATATATATACAGTATGCCATATACTGTGGAACATTCCAAGAAAAGCTATTACACTTCCCTCAAGTAGGTGGCAGACCGCCCATCAGAAGTTACATATGGTACTTTTAAACAAATATATATATATATGTCAAGAATGGGTCACCACTGAACCACACAGCAAACAGGATAATTTCTTTAAACTTATCTATATATAATAATACAAAACCAAATCAGTATGAACCAACATGAAAGCAATAGAAATGTAAAAAAAAAAAAAAATCGATTGCCATCTCTCTCTCATCATCTCTTTAGTTCCACTGTATAATAATATGAGATATAATTCAAACACACACAAGGCCAAGACATGGGAGACAGAGGGTCTGATTTATAAAAGATACATTTTACTCACACACAAATGGTTTTGGAGGCGCTGGGTGCATTACACAGGCTGGTGGTCATGGATGTCACGGTGATGAATGAGGAGAGCTTTGGGGAGACGTTACAGACCATTTTTCAGATGAGAGCTCAGGGCGAAGGGTTTCTACAATAGAGACAAAGATATTATAATGTATTATTCTATCTGCTGTCTACTAAATAATGAGGAAAATAATCAATCTATAATGTTGGAAAGGAAAACAAAATAACACTACAACAAGCTGTGTTATTCATCCTAGTTCTGTTAAAGGTGCACTGTGTGACTTTTGGAGAGTCTGCCAATTGCCTGTCACCATGGAGACATTGTTGCTTGGTTTGGAAAGTTCCACAGTATGGACCTGAACTTAACTTGTTCATGGTAATGCCACTAGGCCAAGTTACAGGTAAGATCTATGGAGAGGAAAGCCTGCTTATCATAAGAATGCATTTTTGTGTGTGTGTGATTAAATAAATCCTAGACAGATGGTTTAATGCCATACTGTGGAACATTCCAGGCAAAGTAAAAACATCTCCATTGAGACGAGCTCCGGGCAGACCCCTCACCTAAAATGTACCTTTAATTTATGGTTACAGGAGAAATCAGAGTGACAGATAGTTGTCAAAAAAATGAATAAAAATGAATTCAAATTTAAATGGATTCACGGTCATGGTAACATTTTTATACAGTGTTTTTTCAAGGCACTCAAAGCGCTTTAGATCAAGGAACCACTCACCCATTCACATGCACATACACCAGTGTACACAGACACTGGGAATGAGCTGGGTGAAGTGCCTTGCCCAAGGATACAATGACAGCATTCATCTGTGGAAGCTGGAATCACACTGCCAACCTTCCTGTCAGTGGATGAACTGAGCTACTGTCACTCACTTTAAACAAAAACAAGTGTAAAACATCTCTATTACAATGAGCAAAGAGAACAGCAGTGATGAAAATAGAGAAGAAAGTCTTAAAACAATATTGACTTTGCACCCATCTGAAATAAAAAAGAAAAATATGTCTGAATACATATCTGTTGTGAAGGAATCAATGGCGCAAAGAGAATAGACTTTGGTGCATATTCAACAAAGCAATTCTTCCATAAAGCTCAAAGTACCAATAAATCTGGATATTGCTGTAGCTTTCCAGGTCTTCCCCTCTTTCTTTCTTTCTTTCTTTCTCTCTGTCTCTTTCTCTCCCTCTTTCTCTCTCCCTGGCTGTCACAGAGGCAGTGCAGGGCTGAATAGGCTTATAGCAAAGGGAGAATCAGTGGGGAGGCCTGCACACTGTTGATAATAACATTAAATCACACGAGTTTGGAGTTGCAGAGTAGAAGAGAAGAGGTAAAGGGAGGTTCTACTGTGGCATCTTTAACACCGCCATCAAACTGTCAGTGAGACTTCTGCGGGAAATGGGTTATCTTGTCCTATAGTCTCAGAATTTTCTTGGGGACAAAATGCGGTCATTGATTTGGCATAAGTTTAGAATAATAAAAACATAAAACATAGAAGGAGTCAGAGATTCAGGGGACTTTCTTCTTAGGTTAAAGTCCAGAAAGGGTGCTTCTCAAGGCTCAAAAGCTGAAGATGTGAAGATGGCCATGTTTGTAGTATAAAACCAGCACTCCTGTTGTAACCTGTTGCCTCGTCCCATGTAACTAATAAAGAACTTTTACAGGGGTGTTGAGAAAAACTGATTTGCAAAAGGATCCTGATTCTGCATCTTAACAATTCTGGATCAATTCCAAATTCTTGAAAATCAATTTTATATTACGCTAATAACTCTGTTTCTGTAAAATCCCCCCCTTTAAGTGCACTGGGTAACTTTAAAATTCACTTGACACTTCAGTGTGGAGTTAACAAGATTGTTACAACAGGGAACTTGAAATAAATGTTCTTTGTTTTGGATGAAAAATAGCTTTAGAATTAAATTTATAATTATTTTATAATTGAGAATCATTTGTAACATTTATGGTGGAGGGCTATTGCTGTGCCTGAAATGTTCCACAGTATGCCAGTAGATTAACTATATATTACCCCAAGAAAAATAGCTGCACCTTGTCCGCGCTAATGAGAATCCTATCAATAAACATTACACAGTACCCACAGAGACAAGCAGATGACACCATCAGGCCAAGGTCCAGGTCAGATCTGTGGAGAGGCGACCCCCCTCACTATAAGAACGGAAATGCTTTCAATGTATTTTAGCAATAACATCTGACATTGAATAAATGCAAGGCCACTGTAGAGCAAAGCAATAAGATCTACAGGGAGTCAAGCAAGGTTCACTCTGATCCCCACTGTCAAATGTTACATAATGCACCTTTAATGAAACCATCATCACTGTTAGAACTTGATATTTGAAGGAATGCTGTATATGTTTATGTATTCTTAAAGATAAAGTAATGTCAATATGCACTGGGACTGTTTGCAGCCAAGTGTGAAGTGGCTGAGATGAAAATCAGCTCCGAGGCCATGGTCCTCAAACAAAAAAAGGTGGCGCCCTCTCCAGGTGGGTGGAGAGTCCTTGCCTCAAGTGGAGAAGTTCAAGAATCTCAGGGTCTTGTTTACGAGGATGGAATGTGAGATTGATAGGTGGAGTGAAGTGCAGCATCTGCAGTGATGCAGTCACCGTATCAGACTGTTGTAGTGAAGGAGCTGAGTCCAAAGGCAAGGCTTTTGATTTACTGCTCAGTCTATGTTCTATCCTCACCTATGGTCATGAGCTTTGGAAAATGACTGAAAGGACAAGATCGATGATACAAGTGGTGGAAATGAGTTTCCTATCACAGAGATAAGTTGAGCAACTCAGTCACATTGGAGGAGCTCAGAGTGGAGCCACTGCTCCTCCACGAGGAAAGGAGTAGCTGTGGCTGGGGCAGCGGCATTTGTTGCTGATGCCCCCTGGATGTCTCCCTGCGGAGTTGTTCATGTCCCACCAGAAGGAGGCTGCGGGGTAGGCCCAGGACACGCGGGCTGGAGGGACTAATCTCCCTTTTCAATAAAACGTTCCCATTATAATTGAACATTTTTGAAGCTTTAAAGACAAATTTACATATTCAGGCCTCATTTCACAGTCACACAAAATAAAAATGATGTCTCACATCCAGATCCTGCTGACTGAGCTGCTCTCTCCTTTATCTTTATTGTATTTCCATTATTCCTGTCAGTGGAGTTTAGATTCACAGCTAAGCAGAAATATCGATTCTGCAGACGCATTCATGAACTATAGACATTTTGTATTGAGTTAGTGGACCTGGATAGGGATTTATTTTGTACTAAACTCCTTATTTGACAGTTTAAAATATTATTAGATGATTTCAGCAAAGTGTGTCAGCAGTGAGACCAGTAAACCAGTGGGTTGTAGGTGTGAATCAACTTGTGAATTGACATATCCCAATGTGGCCAAAAATGCCAGAAGAAAACACTCTGAAAGACCATTTTAAATCTCAGTATTCAAGGAAATACAAATAACAGCAATGAATAGATATTTTGCAGCTGACATCATCAACATTCCCTGGGGGTGTGATGCTAACTGAAAGCACTACTCAGTCTGAACTCTCTTACTCAAATTAGACTTTAATCTGCATTTTATTTTTAACACAATCTGACCACAGAGAAGTGTCTTAGTTGGAACAACAACAGGTGAGCTGATTTGTGCTGTTAAATAAGTCTCTGACAAAGAACATTACAGACACAAACTAGTTAGTATTAGCCAACAGTTTTTCCAGTTAGTCACTCCCACCTTTTTGTTGAAAATCAAACACCTAAACTGGATCAGGGACAGACATGGTGGACAGTCAGCCACATCTCCATGGAGATGCTTTTGCTCTGTCTGAAAGTATGGCATTAAACTTAAAATGGATTAAATTGCAGATATTTTATGGTTTGAAAAAATGCATTCTCATCGTGAGTGAACTCACCTCTCCACACATCATCTGTAACTTGGCATGAAGGCATTATCTGCTTGTCACCATGGGAATAAATAAGTTGAATGCCATATTGTGGAACATTCCAGACAAAACAATAACATCTCCATCTTACAATCCACTGATGGAAAAGTTACACAGTGCATCTTTAATAGGTGCATTGTGTAACTTTGCTGGTGGGAATGTTATTGCTTTAAACCTGTCTATCTTCATGGAGACCAAACCAGACCAAATTACAGGTCAGATTTGTGGAGAGGTGACCCCACTCACAGTCAGAATGCCTGTTTTCCTAAGTACTTTTGAGCTACTAAACCACTTGTAATTTAGGAAGAGCTGCTTAATGTCATACTGTGTAACACTTCAGGTCGAGCAATGACATTTTCACAGAAACAAGCAGGTGACAGGCCCTAAAAAGTTACACAGTGCACCTTCTTAATGTCTATTGTTTGGCATGAATAGAGATATTACACATTTACAGTGACCTCCATTTAGACAGTTTGGCTTGAGGTTACATAATGTGGGTTAAACAGATGCAGGCTCTCTGTTTTCCCTCTGAACTGTATAGTTTAACATTGAAGAGGTCAGGTAAATAGAGCCATTGGTTAAAAGGTCTAATAATACAACAAGGAACAGAGCCAGTGAAGCGAACGCCAGAAATACCCCTCAGAGACGCCAGTGTCCACCGCCTGCCCTGACTCTGCCAACATTTTACACTAAAACCCCTTCAGCTCAGATCAGCGGGTAGAACTTTAAGCAGCTGGTACCAAATCTTTAAGCCGCGAGAATAATGAGACGAGACGCATAGGCTGACTCTGTGGGATGTTAAGCACAGTTTAGGCACTTTAAACATACTTTTACAGTAAAATAACAAAAAGTTAACACACATTTGAATAGAGACAATAGGAAATATGATAACAGTGGGAGGGAGTTTCTGGCTATAGTAAAAGTAAAATAGGTTTTGTTTTATTTAAATACTAAAAGGTGCATTGTGTAACTTTTCTGGAGGAGTGTTCACTGTTTTAGGTTTCAGTGGGGTTGTTATTTCTGTGCTATGTTCCACAGTATGGCATTAAACTATCTCCATGATAAGTAATTCCACCAGGTCGAGTTACAAGTCAGATATGTGCATAGGTGGGCTTATTTACAGTACATTTTTTTCTATTAAAACATCTGCTTGCTGAATAGATGGACTCATACAAGCAAATGTAATGCCATACAGTGGAACATTTCAGGCAATGCAATAACCTCTTCATGGAGACAAGCCGTTGCTGAGAAGTACATCCAGACACATTATTGCAACTGTGTGACGCAACTGAAAGGTCTTGCTCATAGGCACAATGGCAGCATGCAAAGTCTTTCTAGATTAAAAGAGACAGAGTAATTGATACATAAAATAGAAACCGCATTCACAAAACCTGTGCGCAATGTAACGTCTATGAGGGCTGAACAGGGCACAGGGCTTTCACTGTGTGTGTGCCCAGACTGAGCCTCAGATAAACACAGGCTAAGTGCTTATTGATTGTGAGCATCTGAGAGCAAACATCTAAATGTCAAAGAGAAAAAGAAAAATCAAAACAGATGAGGTTATGTATTGAAAATGAATGAATGCAGCTATGGGGCATTTTTTAAAATACTTTAGAAACCTTAAAAGAACTATACATGTTAATATATCTTCTTGCTCTTTGTCACTATTATGTGCATGTTTACTAAACGTGAACTATGTAACTTGAAGAAAGTAGGCCACCTTCTCTGACATTAAACTGATCAATAGTGGCAAAGGAACAGGTCAGATCTATGGAGAAGTGACCCTGCACACATAACGAATGCATGTTTTTCAGTAATATAAACATCGCTAGACGATGTATTTAGTCCATCTGTTTCAGCATGATAGAAAAATTACTACAATTCAAAACAAAACATCATGTCTTAACAGTGAAAAGTCCTCAAAATGTCACCTATGAACAGGAAGTTGAAACCCATAAATACCACACCTTGAAACATGCCACACATCACAACATAAACAAAACAAAACACAACATCTCAAAACAAGCACATACTGTAGGAGAACATCCTATAGAAAAGGTACATAGTGCAGCTTTAATAAACAAACCTCGCTCACACAGAAACAGCACGTGCAGGAGCAGAGGTTGTGACCAGTGTGTCAGGGAATTTACCCTAAGACATCAAATTACATTAAATAAGACACACCAAAACGAGACAGTTAAAAGTAATACTTGCGCAAGGAGAGAGAGCTGTCAGAGCCTGTCAATACCACTGGCTGAGCCGACTCTACTCTGCCAGCTCTCCTCCCAACAGCAGCTTTTATTGCAGTCATTTCACAGATAACAATACAGTACATTATGTTATATCACACAATGGTTACAATGATCACATGCTAACAATCTTTAGGCTAAACCACCCTCCCATTTCACACTTGATTAGAGGCTCCAGGTGATAAACAATTTGGTCAGTTTTCTCCCAAAAACTTATGCTAACCACATGAGGGGAAAAACCCTTAGCTGTCTTCTCATGGGCGACTCAGTAGATTAGCTTAATGAGTCAGGAGTTCTTTAACTAGGACATATGATATACATATGGAAAAACCCAAAAACGCAATTGTTGATAACTTTAATCACACACACAAATGATTATGATTTTAAATGATTCATAATATTTAAAATAACACAGAATTTCACATTTCCCTCCTGTTTATCAATAATGCTTTACCTCAGAGTACTATTACTTCTAAGCAGATTCATGCTCTTCAGCTACATATACTTCAATTCTGTCCAACACCCTTATCAGGAGCAAGCGGATACATAAAATACAACATAACACAAAAAACACTTATACCACTAAGCATTGATGTAAAAATGGATAACACGACATTTTTCCATGCCCCCTAAAATCTAAATTCACTGTAAGGTGAGAGTGTGTTTTCATGCAGTATCATTTTTTTTTTTTTCCCCATGATATGCTATCAAAACTTTCGTTACAAGTTAAACCCCCTCCCGGTGTTGCCGTATGCTATATTTGCCCCTTTTTTATTGAAATGAGTCGTTGCAATAAATGAGTGTGTCTGTGTGTTTGTCTAGACCTGAATCTAAACACAAATTTCTTAATTTTAAATTTTCAAAACCCCTCAGGAGAGCATCATTTTTCACTGTAACCATACTTCTTTGTTGTCCCCTTTCTGAGGCTGTGGCTCCGCAGGCTGGGATTCAAGGCTGCGTCAGATAATCAGGCTGATGTTGTATACAGTCACTCACGTGACCAAGTGACTGACCACGTTGCAGTGCCCAAGAAGCAGGGGTTACCAGCCCGTACTTCTCGTAAGAACACTGTCGCTGCTTAGTAGTGCGAGGTCCTGCGTCTCTTACACGTCGAGGTTTCTGGACTCACAGTGACTCAGGTGGTCAACTTTAATCACACACACAAATGATTATGATTTTAAATGATTCATAATATTTAAAATAACACAGAAATTCTTTCACACAGTGCTTTGTGTTGTACAATGGGGCTAGTTTAGACATGTGAAGGCAGGACTCTACCCATTGATGTATTGATGCGTGTTAGGAGCTGAGTGACTGCTAATTACATCGATAAGATTGAAAGTGGCAGTGGTGTCAGGGCACGGGGCATGTGGAAAACAAGGGCTCCCCTGACCCAGGCCTTGTTAAATGCTGGTCAGGGAATCACTGAAGAAAGATGTGATAATTGAATACAGATACAGGATGCTGGACTGAGTGTGTCTGGTCTCTGTTGCCATGGGAAACCTGCTCATTTACTCTAATACCTACACAGTAGTTTACATTTGTAATCTTCTCTTGTCTTGATAATGCTTTGGGGTTTTGTTAGGGTTAATGATTAATTGTTCGGTGCTGGAGTTGTGTTTTGTTTCATTCACACATGGCTGAGTAACCCTTTATTATTAGTCTGTAGTAGTTTGCAAGTTAACAGCTACCTTTTACATTTTGCTGAGAGGAGATCTGGCAATTTGCAGCGCTGAAATCATTCAGATGGTTCTAGTGAAGGTGTATGCAGTGTTCCCAGATTGGGTTTACTGATTTCCGCCCAATCAAGTTTGAAAACCTGCCCTCTTCAGCCAAAAAAAAAAAAAAAAAAAACAACTAAATGACAACAACATTTTGTTACAGAAAACATCTTTTTTTTTTTTTTTTTATAAATGGATGTAATCCATTGTTGGGCTTTTTAAAAACATTGTCAGGATTGAGAAAACATGTCAAATGTAGAACAGCATTTTCATTTACCACAGAAAAAGGACATTTAATATTTAAACAAAAATGCTGTATGCTTTTTAATCTGTAGGCTTTTTAAAAAGATTGCCATTATTGAGAAAACTTGTTAAAAGTAAAACAGTATTTTCATTTATCACAGCAAAAAGTCATTTAGCCTAATATTTGAATAAACATGTTATAACGTACTCTATTGACTTTTTAAAAACATTGCCAGGATTGAGAAAACATGTTATATAAAACCTCTGGTAAAACGTAGAAAATGAATATCATCAATGGTCGGCTATAGCTTCGGCTACTGCAAGAACAGCTGGCAAACACAGATCCTGCCTACTCATACATCAAAGAATTGAATCTCTGCAACAGCTGAACACCAGCGAGATCTGTACGTAGCAGACATCCATTCATTTGTGCGCAGGCTGGCGAGCACCTCCATAACACCAGACAGGAGTGAAAGTCCCATACGGTTCCTCGTGTTACTGCGTTTTTGTATATCGAGTTGATTGGTGTGAAAACAAAAAACCCTAAGCTTCTTGAATGTAGCCCAGATATGCAGGATTTGTGTGTTAAACATGTATGAATGAAACAAAACGCAACTCCAGGTATGTTATAACGAGGAAACAACATTAGAACATAGATCAGAAAACAGTGCAATATGAGACCTTTTAGTAATAAATATCAAGTCTGTTCCTCGTATCAAAATCAAGTATGAAATTGAAGTATAGTATGAACATAAATAAATCCATCTCTTTCTCTCGCCATAGGTATGACCTGCCAGGCACGGACTTCCTATACTGAAGACGAGGTTCTCTGGGGACACCGCTTCCTCCCGGTGATGTCTCTGGAGGAGGGCTTTTTCCGGGTCGACTACTCCCAGTTCCACAGCACCTTCGAGGTCCCCACCCCTCCCTACAGCATGAAAGAGTTCGAAGAGAAGAACTCCCTCCCCTCCCCCGTATCCACGCCCACTCTTGCCCTCACCAGCGACAGCCACGGGACCAGACGTGACCGAGTATTTTCCGTGGACTGCATCAATGCCGTGGAAGACAAAAACCGTCACGGAGGAGGTAGCGGGAGACTTCCAAGCAAACTCCAACGAATCAGCTCATCGGGGAAGGAAGACTTACAAAGAAAAGTGCTGCTACTGAGTTCGCATAATTCAGAAAAGGCGTGTAGCACTGGGGACTTGCCTATGAAACTACAGCGTCTGAGCTCGTCCAATGTAAATGACACAGAAAACAGGCTACAGCTAAAGTCGCTAAAAGTGGGATTCGAACCAATGACCCAATCCACGGGAGATCTCTACCAGCAGAGCCTACAACCCACGCTCTGCCCATCTCCGGTGCCAATGCATAGTCCACTGCTTTCGGGAGGGAGGCCAGAAGATAAACTGCCACCAAAGCTGCGCAAAATGGCAGCTGATCGTTGAAAAGTGCTGAAAAAGTGCTGAAAAAAACCTGTACTGTACTCACGCCTTGCTAGGGAGATGACTATTTTTACAGACATGATGCGGTTTGATGAGAACTACCAGGATTTACGATGGTTTATCTCAGTTCGATCGCTTTGTTTCTCACATAGATTTGCCTGGCAGAGACTTCATGCTTTTCTATTGTTTGCAACCCACTAATGTGCATGTAAAACAATACTTTACTGTATGCACCTGATACAAACCTAGTTATGAAAAGTTGGGACACTGAATTAGGACTGCACGGTATGGTGATAAAAATGTGTTCTATTTTTTTATTTAATACAATTCTGTGCTTTGCTGCTGATGTTATCAACATTCTCTGGGGGTGTGAAGCTAAATGAAAGCACTGCTCTGTTTGAAACTCAAGTTAGACTTTAATCTGAGCTTTGTTTTAAAGATGCACTATGTAACTTTTTGGGTGGGGATCTGTCACCTGCTTGTTTCTATAGCTATGTCATTGCTCTGCTCGGAATGTTCCATAGTATAACATTAAACAACTCTACCTTACATTTATTAAATCACAGGTGGTTTTATTGTTCAAAAATACCTAGAAAACTTGATTTGGTCTCCATGAAGATATAAAGGTTTAATGCCATACTGTGAAACATTCCAGACAAAGCACTGACATCTCCATGGAGAAAAACATTTCACCCTCCCCCAGAAAAGCTACACAATGCACCTTGAGCTGGAATTATAACAGGTGAGATGATTTGTGACCATAAATGACCTATTTGGTGTTGAAAGTGTGACTATGCTGTACAAAAGTGCATGCTTTTTTCTTATTATTCCCAAAGTTTCCTTTTTAATCTTAATGCAAAAAAATGTTGCCAATTATTTTATTAATAAAACCATATTGACTGCATAATTGTTAATGATCTTTGGCTATCCATGGGTTTCAGAATGATGAAAAATTAGGATCACAGCCAACGCAATTAATAAAAAGAAAATATTTTTTGAATGGGAAAACGTCCTCAAACTTTTGCATGTAACAGAAACTGAACCCATGAATATCTTTATTGTAGATACATTTTGGTTTTAAAGGGCCTATATTACGCTGTTTTCTGGTGTCTGTTATAAAGTTCTTTCCCCATCAAAAACACACCTGGATTCACACAAACCCTGAGTTCCTATGATGTCATGTGGTAATCTAGGAAGTGCTCCACTGTGTTTTTAAACTCCATGCACCTTTACAATCATTTGGATTGTTAGTTACTCAAACATGTCTGGATGAAACTAAACACAACTCCAGGTCTGTTTTTGAGGAGATAACAACATTATAATATGACTTAAAGCTCACAAGACACAGTTCTTTGTAATATAGGACTTTTAATCAATGCAGTGTCCCAACATTTCTACTACTCGGGTTATGTAGTTAGTTTATCAAATCTAAATTATATTAAGTTAATAATAAATGTTATTTGCTATTTTCCCTGCGTGTGGTTAATTATGTTTTTGGGAATGTTGCTTTACTGCAGCTTGCCAGATGTCGATAAGCCATTACACAGTGTAATGCTGTTTTAATAGGCTGTAGTTAACGCCCTAATTTTGTCCCTCTTGGCAGGAAACATATTATCATCTGGAGCACAGCTATAATTCTCTTCATAACTATGGAAAAGACAATAATGAGGTATAGGGTACAGCTGAAAGAGTGGATACTGGAGAATCCAAAAGTTATTGTCCAATTCAAATGTATGTGTTCAGTGAAGCAGGTTTATTTAATAGTGTTCTAAACAAAGTATTACTAATCAAAATTGCTGATCAGGTAAATAGAATGGCCCCTGGTGAATGTAGGAGCTCAGTTGGTAGAGCGTTTGTACAATGATCAAATCCCGCTCTCAACATGAACATCACTGATAGAGGTGTTAGACTGACCCTCAGGTTGGTGGTACAATGCTGAATAAATGCTGAATGCTGTCGTTATGTCTTGGGCAAGATACTTACTCCACCTCGCCCCCTCAATGTCTGTGTACACTGGTGGATGGATGAACTTCTGAGTGAAATGGGTGAGTGGCTCCTTGATATAATAATAATGATAATAATCAGTTTCATATAGTGCTTTTTCTGAACACTCAAAGACGCTTTACAAAGTATTATTCATTCACTCCACACTCTTCCAATCTGCGCCATCAACCCCTCCGATGCCCGCCTTCACTCATGCACACACCACTTTCATACTAGGCAATGTGATTGAAGTGCACAAGGACATAACACCAGTGTAGCCATGATGTAAAGCAATTTGAGTCCTGTGAAGTTGGAAAAGCACTAAATAAAAAAGTGACCATTTACCACGTTAAAGATATACATGGATATCAAATCTTAAATTTTTTTCCAGAGGGCCACATATTTGGCCAAAGACCTCAGTACAGTGAGTCGATCAGATGGGTGAATCCAACATGGCTATGCTCAAATAAGACATGGAATATTTATTTTGGACTATAGTTTTAATGGCTAAAACAGTTACATTGATTCAGTAGGAGGTCTTAGAGCTAAAAAGTTCTCATATTTGGCAGCCAGGCCGTAGTTTGGACTAGGCTTGGCATGATAACAAATTTTGAAGGACGATATATGACAACAGTGAAATAAGGAAGTACGTAAACAAATTTTTAAATATACGGCATTAAAATGAAAAAGCCGTGATTAATATGGCATAACGCACAAGTAGTCCAACAAGAGTTAAATCACACTGCTCTCTGGTCATCACCATAGCAAAGTGTAAACAAATGCTCAACTGCCCTGAGTACAATGCATAAACTGTCGCGTTCCAAATAGGAAGTTCGCCTGCAGGTTATTCCGGCTCCTTCTGACCCTGACTCCCATTGACTTACATAAGAATTTTGTCGCCTCTCTGCTGCTGTGAGCCTTGTCAATTTGGTCTTAAATTGTTCGCATTAACCCGCTCTACATGATCCCGGTGTTTCCTGCTATTTTGTCAATTAAAAATTCCTAGTTGTAAAATAGAGCCTGGCTCCACATTCACTCTTGCAACCGCTAGCATAGCAAACATGACCACCTGTATTTGTAAGTTTTTTTGCATCTAGTGCAGAACTACACCATCTCTTCCTGTAGTTATGTTTACTTCTCCCATGTCTCACTAAACTAGAAACTTAGAATTACTTAATGGCTTTTTAAGAATTACTCACTGATTAAAGAATGGAATTATAATTTTATTTAATAAGAACATATTTTTGTTTGGGTGACATTAACCCTACCCACACTGAACTACACTGAAACCCTGGATCCTTGAGCCAATGGAAAAGCGGCGTATTTTTCTGCTAATTAAGCACTTCCAGTGTTAATCAAATTTTCATTCATGCATTGAGATAACTGAAATTTCAGCATTTTCTTTATGTCCAATTTGAGCCTGTATCTTATTCTAAAGAAGAATGGTCTGACATTTGCATATAACTAAAATTAAACTGCATAACGACAGTAGTGTGAATCTCAGAATCAGTGATGGGACTTTCAGCTCTTTTATGGGATCTGAATCTTTTGGATCTATTCAGGTCAAGGAGCCATTCAGAAGACTGGCTCTTTTCATATTTATTTATATAAAAGAAGCCAATGTGAGAATGAAATTTCCTATATATAGGTCCTATATTATGCAAAGTTGGGCTTAAAGCCATGTTATAATATTTTGACCTCATCAAAAACATACCTGGAGTGGTTTGGTTCATTCCAAGTTCTGTTCTGTTATTCCTTTATTTTATTATTTTATTTATTTTTAGTCTATCTACATCCTAAACCAAAGCCTAAGCCTATGCAGGGTTTGTGTGTTAAACAAGTATGGATGAAATGAAACACTACACCAGGTATGTTTGTGTTAAGGAAACAACAGTAAAACATGGATCAGAAAATAGTGTAATATAGGTCCTTTAATATCAGCATACAATGTCTAGAGCAGGCTTTCTCTCTTCTTCTCCTCTGTGTCAGCTCTGTGTTTCTTGAATACCTAAAGCCTTCACTCCAGCACCGCAGCAGCTCAAAGACAGCAAAATCAATAACTACAAGGAGATTTTCCCTGTTCCATCTGCACAGAGGGAATGACCTGCCCCTATTTTATTGAGGTGAGGGCAAAAAAAAAAAAAACACTGCCAAGAAGGGCTAAGGCAGTGCTTTTCAAACTGATATGGTATATACTGGTGTAAGCTACAGCTGCAATTGAATAGAAAGCCTATAAAAGCTATCATAAAGGTATTATAATGTCCAGAGCTACCTTGCTACCTCATCAAAAACATATCTGGAGTTGTGTTTTGTTTCATTCACGTTTGAGCAACCCTGCAGTATTAGTCTGTCTACATCCCAAAAACTCAAAATGCTCTGTTCCACCTTGTGATGTTATGAAGAAGTCGTTTTCAAGTTAATAACGGCATTTTACCTTTTGTTTAGCAGAGATTGGAAATTCCAGGGATGAAATTATGAAAATAATTCTAGTGAAGGTGTATGGAGTTTAAAAACACACTTCCTGTATTACCACATGACATCACAAGGTGGAACAGGGTGTTTTCCGAAGAGAAGAGCACAGCCTAAATATGCAGGATTTTTGTTGTTGTGATGAGGAAACTAATTTTTAACACAGAAAACAGAGCAATCTGGCCCTTTAAAATGCTGATTTATGTTAAATAAGATAAGAGAACATTTATTTGAGCCAAAATGATTGCAGTTTTCTTTTAAATGTTTATGCTCCTGCCGTGCCTTGATTTAGTTTAATTTAATTTTAAATGATTGCTATCTAATCACAAATGCTATTTAATAAAATGTCAGCTAATTATTTTTCTCAAATGCAGTCCTTCTTAATACAGGCCATTTCTTCATTCCGTTACAGGTTTAGGATACCTTTTTTTGCTGGTTTAGTCCTGGTTTAGTCCTGGTTTAGTCCTGGTTTAGACCTGGTTAGTCCTGGTTTAGTCCTGGTTTAGTCCTGGTTTAGACCTGGTTTAGTCCTGGTTTAGTCCTTGTTCACTCATGGGTGCTGGGAGTGTTTTGTACGTGGTGGTCCCTTGTGGTGTATAATGAATGAACAAGTCAGTTCACACATTAGAGGGTCATAAACTACATGTTATTCAAAAGGCTCACAGAAGGCCTGACAGAAACAAAGTGATATTAGTCTGTCCAGATTCATCAGTGGGTACAAAGGAGGGGGATCAAATTAGGAATGAGACTCATTTAAAGGAATTGTATGTAAGATTTAGATTTTAAATTTCATAAACTTGATTGATACGTGTCTCTAGATACAAGGTAAAGATGTTCACGTCAAATACAGATTTTCCTGACAACAGTTGTGATGCTGATTCATTCATAATTACAAAAACATTCAACAAGACCATGTGGTTTATGTTATAATTTGGTGTTTGGGTTCTCAAGATGATTATAACTCGTTTAAACCTAAATGGACTCCATGATGTGAATGATCAGTATCTAAATTTTTCACACGACTCACATGGGCTTGTCCAAATAAGAATGAGAAAAACGTGTATGTGCCCTCTACACGCAGGTGAAGGTACTGGCAACCTCTAGATTCAGATGTCACAGTAATACCTTTAATAAAAATACAAATAAATAAGAGAGGATGCTGCATACTGTATCTTGAGTTTGAAAAAAGATGAATTTGTTTAATCTCCCCTACTTAGTGTTTACTTCCTGTTGGATGGGTTATCTCTCTAAGCAACTGTCAAATGTATGTCGTTTTTTTCCCAATCTGCTCACAGTAAAGGATAAATGTCTACATAAATCACAAACACAGAGGCCGCTCCCTGTTCTGCGTCTGTATAAGAAGCCCTCATGTACACAGTGCATGTTTAGGTGGCGTGACGTGTTGCTTTGTGATCCTGTCCCCAGCAGCGGTTGAATGGGTAATTAGGCTCTTCACTCTTGAGGCGCCTGAAAGGAAATCAGCACACACACCTGCAGCAGCATCAACACAACAGAATCAACAAACAGAGGAGCTAGCGTCAATCACACGCCACTTCCTGTTACAAACAAAGGCATTGGCGAATAAAAGTTGTAGTTCCAAAAATGATTAAAATCTCTGACATAAATCGTAACATGTGATTTGTAGATTTTAGACAGTGGCAAGGTACCGCAAATGAAAAAATAGTGTACTCTAATTTCCTACAGTGCACCTTAAAAAGTAGTGCACAGCAAGGGCCACTAGACTAGTCAATATAGACCAGAATGCATCACAAGACAGTTTACAACACATGAAAACAGATAGAAGGATGCACCGATCCAATACTGGTATCAACTTCCAAATATAGGTTCAACCAATATCCTGGTTGGGTGTATAACATTATGTAATACAAAGATTTCCTGGTGATATTTGGCCCAGAAAGTCTCATAATGTTTGAATTTTACTCACACAAAGTTGTTCTGTAGCTGGATCAGTGTGTCCCTAGACAGAGTGGCTGTTTAAACACACTATTGACCTGTGATTATGAATAAACCACCAGATTTGAGCAGTATTTAGAACAGAAATCCCTTTTTACCAGTTTAGCTGTCTCTTTTTATTTTACCTCGTCGAGTCATGTGACCTGCAGCAAGGAAAAAATAGTGAGCTGTTTGTTTGAATACTGAATGAATGCAGAGTCCACAAAAGAGAGCAGGACTGTACTAATAGAGGTGTTAGGGGCTACAGAGTGTAGGCGTACACTCTGAACATGACTAGTTCAATGACGAGTTTGCTAAACATATATTTTAGATTCTTCAAAGCCTTTTCTTTTCATTGCAGCCTGGTCCACATCTGTTTGCTCTTGTCCTTCAGCGAGTATAGTCTGTGACAATATTGTATTTTTATTATCATTTGGCCATCTGAAAGACATCTCTGCGATCCATCTCTGTCTGTATTGACCTGGCCACCTGCACCCTACTTCAATCAATCTCAATTCGAACACATTTTATTGTTTTCTGGGTTCTAATAATTACAATAAACTTAACATTGATTTAGTGAATGAATTGGGTTAAAAGTAATGCCATTTCCTCATCAAAAACATACCTAGAGTTTTGTTTTGATTCATGCACACATTACTAAAGAAATTATAATTGACTTCAGGAATAATTTGATCATAAATAGAGGAATTGTAAAAATTGTGGACTCCTACAAATACTTGGGCACAGTATTTGATTCAGAGGTTTGGCAAAAACAGAGTCTGCTACAAAAAGAGGTCAACAGAAAATCTATCCACTGCCAAAACTGAATTCTTTTAATATCTCAAAAATCAATCCTGTGTGTTTTTATCATTATTTTAAGAGAGTCTTTTAACTTTTTCTTTTACCTGTTGGTTCCATGGTTTCTCAGTCAAGGGTTTCTCAGTCAAATGATTCTAGTGAAGGTGTATGGAGTTTAAAAACACAGTGGAGTCACAATCTGGAAAAGAGCGTTTTCTGTTTGATAAAAGAACTCAACCTAAATATTCAAGATGTATGTCTTAAAAATGATTGAATGAAACAAAACATAACTCCAGGTATGTTTGTGATGCAGAAAGAACATTATAACAGATCAGAAAATAGCATAAAATGGGCCCTTTCAATGTATTCTTCCCCATGTTTTCCAATGAGACAATCTCTGCTATACTGAATGAGTGAATGTATGTCTCCATGGGCTCTATGCACATATATTACCATTACACTGTGTCCGTACGCTGAAGACCGCGTATTTACAGGTTTTGTGTTTAGACCCTGAACTTAGCTGCACAGTTTTAACATGAACACATATAGAGATTCCCTGGAGGACATTTCTCTCATTGCATCACAAAAGCTCCTACAAGATCGAAAGCATCAATCAATAACTGTCTGTCTACTGTGGGGGTGTGTGGGGCAGGAGGGGTTAATCACGGGGCTCTATGGGGTCTTTGGGGTATTACATTAGATGGAGAAGCAGGCACTAGCTTCAAGACTTCACTGAGGAGGAGTGACCTGGCGTACCCTCAAAAGGAATCAATAGGGCTATTCATCACAGCAGACACATCCACGCGCATCATTCTACAGCTAAACACTTTACACACATGAGCGCAGACCGAGGGGGAGCTGTGGTGGTGTAAGGGACAGCGCACAACAATCAAGACGGTTATAATGTGGTTCTGTAAAGGTGCATTCTGTAACTTTTATGGTGGAGGGTCCGTCAAATGGTTTTCTTCATGGAGATGTTATCGCTCTGTCTGGAATGTTTCACTGTATGGCATTAAACCTTTCTATCTTCACTGAGACCAAACCATACAAAGTTACAGGTAGAAGCAACCCCGCTCACAGAATGTCTGTTTTTCTAGGTATTTTTCAGCAATAAAAACCTATAATTGAATAAATGTTTTTGCTCTCACCTCAATATGTTTATGTCTATACTATGAAACATTGCAGGCAAGGCAGAGCAATAACATATTCATAAAAACAAGCATCTGATGGATTCTCAACCGAAAAGTTACACGCTAGGGCACCTTTAAAGTAGCGTGATTCATCAGCCGGTTTCACTTAGTAGAAACTGTCTGACCTCGCAGCATTAGAATTTGTTCTTTTTTTATTTAACCAATCATTGCTATTTGATCGTGATGTAGGTAATGGGCCAAATCCCATAGGAAGAAGGGCAATAACGTCTTTCCCTTTGATGAAATTCACCAAACATTCTCTTTCTTCCAGCTTTAAATCCTTGATCTCGGGAATCGTTGCCAACAGAGAATATATGGCTTCATCTACATCCATCTCGACCACTTTGTTTACTGTTGTGCTGTACCACAGAAGGGACCCAGACAGGTGCTTGAGTTTGACATCATGTCTTCACAGTTCTTTACTGGTTGGTGCGCAGTCTACAACATTCAGGGTTCTTGTGAACCATCTAGTGTATTCTGATTCCTGACCTAATCACTGGAGAGAAATCAAATTGAACGAAGGCACTAGGTGGCACCAGCCTGGCTCCCTTTAAAGGTCTTATATAATGCAAAATTGACTCTTGTGAGCTTTCAGTCATCAAAACAGACCTAGAGTTGTCTTTTGCTTCATTCACACATGTTTGCGTAATCCTTTTTTATTAGTCTGTTTACATCTCCAAAGATAAAAATGCTCCGTTCCAATTTTTGATGTAATGTAGTGGTAGTTTTCAAGTTAACAACTACATTTTACCTTTTGTTCAGTAAAGGTCGGCAATTGCAGGGCTGAAATTATCCAAATAATAGAAGAACTCAGTCAGTAAATATGCAGGGCTTTTGTGTGAAAAAACAACAACAAAAAAAACCGAAACACCACTCTAGTTAAGTTTTAATGAAGAAACAACTTTATAATCACACTAGATCAGAAAATAGCGTAATATAGGCCTTTTAAGAACTGTCGAAAATTTGAAAACAATTAAACAATTACAATTATTATGTAACATTAACTTTAAATACAACAGCTATCAGTATTTTTAACCTCCTGTTGTGACCAACCTCTTCAGTCATTTATTTGACAAGAGGTTGTTTAGTATCATATCTCGAGCGAACTAAAGCAATTAAAGTAAAGATTAAGATATATCACTTAAAACACCTAACGGAACGCTACAATGATATTTAGATGAAGAAAACGGGGCCTGGGTAGTTGTAATCGCATCTTTCCAAACGTCTTCATGGTTTGTGACGTAAGCGTGAATAGAGCCTATAATAAAGGATTACTCAAACATGTGTGAATGACACAAAACACAACTCCACGTATGTTTTTGATTAGGAAACACCATTCTAACATGACTAAAAACACAGGAATTAATAGTTAATTTATGCATATACAGGTCTGCTCTAAGACTTGTTTCCTTGCATGCAACAGCATTCTCTGTACATGCTTTTATCTCACAGCCTTCCTCTGTGTATGCTACAATGTGCTCCATAAGCAGTTTCGGTAGAACTGTTTGTCACCGGGTAGATCTACTGTGAAATTGTACTTGTCACAGAGCGTACGAAATACGAGCGCAATACGGTCTGAACAAGAGCACGGCAGTATTGTATCAGACTCATCAGGGACAAACTTCAACAGGGAAAGATAAGTAACTTTTTGAAACTAATCTTGTATTGTAAGTCCATCTCCCTCTTCAAAGCTTAGCATGCTGCAATTTCAGGATTAAAAGTGCACTATCTAACTTTTCTGCTGAATAGTCTGTGATCTGCTTATCTCCATGGAGATGTCATTACTTTGCCTGGAATGTTCCACAGTATGGCAATAAAGATTAAACTTGCTTGACTCCGGTGGCAACATCAATTTACAGGTCTGTGAAGAGGCAAGTCTACTTGTAATAACAATGCATGCAATGAGGATTCCAAGGTATTTTGGGGAACAAAAACATGTATAACTGAATTAACGGATAATAGATATTATGCCAAACTGTGGAACATTTCAGGCACTTTCAGGCACTAACCTTAACAAAGAGAAAGAAAAAGGTGGAGTCCTTATACCCTGCAAGTTATAGTGCATTTTCGTCTACTAAGGAGTCTTGAATTGAGTAGCTATGGTTTAAAAAGCAGTTTAAAAGGTCAATATAGAACAACTCAATATTGTGTCCTAACTGATGTTACAAGATGGAAAATTGGTCACTAAAATAGTTAAAGGTAACTAAAGGTAAGGTAACTTTTCTGGAGGAGGGTCCATCTGTGTTTTAAAATCAATTTTAAGGTTTTACTGATCATTTTTAAAAGTTACATTTCAGAACTTTTAACCCTGTACGAGCCCTCCCGCAGCCTTAGATCCTCAGGCAGGTCCTGTTAGCTGTTCCAACGTCCAGGTTCCAGATGGAGGGTGATCGAGCCTTTTGAGTCCAGGCGCCTCAGCTTTGGAATGACCTGCCTGAGGCGATAAGGCTTGCACTATCAGTATCATCATTTAAATTACTTCTTAAGACAAATTTTTATCGGTTGGCCTTGATTTTATTCCTCATTTATTTTTATTCTATTTATTTTTACTTATTTATTATAATTAATTGGATTGTTTGCATCATTGTCTGTTTTTGTAAGCTTTCTATATTCTATTTTAAAGCTTTTCATATTGTTCTTTGTTGCTTGTAAAGCACTTTGTAAACCTTGTGCTTCATGAATAAAGATTTATTATTATCATTATTATATGCTTCTCTCCATGAAGATGTTATTGCTGTGCCTGGAATGTTCCACAGCAAGTGTATGTATGTAGACAAGATTCAGGTCAGGTCTGTGGAAAGGAGACCTTGCTTACAGAAGGAATGTGTGTTTTCCAAGGTATTTTTGAGCTATAAGAACACCTGCAATTGAATAAATGTAACACAGATGTTTAATGCCATAGTTGTGAACATTCCAGGTGAAGCAATAACATCTCCATGATGACAGACACTCCATTAGAGAAGCTGCACATTGTACCTTTAAGTATCTTCTGCTGAAAAGTGTTAGCCTACAACATTTACATCACAATATTGGATAATCTCATTGCTTTTAGCTTAGTGTTCTGGCTTGTGCATAACTAACAACTGAACCTAAATTTAAAAGTGAAAATACTTTTTCCATCTCCAGGCCAGTCTTTCTTGTCATTCACTAAATCCCTTTAATCAATTCTCTGTGCTGTCTGCGATGGTGTGACAGTGGCCAGTGAATGAAACCCATTGGAATATAAAGCCATCCTTCATTACTCTTGCCCCTTTGAGTCTGCACATCGGACAGAACAAAAATGACCCTCTCTTCTCTTCACCGGTGTAATTGCGTTTTCAAGGAAGAACTTCTCTCGACCTAAATTACGTTTGTTCCTCCCTCTCTGTATCCCTCACTATCTTTGCACAGCTCCAATAGAAAATCATTATTCTAGTTGTCAAACATAAATTAACTTAGCTACATAACTGTATTGTGTGTTGAGAATCACAGCATTAATTTCACACAGACAGTTGAGGAAGAAATACTGTATATTAAAGGGCTCATATTACAATATTTTCTGATCTCTGTTATAATGTGTCCTCATCAGAAACAAACCTGGAATTGCTTTTGTTGAATTCATACATGCTTAACGCACAAACCCTGCATATTTAGGCTGTGCTCTATTCTCAAATGAATAAACTATGTTCTACCTTGTGATGCCATGTGCCAATACAGGAAGTGCTCCACTGTGTTTTTAAACTCCATATAACTTCAGTAGAATCATTTGGATAATTTCAGCCCTAGAACTACCAATCTCTACTGAACTAAAGGTAAAAAGGGTCAGGGAAGTAACAAAAACCAAAATGTTAAATTGTACAAATCAAATAATAATTCAATAAACAAGAATGTAAAAGGCAAAATAACAAAAGTGGTCTAAAATATATACACAAAATAACCTAAACTATGAAACACAAAAGCATAAATTAAATTTGTCAACTGGACAAAAGATTGGTTCAATACATTTCGCAGCTCATCCAAGCTGCTTCTTCAGTTCTGGTCAAAATGCTGGTGACACTTCTTTACATCTGCCTGAAAGGAGGAGCTAACTACAATGAAACTACTCTGAAACTAACACGTTACTACTTATTTACGGTTTCTGCTAGCTAAGCCTATTGAACTTGCACTGAGTGTGGGATCATATTAGCGCCAACATACAACGTCACATTGAGTGCTTTCACACCTCTGGGCCTGACCTGGCTACCCCTATTGTTTTCTTTGTTTTGATTTTGGTTTCAGGATGGAGATGTCTGAGGCTTCCATTTCTGTTTAGGGAAGGATTCTCTTTCTTAACAAAAATAGCCTTTTCAACTCCCCTCTCAAACCACTTCTTTTCTCAGGCTAAAAGCTACAAAACAATAACGGGATTAACATATAACAAGGTTTGTGCCAAAAAACGTGTCACGTAAGTCTATACAGAAACAAGTGACAAAACTAAGGGACACATAAAACAAACCTAAATCACGAGTCACATAACCCCACAAAAAGAATTGAGTGACAACTAAAAAGACAAAACAGAACTAAACTAAAGGCCTGGTGTAGACATGCCCCACCAATCACAGACCAGAATACATCAGCCAGCCAAGACCAGGCAGGAGAGCAGTCCATCCATCAGCAGCAAGGACAGCAAAGAAATTAAAACACACAAAACAAGGTAGAGAACCACTTCATGACATCACAAGGTGCAACAGAACATTTTGAGCCTGGGAGATGTAGACAGACTAATAATGCAGGATTACTCAAACATGTGTGAATGAAACAAAACAACTCCAGGTATGTTTTTGAGGAGGTAACAACATTTTAACAAGACTAAAAGCTCACAAGAGTCAATTTTGTGCAATATAGGACCTTTAAAAGTTTTAAATGAGCCATCAGTTATTGGAATTGTCACGAATGGTTTTGTATGGTACTTTCAGTCTGGTAAACCACTTAAATGAAAATAAGTGAAGAATTTATGCAGACAATCTCGCTGGTAATTGGAAGCTGAGCCAAATCACACTGGCTCAGAACATAGCATGAATAAAATGATTAAAGTTTTGCTGTTAGCATAGGAATAAGACATGAGGCACCGTTTAAACAGATCAGGTATTATGAAAAGATGTCTGTTATGGTTATATTGAAATTTGTGAGATAAGATATAAGCTAAGCTGCAGTGAGTGTGAAGTGTGACAGCTCAGATCAAAATGAAAAGAGACATGTTATGCAAAATCAACTTTTATGAGTTTTCAATCATGTTATAATAGTTTACCCTCATACATCACTTACTCAAAGTTGTATTTTGATTTAGGGCAGTTACTAGGGCTGGTATCATTAAGAAGTTGCCGATACGATACATACCTTGATACATAGGCAACAATACGATACACATCTCGATATAGTGCACTTTTGATTCGATATATTTCAAATTGATTTGATACGATTCAATAAAAATAATGGCTAAATCATGGCTGTGATATTAAAGGTCTTTGTTAAACCACTTCTTGCACAAAGTTAATATGAAACACAAACTTTTTAATCATCAAAAAAGTGAAAATGTCAAATGTGTCGCATAAATGAGTTTCCTTCCTCTGAACAAGCCACAAAACTGTAGCGCTATAACAAAATAATTTAGTAAAATATACCAAAAAGTACTTTTGCTGATATATCAACAGCAGCCCACGATATCAATAATGTTTCATCACATTAAACTATACGATATTTTGATATTTTTGCACACCATTAGCAGTTACACAATAGCTTTAATCATATTAACATAATGAAGAAAGGGAATCCAATTTATTCTAGCAGTTAAATCACGATATGGTTAACAGAGTAGTAGTAGAACAAGTAGTAGTAGTTGTAGTAGTAGTAGTGCACTAGCAGTAAGTAATAAGACTAAAGGACTAAAATGTATAGATTCCATATTACACTATTTCCTGACTTGTATTATTATGTTGTTTCCTCATCACAAACAAACAAACGTGTTTTGTTTCATTCACACATGTTTAACACAAAACAGCAGCACACACAAACATGTCAGCCAGGCTGGCACCACCTAGTGCCTTCGTTAAATTTCATTTCTCTCCGGTGACTAGGTCAGGAATCAGAATACACTAGACGGTTTGCAAGAACCCCTGAAGTTGTAGACCGCACACCGACCAATCAGGCGAAGAAATGTGAAGCCATGACGTCAAACTAAAGCACCTGTATGGGTCCCTTTTGTGTTACAGCACAACAGTAAATAAAGTAGTTGAGGTGGATGCAGACGAAGCCATACATTCTGTGGTGGTAACTATTCCTGAGATCGAGGATTTAAAGCCGGAACAAAGAGAATGGTGAATTTTATCAAGGGGAAAGATGTTAGCGGCCTTCTTCCTCCAGGATTTGGCACATTACATACAGTACGTCACAACCAAATAGCAGCGATTGGTTAAATAACGGACAGTTTCCACAAAGTGAAACTGGGTGACAAATCAGGCTACAAATATTCACCCAAAAGTGTAAAACCAGGCTGGAGTCATCACACTTTGCTTTGGGCTGTAAGGTAAAGTTCTACAAGTAGCTGATAGCCACAGGAAGTACATCAGATAGGGCAAGAATTCATAGTTTACCCATTAGTGGTCCTAATGCAATGGCTAATAACTATTTTAGAATTTACTCGGGGCAAAAAAGTCGCAATATTTTCAGACACTAAACAGCTTTGATATAACTGAACCAAAATGCTAACTAGGCAGCCTCCAAAATTCAATCACATCTGAGACAAATGAGGCATTACTCTAACAGCCCTGCAATATTCTGAGTTGCGTTGGTAATTGGGCTTTGAAACAGCAATAAATGGTGGGAAAAAAATCTATGAGTGAGACAAGAAAAATGAAGCAAAAATATGAATCAATGAAGCTGATGGATTAGTTTGATTTGTATGAAAATAATGAGCTGGAGGGCAGGGCCTTCAGTGCAGGTTCAGGAGGGATAACATTTCAAACATGATGGACAATTTTGTATCAAAAGAAATCAATGGGACTTTATTTAGTTTTAGTAAATATTAGTCATGTCCAAAGTCACATGTTCTGCCATATGCAGTGAGTTTGTTTTTTATTGACTGTTCAGGGTAATAGACTTGTGGTGTATGTCCTAAAATTAAATTTAGTAAATATTACCAAGTTAGATTTTATCATAATTATTAGTAAATTATAGTATATTTCCCAATCACTGAAATCCAGGGTTCCCACTCTTTTTCACTGACAAAATTTCAAAACATTTCCATGACTTTTTCATCACCAAAAGTGAATTTTCCATGACTTGACAGCACCCTACATGTGTAGAATTGAGCATACTTTAAGGACTAAATATAAAAGTTTTGGTATTATAGATTTTAACCATGTTATAGTTGTTTCCTCTTCTCATTTACACACTCAAAGTTGTTTTTGGAGTGATTTGTTCATGTTTGAGCAAATCTTTAATCACTTCATGATTCACAATACCATTTTGCTGATCAACTCCCGTTTTCACTGCCACCAGCATATGCCCACTGCTCTGTACAACTACAGTGATGCATGTAGGATTTGGCAGCATTGTGTAATCATTTTGGCACAAATGTAAAAAAAAAAATCCACTACTCGCTAGCTTGATGTGCAGCTATCGATCAGAGGTGCCGACGGCTACATGCTGTGATGATGTTGCCGTCAGCTCCCACTGGGCACCACAATTTTCTAACACAGAAGTCAGCAGAGTAATTTTAGATAAATATTGGGATTTAAAATGTGCAATGTATAACATACTGATCCACGGGTAGGGGTGTGCAAAAATATTGAATTATCAATATATTGTATCGTTTAATGTGATGATACAGTATTGATATCTTGGACTGCTGTATCGATATATCGCCAAGAGTATTTTTTGATATATTTTACTAAATTACTTTATTACAGTGCTACAGTTTTGTTGCTTGTTTAGAGGAAGGAAACTTGTTTATGCAACACATTTGACATGTTCACTGTTCTAATGATTCATGGTGTTTTTCATATTAACTTTACACAAGAAGTGGTTTAACAAAGACTTTTAGTATCACAGGCATGAGATTTGAAATATATTGTAACAAATCAAAAGTGCACTGTATCAAGATATGTATCGTATTGGCACCTTCTTAATAATTCCCAGCCCTATCCATGCCTGTCATAGATTATATAGCAGACACAAACACTATTTGTCTTCTTTTAGAATCTGGTAAGTGCATAAATGCTAGATGCATGCATTTAAAACGCTGTACCTGTTTTTTTTTACCATCTTAAAAACGTGAAAAGCAGAACTCGGCCATTTGAAACCTTATGCATTCCAAGTTAGTTAATCATACATAATTATTCACCACAATAAATTTTCTAGCACTTTTTAGAACTCTCAGGAATTTCAGAGTTTTGCTATTAGGGTAAAGCTAACAACAATAACTGATTACAGGACAATAAAATGCTTTCTAATTAGATGGAGACAGCACACAGTAGCTGAAGGCATATTTTCACCTCAGGAGTTGCCTAAACAATATATCTTTTTTTTTTTTTTTTTTTTTTTTTACCAATTACCTTTTTTTTTTTTTACATGAGACCAATTGGGTGCAGAACCCAATACAACAAATCCCAGTGTATTTAACAATAAAAAACATATCTCCATTTATTTAGGCTTGGTGGCTACGACAAAATCTCTATGAAGCACATCTTTATTACGGCACAGACAGATGTGCCTGTGGCTGTTTGTGACCCATACTGCTCATGAAATTCAAATAAAAACACGAGTGAAATTATAATCACCGTGTAGAAGTCTAGGCTCTGTATTCACAGCTTCTCCTCCTCCTCCTCAAAGCCCTCCATATTGAACCAATGACAGATAAAAACATCACCATCACCAATCATGCCATTGTTTGATTTCTGAAGGCAGTTCCTCTATAGCTTTACATCACATCAGCAATGAACAAAGGGAATCCAGTTTATCCTTGCCCTGAGCTTTGGCAGGAAAACATGCGGTCAAATCAGGACATAGTTAGTAGTAGTATTAGAGTAGAAGAGGTAGTGACAGTAGAAGTAGGAGGAGAAGGAGGAGGGGAAATGAATGATAAAACTGACTCTTTTGAGCTTGTTGTAATGTTATAATGTTGTTATCTCCTCAAAAATATACCTTGAGTTGTGTTTTGTTTCATTCATGTTTGAGTAATCCTGTATTATTATTCTGTCTACATCTCCAAAGCTGAAAATGCTTTGTTCCACCTTGTGATGTCATGTAGTGGTAGTTTTCAGGTAAAAGCTACCTTTTATCTTTAGTTCAGAGATTAACTTTGGTCAGTAATATAGTGTAATAAAGGACCTCTAATAAAAACACTTCACTTCATACTGTAGCGCTTTGTGTTGCATTTTTTGCATGAAAAGCACTCTATAAATAAAGTTTGATTGATTGATTGATTGTATCCATGGTTAAAGCTGGGGTACCTACCCACTTTATTATTTTATGCACAATATGTTGTTTCCCTCATGAAAAATGCTGTAAAAGCAGCACTTTGTGAAAAAAGTAAATCACTGCATCACGTGTTGTGGTGGCCTACCTGTGCTTCACCTGAGACTATGAAAACAAGTTTACAAAGTTTTGGACACACCTGAATATTCATGTATGTGAATACTAACAAATGTGGGCAAGGTTTTGTGAGAACTATAGAAGAACTATTGTGCTTGTGTTTGCTGTATTGTTGTAATATATAACACCTGTGGATCATTATGTTATAATTTTCACATCTTAAATTGCAATAATCATCTAAACGACACAATAAAAGAAATAAGCCCACTGACATCTGCTTTGGAAAATGGGAGCAGATGTTGCAGTAAATATCATCAAACAAGGAGCCATGAAGTTGTTTGCCCATCTTATAGCTGCACATTAGGGGTGGGATGAGACACAGTTTCTACAAGACAAGATGAGACACAAGATTGGATCCACAAGAATGAGACAAGACATGATTTTGACATAAAGATGTAAATAGTCCAATTTAGTTCCCAAAGTTGTCTTTCAACTTTGTATTTACTGCATTTTATATTTTTGTAGTCATTCTAGCAGTGCTTTTTGGAACTATGGCTTCTCAAAAGATGCAATCTGCCAGCAATTAACCTTTTTTTGTCCAGTCCAAACTAGAAAAAAAAAATCTCATGAGATCATTCTTCTCATGTGCACACAGTCTTCTGTCATTTTTGTCTTGTGAGATCTTGAGGCACGAAATCTTGTCCCATCCCTACTGCATATCATTCTAGTATGAAGCTAATTTATTTATTTTTTTAAATTTGTACCAAAATTACTACACAACCCTGTTCAACCCTACGTCCATCACCGATTAAAAAAATAAAATCGTAGAACACAAAGTACAGCGCAGAGAGTGTATGGCAAAGGTGGTGAAAATGGGAGTTGTTTGGCATTATGGTGTCTTGAAAGTAAGTGATTAAAGATTGCTCAGACATGAATGAATCACTCAAAGTACAACTCTGACAGAGTAAATGAGAAGGGTTGTGTTAAAGACACTACCTCCCCAATAACAAAGGGATTACGTATGTTCCAGTAAGAGGCATTACTGTGTCCAACCTGCTCAAAGCATTTAAATCAAAAAAGACCAGTTGGAGATAAAGTGTCTCAATTAACACTCGTTCAATACATGTGTCCCCAGCAGCCTGCTCTTTTATCACTATGTAAACAAACCCAGTGACTTCCTGTTACCAGCGCTCCAGCCGCAGGCTTTGAAGTGTAAAATGGTCCACTTCTATTGTCTGCCCTCACGCCATGAAAGCCAGTCCAGCATCTGCCCCTCGCCACTCAGACAGCAAAAGTGGAGATCTTCAATTATTACGAATACAAAGGTTTTTTTTAAGCATAAAATGTAATAATAATAATGATCAGCAAAATCTGCAAAATTTTTGAATAGTCCATTTTACATTTTGTACAAAGAAAAAGTCAAGGTATATTGTGTGAGTTTCTTCAGTAAAAATAATTATGCATTGTTCAGTATGGCTTGAAAAAATGGGGAATGTATGCAGCATTGTATTCATGTAAGGGGCAGTACCTTTTTTCCATGTAATAAAGTAAAATAATATGTCATGGCGTAGTGCAGATGTAATGTAAATCAGCTCTTTAGGTCAAAATAAGACCCACGTGTACTATTTGCATGTAATTACAAGGCTGGAAATGGTGTTTAAGGTACATTTTATAGTCCCTGTAGGAAAGATCTTCAATGAGGCAAACAGTCAGGAGTGGGCGCAGTGGGGGCAGTGTCGCGCCTGGGGACCCATCATCAGACCTTGAGCTATAGGCCTGGTCAGGACTACCTTAGCTGGAAGATTTTACCTATTGTGCATTTTATTTATTTATTTATTTGGCAGGCACAATCTAATCAGACATACTAGTAGTACTGTAAGTGACGCATAGTATAATAAATGCACATTTTTAACTCCTGTTGCTGGTTGAGCTTTTCTACACTAGAGGTCTATTTACATGAGAACACTTGCAGGTAAAACGACTAAATATTTTATCAGACGTGCATTGAATTTAAACGGTGATGGCATTTTTGGGGCTTAAAAATGCAAAAATCTGAAACCACCCTCTAGAGCAGGGGTGGGCATTTCAAGGCCCGGGGGCCAAATACGGCCCGCGAGCTGACTCTGACCGGCCCGCGAAAGGTTGCTTGGAATTAAGAAAATAAAACCTACTTTCAAAATTCTACATAATGTGTGGACTAAAACGGCAGTGATTTTACCTTGAAGCCTGTTTACTGTAAATAAACAGGCCACCTTACGTACATTACAGTGTAAATACGTGTGTAGTATAATGGTGTATGTACGTCCTTTACGTACTCTGTAAAACAGGTCAATAAGTGCATGTGATTAGCAACAAGTCATTGTCACCCTTCAAAATGTTCGCACAGGCTAAAAAAAGAAAGGTGAAGGAGGATGTTTCAAGAAAATATGGACCACTAAATATTTATTTACTGAAGTCAGAGGTAAACCTGTGTGTTTAGTTTGTGGCGAACAGGTCGCCGTGTTTAAGGAGTACAACGTGAGTCGGCATTACGAGACGAAACATGTGGAAAAATACAAAAACTTGACTGAGCCTGAGAGAGCGCGGACATCAGAAGATTTGCTAGCGAAGCTAGGAAAACAACAAGGCTATTTTACCAAGCTACACGCAGCCCGGGATGCAGCAACCAAGACCAGCTTTGTAATATCCCACAAAATCACTAAAAACTGTAAGCCATTCTCGGAGGGAGAGTTTGTCAAAGAGTGCTTGGTGGACTCTGCAGCGCTAATATGTCCGATTTGAAGATTTTAAAAAGATTGAGGATGAAATGCACTTGATTTCCTCTCCCTTCACATGCAGTGTGGATAATGCACCCAGTGATGTTCAGCTGGAGCTCATAGACTTGCAGTCAGATACAGTACTTGCAGAGGACTTTAAATCAGCATCACTGCTGGAGTTATACTCATCTCTCAAGGAAGAGAATTTTCCAAACATGAGGAAACATGCTCAGAAGTTGGTTCTTTTTGGATCTACCTACACATGTGAACAAACATTCTCAGTAATGAAACTTACCAAATCCAGGTACAGATCCTGTCTCACTGATGATCATCTGTCGGATGTGCTTCACATCTCCACCTCAAACATGCAACCTGACTTTGATGCACTTGGTAAAGCTCAACAGAGGCTAGATTTCTCTCACTGATTTCTCTCAGAAAGCATTGTGAGGTTAAAGTTACTGAAAAAGAGTTACAAATGTTTCAGGTATAATGTTGTTTTGAATTATTTTAATGAATAAATTCAGTTTTTGTAAAACTTCACTCTGTTATTACTGATTAATAACACATAATGTACCAGCTTCTATAAACAATGCCATTTACTTATTTCCAAGTAGAAATAAAATTAATAACCAGAGTAGACTTCAAACTTTTGGCCCGGCCCTCCACACTATTTTCTGCTTCTCATTTGGCCCCTGGGCAAAAATAATTGCCCACCCCTGCTCTAGAGTGTAGCGTTTCCGTCTACGCCCAAGACGCAAAACTCTGGTCAGATCTGCTCACGTCGCGTACACCTTTACGCCACATACATCACCACCTAGCGTCACCACCTAGTCTCTTGTCATGTATACCCAAGTGAATTCCACACACTTTTGCGTCACCGTATGCAGGCAGATTTACTCCCGAAAACGCTCGTCTAAATGTGGAATAAAAAGTGAAGACGTGATGCCACTTTTGCGCCTTCTGTTCAGACCGTCATCATATAAACGTAGCCTGAAATACATAATACAAGACACAATCCAAACTACATAAGGGCAGGATCCATCTACATAAATATAACATGTTTTGGTGCCTGGAGGAAAACCAGAGGAAACCTACGAAAATACAGAGAGAACATGCAAACGCCACACAACTTTAGTAGGTGGTAAAGATCAGTTTTTGTCCATGAGAAAATAGTTGACATTAAAGTCTATCCTTAGTAGAATATAGTTTTTATTTTCATTAAACCTGGGCAGTTAAGTCTGATCAGAATTTCAGAATAATCATAAGGTTCCTCTTCAAAATGTGATGATTCAGTATTGATAAAACATGCAGGATTCACAGATTCTATGCATTTCAGTTTCACACTTAAAGCTGTTTTATATATTATATATACAGTGTCTGTGCAGATGAGGCATATTTTCTGTTATATGATGATGTTAACTGACTGTCAGGAACACATTTATGACTCAGCTGTGGTTGACCGGAGAAAACATGAGGAAAATGTACCACAGCATCTGATCTGTTCAAATAAGTACACACCATCAGACTAACTTAACTTCAGTTTGGATCTGAAAGGTCCTACATTGCAAAAGTTACAAAAATGACAAAATTACAAAAATGACTCTTGTGAGCTTGTCAAGTCTTGTTAGAATTGCCTCCTCAAAACCATCCTTGGATTTCATTCACACGTTTGAGTAATCCTGCATTATTAGTGTCTCTATATCTCCAGAGCTCAAAATGCTCTGTTCCACCTTGTGATGTCATGAAGCAGCAGTTTTCAAGTTAACAGCTCCTTTTACCTTTTATTCAGATTAGCAGTTCCAGGGCTGAAATTGTCCAAATTATTCTAGTGAAGGTGTATGGAGTTTAAAAATAGTGGAGCACTTCCTGTATTACCACATGACATCACAAGGTGGATGTTTTCAGTTTGAGGGAAAAACTCAGCCTAAATTTGCAGGGTTTGTGTGTTAAACATGAGTGAATGACAACTCGAGGGATGTTTTTGATGTGATGAGGGAACAACATTAAAGTCACATATATCAGAAATGATCTTAATATAGGCCAGGTTACAGATCAGACCTGGCTTACTGTGAGAATGCATTTCCAAAAAACAAAATAAGGAACTATCAAAGTACCTTTCACCCTGAGTGCATTGTCTGTACTAAACCTAAAAATGTGATCAAATATTACTTCATTATTACCTGTTACTAACTGGAGACTTGGCCTTTCTATTCTGTTAGCTGCATTATGAATGAGACGACACAATGAAATAAATGTCACTATTCGATTCCCAGTCAGGTTTTTCAGTATTCAGTGTTTACCTCAGATTTCAAATGGGATTGAAAACGACTTCCCTTACGCTCATCTAAGCCAATATTTGATTCTCTTTTCCTTCAAATGACATGTTTTGCTTTTTGTATAATTCATGAGATGCATAATTCTGCACAGATTAATCATGGGGCGAAATTGAAATCTAGCGCCAGTGTGTAAATAAGGATTAGAAGAAAGTGCAGAGGCTCCTGGTGGTGTTCACGCCGTATTGTGCACGATTTAAATGGGGAAGCAAATACGCCGGAGTCTTTGGGAAGATGACTGATTGAATTGTGAGGCCGAGAGCTACAAAAGACAAATGGAAAAGAAAAGGGTCACATGCATTCCTCACATCAAAAAGTAAATTAAAACATCTTAAATTATGAATATTTTAATTGATTTGAGTAGATTTGACTTCACACGTAAAATTATGTACTATGTTTTTGTTTTGTTGTTTCTTATTTTAAGTACGAAATGTATATTGTGAAAAAAGTAATTTCACTTTTGTTTATTTGTTCTAACAGAGAAGATGTTGAGCTTTGTGTCAGTTTATGTTTCATGTGGATAGGCCAAGTGATTAGAATTAATTAGAAGAAGAAAGAACACACATTGTGCTTGTGTCTGCTATATAGCTATAATTTATGACACCAGTGCATAATTGTGTTATAATTTGGACATTTTAAATCACAATATTAATCTAAAACAACTTAATAAAAGAAACAAGCATGCTAGAAAACAACTGTGTCCAATGGGGGCTGATGTCGCCGTTAACATCATCACAACAAGGAGCCGGCAATTGTGATGGATAGCTGAAGATCACAGAAACAAGCACCAGATTTTTATCCAATTAAGAAAATGAAATTGGAGAATGAAGTTAGCTCAGCGAAGTGAGTGTTTACTGGGGATGGTGAAAACGGGAGTTGATCGACAATATGGTGTCTTGAAAATAAGATTGCTCAAACATGCACGGAACTTCAAGAGTGTAAATGATGAAAAGAAACAATTATGACATGACTAAAAGCTGTAAAAAGCGGATTTTGCGCAATAGGACTGCTTTAAACTATACTGTAGGGATTCAAGAAAGTTGTGACCTCGTATCGGAGAGGGGAAGGGGGGTCCATAAAATCCGCTTTTGCATTAGTGAAGTCTCGGTTGGGTAATATTTGCTCCTGTGGATGGACAGATGGCTCTGCAGCTGAATCACTGCTGTGTGCCAGACTGTCCCAGCGTTCACCACCAAGAAAAACAACCACACCTGAACTGGAAACTACAACAATCAATCTTCAATTGCTCTGAAGATTGAGAGCACGGCAGCGGAGCTACAAATGAATTACCCTCGGGGATAAATAAAGTTTTCTAAATTTGAATCTGAAAACTGTGAAAAGAAACCTGCAATAACACACATATTGTACTAGTATATAAAATCCTGATGTCGGAACTTCCACAAAATCGGGAATCCAAACTAGGACTAGGAATCACATGGTCCTTCACGATTCACACTATACACTATACGGCTCACGATATTATCACAATACATTTATTTCTTTGTTAAACCACTACTCATGCAAAGTTAATATTTATTTTAATCATCAAAAGAGTGAATATGCCAACTGTATTGCATAAAGAATCTTGCTTTCACTAAATAAGCAACAAAACTGTCACGTGGTCACAAAAAAATAGCTAAAAGATACCAAAAAACACTTTTGGTGATATCAATACAGCAGTCCATGATATCGATACTGTATCATCAAATTTAGTATAATTAATTTAGTAATTTATTTTTACTCACTCCTAATCCAAAATCCAAAGTGTGACAAAACTGGTTAAATGAATAATAATAGTACAAACAAAAAAATTTAAAGTAATGATCTTTAATTAACTGTAATTTTATTATTTTAAAGGTGCCTGAAATGTTCCACAGTAGCATTAAACTTATCTACTGTATGTTGCATTCACTCAACTCCAGGTGTTTTTGGTGCTTAAAAAGCACCAAAAACACATGAGCGGGGTCCCTTCTCCACAGATCTGACATGTTACCTGGCTTGGTGGTGTCACTTTTTTGTGTTCGTGGAGATCAATAAATTTTATGCAATACTGCGGCGCATTCTGGACAAAGCAACATCTCCATGGAGACGAGGAGGTAACACACCATTCACCAAAAAACTGTACCTTTAATGCGTTGTGCTACACTGTCCCACTGTTTAGCAGCAAGAGAAGATGTGACACAAAAGTAATGCAAAGAAGAACTGTATATGAAAGAATATTAGTAATCACAGTCCCTGCTGTGTGCTAGAATCTCCTGCTGTCTGTGCATCAACAAAAACTTCTGAGCGTGTTTTAGACTACATGGATTTGGTGGAATTTGTGAGCTGCTCTGTGAACAGGATAAATACTTTCTCTACACTGATGCAGAGACTGAATGAGGTCCAATGGAAAAGGTTTCAATTGTCGAAAAAACCCTCCTTGCTCATTCAGTTTTGGGATTGGAAAGTTTCACCTTCACAAAACTTTCTCAGCACTAACAAATCAGATCCAAAGTGGCACAGAGGGGTGGTACTGTCTTATCAGATATGAAATGGAGCCTCCAAAGTGAAACCAAACATACTGAAATCACAACAGATTAAAGGCAATTAAAACCATGATTACCACAGTGTAAAAGATGCATTGTATATCTGTTCTGGCAAAAGCTGGTCTGATTACATTGCATGGAATATGCCACAATTTGGCATTAAAAAATATCGATCTCCAAAGAAAAAAGCAGGTTCTACCTTGTGATATGTTAGTAAGTTAACAGCTAACTTTTATCTTTAGTTCAGGAGAAATTGCTAATTCCAGGGCTGAAATTATCCAAATGAATTTTGATGTTTTATATAATATCTAGTTTTAAGCCATTTTCATGCTTAGACCCTTATCTATTTGATCATATCGCTGTTTTTTATAATTGGTTCATCATGAGCCTAAGGCAGACATGTCAAACTCAGGCACGGGGGCCAAATTTGGCCCAGGATATAATTATATTTGGCCCGCAAGATCATATTAAATACGTATTAGAGCTGGCCCGCCGGCTACAGATAGGCTATAGAGACATTATTTGTTTAAAGCAAAACTAAGTAACTTCAGCGGTAGCACTCCCCCAACAGGTCACTTGTGAAACTGCACTGTCGTAAATACTCTTCCCACCTCTCCCACCACTCAGCTGACAAATTTGCTTTCATAAAGTCGGTGAACACTGTACACAACAAAATGTCTCAGGTGGGTAATGTTATTTATAGAGCCCGACCGATATGGATTTTGTTATGGCCGATATGAAACCGATATAAAGGGAGTTGGCACTGCTGATAGCCGATATAATCACCGATATATTTAGTGATGTAAAAATTCACTGTAAATCTTGAATTGTTTAAAAAAACTTAGGTTTGGCTCTAGTGGATTCTAAATTGGGTTTATTTAGGCAACATTTATTGTTATTCTGACTCTTTACATCATATTTACATACAGTAGATTGGCCTAATGGCATTTTTGCATCACATTCTAGCTACTAGTGATGGGTATTCCAGTTTTTGGATTTTTTTTGGAAAACTGACTCTTTTGGCTCAGCTCACTAAAGCAGCTGGCTCTTTTGGCTCCCAAGCGACTCTTGAGATTGTTTTGTTGCAAGCAGGACTAAACCAGAACTGAACCAGGACTGAGTGTCGGGACTAGGTCTCTCCCTCACTCGAGCCCAAGATTAGTCCTGGTTTATTCATTTTATGCTGAACTGCAGCCAAATATGCTAATCGCTAATAACAAATAGCCAAAACTAGCTTCAAAGTCGTTGTATTTCCAACACTCACCGCTCACACAGGCTCCTCCTCACATCACAAGTCTGCACTAATAAAAGAAAAAAAAAAAAAAAATTATAACAATATATTATAACATAAATCAGAAATAAGCGCAATATGGGCCCTTTAATCTTATGAAATACTGATGGACAAAATATGCAAGTTTTTCAGAGAATGTATAGATTTTTATTCATCACACTTTAGGGAAATTTCAGATGCCTTGGATGCCATTAAAATAAACAGTGTGGTTTCCTCTCATGTTGTGGATTCAAAGTTATCCGCATAGTACGAAGATATGAAAAACACCATATGGTTATTAAATGTAGCAATCACAAACTATGACTAATTTCCACTTGAGGGGCATAGTTCTATGTATTGTATTACTGAACATATGCTCTGTTTCCTCCTAACGAATCTTGGCCCTTCTTAAGAGACTCAGTTCCAGGATTAGCCAAGGAAAGCCAAAGAGACGATATGACAAACAGAGGCTGGTTTTGCATAAGTGGAGCAGCTCAGCAGAAGGAGGAAATCAATGGACAATTAGGTGAGCAATTAGCCGACAATCCCCCAAACCAAAATAGGTGGTGATTTATGGTAATTTGGTCACGTGATGTTTGGTTTGAAAACATGGGACAGTCGTTTAAGCGTGCCTTGGATGACAGCTATTTGGGATGAAGGAATTTTGAGTCAGAAGAGGCAGCCTGAATGTAAATTAATGAGAAGGAATATTAAACAAAAATGTGATGTCAACAAAAGTTACAAATTTAGTTTTAGTTGTAAGTAAGGATCGGTAATGTTAAATAGTAATGCGAAATTGAAAAAAATAGGTTACTGGTTGCGGCAGTTTTAAATGTGCTTTATAAATAAATGTGACATTGGTACAGAAAAAAAAAATGGCTGCCAGGTTGGTTTTGAAACAGCATCTTAAACCCTATGCAGGCTCAGCAGAAATTCAAGTTCAATAAGAGGTCTGCATGGTTTCGGTTTCACTGAACGGAAATGGCATTTTATTGAAATTATTATCGCTTTTTTAATGGTTCAGGAGAGGTTTGCCGAAATTAGGATTTATTTTGTCCTCCTATCGATAATTTCTGGTTGTCTTGTCTAGAACTACAGTGGAAATGAGGTCCACTTTTCAACCTGGTTTAGCCATAGATTAGACCTGGAATAGTCCTGGTAGACCTGGTTTAGATGGTGGTACTCAAAAAGCAAATTTTTTTATTTGGTGGTTCTTGATGAGAACAATTTGAGAGCCACTGTTCTTAATGAAGCAGAAATGTATTGGAAACAGATACAGGTAACCTAAACCAGGCATTGTTTTTTACATAACCAAGTCACTCTGCACCCATTCCAGCCTAATTCTAACATCTTCATCATTAGTAAAAACATCATAATCAAAAACAGATTTGTACTAAACCGCGGCGCCTGGGAGCAGTCAGAAGAGATGAGCATTTATCGAAGTTAATCTCCTCCCAGATGAGACGCACACAGCTGACATGGACCGATTCTCTGTAATTCATTAATATACAGCGACTGGTCTGATCTCAGCTCGTGTTTACTCGGGTTATCTCTGCTGAGCACACCAAAACCATTTACTGAGCTAGAATATTTATCAAATGAGGAATCAACTGTAAGATCTAGCTAGATCCTTATTTTACATTTTGTTAAAGGTCCTATATTGCACAAAATTGACTCTATGAGCTTTAAGCCATGTTAGACAGAATGTTGTTACCTCCTCAAAAACTTACTGACAGTTGTGTTTTGTTTCATTCACATATGTTTGAGTAATGCTTTATTAATAGTCTGTCTAAAGCTGTTCAAAGCTCAAAATGCTCTCTTCCACCTTGTGATGTCATGTAGCAGTAGTTTTCAATTTAACAGCTACCTTTTATCTTTTGTTTAGACTGGAAATTCCAGGGCTGAAATTATCCAAATGATTCTAATGAAGCAGTATGGAGTTTAAAAACACAGTGGAGCATTTTCTGTATGAAATGACATCGCAAGGTGAAAAAGTGTTTTCTGTTTGAGAGAAGAACTCAGCCCAAATATGCAAGATTTGTGTGTGAACCAAAACAACTCCAGGTATGTTTGTGATGAGGAAACAACATTATAACATAGATCAGAAAATAGTGTAATATGGGCCCAATGATGATCTAAAATAAATGAATAATTAAAAACTGCACAACTGATTCTATGCTGCTGGTTCCTCCTCTAGTAGCATTTCACCGTAGCAAGAAGTGTATTTTCAGTTGTAATTTTTTTCTTTTTTTTTTTTATTACTTTTTATTTTTGAACATGTGAAGTCCTGCTTTTTCAGATAATTGAGGTTACTGAACTGTAGGCGGGGAAACACTACAGGACAGACAATACAGGATTACTCCAACATGTATGAATTGTTGAAATAAAACTTGAGTAAATTAATGATGAGGGACAGACAATATTAGTATGATTTAAAGCACATAAAAGTGGAGTTTGTGTAATATGTCTCCTTTTATCTTGCTGTCATCAATGGGAAATTTGTTCTTCACATTTGACCAATCTCCAGTTCCTGAGTCATTAGCCAGTATCCTGATTATGAATACTTTTCTGTAAGATAATCACATATTTAAAGGAGATGTAAAGTCCATGCAGTCCAGGAATCAAACTTTCAACCTACTCAGAGAAGCAACTTTTCTACCACCACTCACTTGAACGAATTTAACTTGTGCTGTTCTAAAATGGGCACAAGCCCAAGTTACCTAAATGGTATGCAAATAAAAACAGTTTGAAATCATCATTATGTTCATTCAGAGTATATTTTTACATTTGGTGGTGATTGTAGAGCTCCTCGTGTGCTCCCATCACGTCCCAGTGGTGCTGTGTGTTTACAGGTGGCAGGGGGATGGGCTTAGGGGGTTTTGGAGGACCCTCACAGCTGATTGGAGCACAGGTCCTCAGACTCAGAGGGCCTCCACATTACACTGAAACCATTGAATTTCCTGTTCCAGCTTCAACAGACACGACTCCGAATATGTCACACTCATTACAGAGGGGCCAGTTCTGATGCGTTCATACCGATACATGTGTGTCTAAAGGGAGTCAAGCTGATTATCAAATACATTACACATTAATTCCCTAAACACCATATTAACACGGTCACATAAGGTTAAGACATGGATACAGTGACATTATATTATAACACTAAAGTTTACACCAGGGCTGCCTAAACTGTTTCCACAGAGAGCCACATAATGAAACATTTGAAACAAAAGCCCAAAGAGCGATGGTCAATACAACGGATCATTCAGATGGGTTCAAAAGAGCCACTGTACCTTTAATAAGTCTTGGAGCATCAATTTTAGGCCTGTATCACAATGCAGTGTGGTCTTATTGAGGCTATAGTGGTAGAATTACTTACATTTGATGTTAAAATGCATATGATCAACTGGGCTATTCCAGCAGCTTGTGAGGCAATAAAAAAAAAAAGGACCATAGTTTGGACACCTTTGGTATGACGCACGGGCAGTAAAACAACAGCTAAGGCTCAACCATTTGCAAAATAAAGATAAATAAAAAAATCAATATATCCTATATATTGTGGATTTTTCAATTGTAGATTTTTGCACTTTATATGAAAAAAGTACAACTATATTTTTGAATAAAAATGACGATATTGGAGTGCTGTATTGGATCAAAACTTACGCATATAAGTGTTCATCAACCCAGAGGGCTTGAAGTCTTGTTGAGTAGAAGGAGAATGGCAGAGACACTCTGATGTGGTGTATTTATTAATGGTCTACTCTACTACTTATGAGTCTTCATCAGGGCTGATATTTTTGAATAATTTTGAATATATGCTAAAACTCATCAGTCTTGCAATCTTCAAAATCTCTTGTCTCTTGGAAAACAAATGCAAGGCTTTTTGTGGACAGAGTGGATTGAGTTTATAGCTGTACACTGTGTAACCTTTCTGATCTGCCACCTCCATGGAGATGTTGTTTCTTTAGCTGGAAAGTTACACTTTGTGGCATTAAACATCCATCTCACATTTACTCAAAGGTGTTTTATTGAAAGAAAAATAAAACATGCTTTCACATTATGTGGGGTTGCCTCTCCACAGATCTGACCTCTACTTGGGCTGATGCTGTTACCAGCTTGTCTCCATGGAAACAATAATAATAATAAAAGTGAAAAGCTGCACTGTGGAAATTTCCAGGCCAACGAGACAAGCAGGTAACAAACCCTTCACCAGAAAAGATACATAGAGCACCTTTAAGTCATTTAGTTGGTGCAATCTTATTGCATTGCCAGGCTTCTCTATTCACCTTGTTTACTCGAGTCCCCACACAGTCTGGTTACTCTCTTCATTTAACACTAGAGTCTAGGAGAGATGTTATTTGCAGGACACTTCCTTTGGGATCCATAGTCTAATGCAGTGTTTGAGGGGCTGACAATGAGCCCCAATGGAAACTAATGCTTTTCAGAATGTTGTTGACAGCTGTGGGAGGAGCAGGCAACAGCTCAGGTCTGTGGTGGTCTCGCTCTATCAGAGGTACTGCGCTCAGGGGGTCCAGACACCTCCCCCTCACTGTGTAACAATACATGTTTGTTTACTTTGTCAGAGTGAGTATTGTACACAGCGAAGAGCAATTAAAATGATGAAATGCCAACGCGCGCCAGAGTTAAACATGGTTATGTAATGTGTTGTGCCAAGTGTTTAGGAACTTCAGAGTGTCACAGAACTCACTGTTGTGGTAAATGTAAAATGGTACAAATTTTATACGGTGTGTTCCACCTTCAAGGCAAGGAACAGCAAGGAACCACACATCCATTTAAACACCGAGGACAAGTTGGGTTAGCTCTCTTGCCAACAACAGCATTCATTTGCGGGAACTGGAATCAACCTGTCAACCTGTGGGGCTGTGGATCTGACCTCTCTTCCTCGCTTTCAATTATGTTTATGTCAAGAGTGGAATTCGAACTTTGGATCAGTGGACAATCACTCCACCAACTGAGCTTCTGTCACCCAAAGGAAGAAGGTAAATGAAAAGTAAGTCTTCAGAACAAATATGGTAAATTGTAATGGTAATTTCAATATAATTTAGCCTGGTTAAGTCCTCATTATGTCCTGGTTTAGTCCTGGTTTGGTCTGAGTCCTGCTTTGTGACAGCTCAGTCCTGTAATCCCCTCTTGTAGTGTAGTTTAATGCTGCTATAATTTCAGTTTTATTTTCTTTGTTTAGGTTCTGGTCTAGTTTTCCCTTGGCCTTTCTGCTTGTCCTTGCCTACATTTCCCATTCATTCTGTTTTGTAAATTGTTATTCTGAAGGTTGGCAGTTTTCAGGTACATACAGACCTCCACATTTAATACACAATCAATTATATATACGTACTCGGTGAAAGGATTCTTGCCCAAGGACACAACAACCGTATTCATAGGGGGAACGGTTTCTGTCTTTTTTTCAAGTTTTGTCATTAATAGCAGGATATTTCTTCTTTCAAATGGAAAAAAAATGTTCCACCATGTGATGTCATGTTGTGATACAGGAAGTGCTCCACTGTGTTTTTAAACTCCATACACCTTCACTAGAATCATGCGGATGATTTCAGCCCTGGAATTGCCTATATTTACTAAACTAAAGGTAAAAGGTAGCTGTTAACTTAAAAACTATGCTTCATGACATCATAAGGTAGAACAGAGCATTTTAAGTTTAGGAGATGTAGATATCCTAATAAAGCGGGATTACTCAAACCTGCACGAATGAAAACAAAAAACAAAACAACACAACTCCAGTTATATTTTTGAAGAGGTAACAATTTTCTAACATAACTTAAAGCTCACAAGAGTCAATTCTGTGTAATATAGGACCTTTAAAAGAGCTATTTGGAATATTCTATAATTGTCATCTGCAGATATTTGAGTAATGAAGTATAATTAATCACAATTTCTTCAAATGTGAAATGTAATCTGCATGTTCTCTCTTCATCATGCAACATTCATGGTCTGAACATCCATTAGGTTTGACAGCTCCAGATGAGGCTCCACACATCATTACCTCACCTCTCACAAGACTCTGCAGTACTGTGGGCGGACAGAGGGGGCAAATTACTCTAATATTATCTCTATTCTGCACACTACAGCAGTTTTACACATTAATTTAATCACTAATTAATATTGATGTCTTTGTTAAAGTAATATGTAAAAGACTAGTTGTCATATGAACTGAGTAGAACAGTTTTGATGTGTGTGTTTGAGCTTAAAATATGCCCGTTGTAATAAGTTTGAAATATGTTTGTGAACTGTGTCTAATGAGTTGTGAGGTTTATAACGTGTATAATCAAAGATGGATAGTAAAGTGAGTGTTTATAGGGTGAGGAGATCAGTCACATGGGAGGAGCTCCGAGTAGAGCTGCTGCTCCTCCACGTCAAGAGAAGCTAGCTGAGACCATAATGACTTTTGTTCCTTTTTGGAAATGCTATAGTGTTTGTGTCTGCTATATAGTTATAATCTATGGCACCAGCCGATCGTGTTGTAATTTGCACATTTTAAATAATTAATCTAAAATGACTTAATAAAAGAAATAAGTCTGCTGTTTTTTATGCTACTGCTGAATCCTATGTGTATCACCAATTAAGATAATAAAATAAGAGAACAAATTAAGTACAGCGCAGTGGGTGTGTACTAGTGGAAGTGGAAATGGGAACTGATCGCCAATATGAAAATATGCTATTAAAGATTGCTCAAACAGGCATGAATCACTCCAAATACAACTTCGGGTGCTTAAAAGGGGAGGGGAAACAACTATAACATGGCTAAAAACTCTAAAAAGTTGATTTTGCATAACAGATCTGGTTTAATTTCAAGAAAAAGTACTCTTACATAAATGCAACCTCAACTTATATTGTGAAATTAACTGTAAATTGGGCAAATGGGTTTCTTTCAAACAATATGGCCATGAACAATGCCCTAAATAATGTAAATAAATAAGTAAACAAAAAACAAACCAAGAAAAAAAAAAAAAAAACTCTCAGCAGGCTACAAAAACCTTTCTCTCTTCCACATGTTTGAGTCAGGCTTGTCAGATGAAAGCTCCGTGAAGATGTCATGAAGTACAATGCGTGGATCCAATCAGAGCGTTGTCGCGGTGATAGACCTGCTGCGGCCCCAGATCAAAGCCACTGCACTGAGGCTGCCTCAGGTTCAGCCCTGTGTCATTTTGTGCACGTTTGAAGTGGAGGCAGGTCCTGATAGTGCCTCCCCTCACAGCTCACTGAAATAATCACTTTTATTACAGAAAACCAGAGGGAAGATGGCTGCCACAACAAACTTGCAAAATTCAACATGGTACAAGAAATATTTCAAAAGTTGATGTGGGCAATATTAACAAAAATCTCAATGTTTTTTGCAGTATTTCAATAGCAACATTTAGGTGATGATCCATATTAAGCTATTTTCTGATCTCCATTGTTTTGTCATCAAAATCTGAAGCTGTGTTTTGTTTCATGTTTGAATGTTTCACAGTGTGGCATTAAACTGTCACCCACAGAGACAACAAGCAGGCAGATCTGTGAAAGGCAACATCACAGACAGTAAGAATGTATGTTTTCCAATGGTCATGTTTAATGCTATAATATGTAGCATTTCAAGATCAAGAGTGATATATCGTAATACTTCATACAATTCTTGAATTGATTCAAAATCCATCCGAACATACTTTTTAAAATAATGTTTTTCACAAAAAATCATAAGTTACATTCAGTTAAAAATAAAAATAAATTACACAGTTTATACAGTTTTGTTCTCATTAAGGTGTAGTGTAATTGACTATATTATTAGAATTAATGATAAATCGCAATATATCATCCATTGTTTAAGTATTGGGATATATCGAATTGTGACATGCATAGTATTTTATTTTCAGACTCAAGGCAATGCACATCCCACATCCCACTTTTATACAATGTTCCAATAAGGTTAAAGCAGATACACACTGAGGTTAGTACTTCCAGACTTCCTTTTTATAGGCAGACAATATGAGATGTTTTACCTTGATTGATATGGTCTATGGCATAGAGAAATGTCAAGGAGGAAATTTATGGAAGCAGCGAAAAAGAACAGAGATTTGAGTTTGTAAAAGGATTCAAATTAGATTATGTTTGCAGTGTGGAGTATACACTGTGTCAAATTCAATAAAGGAACATCTAAAACAATGTATTTATTCCACACATTCGACCTTGTGTCTTTGCGTACTCAGCTTTCACCTCTTTCACACGTAAGAGCCCTGTGTTCAGATTGACGTATATAATGTTCCCTATACTTGAAGCCATTTCTAAGTGTTGTTGTTGCGTTGTAACTGTGCGGAAGTGTAAACACAGGCTAAGTTATGCATAATAATGCACAATACAAAATAACACCACCCACACTTCAGGAGAGACAGACACAGCCCAAACAAATCAGGCTGAATTAATGAGTCCTTCGTATACAGCTCAGAATGTTAAGAAACCCCTTTAGCAAAGAACTAAATAAACATTAAAATAATATAAATGCAATAGGTCTTTTTTCAGTTAATTATGGTGTGGAAAATCCAAAGCATATATATATATATATATATATATATATATATATATATATATATATATATATATATATATATATATATATATATATATATATATATATATATATATTATGTGTGTGTGTGTGTGTGTGTGTGTGTGTGTATATATATATATATATATATATATATATATATATATATATATATATATATATATATATATATATATATATATATATATAAACATTCTAGAGCTGAAATATTCAAATGACTTTAGTGAAGGTGGACGGAGTGTAAAAACACAGTGGAGCACTCTCTGCAGTACCATATGACATCACAAAATGGAACAGAGTCTAAATATGCAGCATTTGTGTGTTAAACATGTGAATGAAAGAAAACACAGCTCCAGGTCTGTTTGTGATGAGGAAACAACATTATAACATTACATTAACATTTTTGAATAGTAAAAGTACTATGTAACTTTTCTGGATGGGGTTCACCACCTGCTTGTGTCTCTTGCTTTGTCTGAAATGGTACATAGTATGGTATTAAACTTAGTTGTTTTTATTCCTAAATATACTCTGGCAAACATGTATTCTTACAGTGAGCAGGGTCACCTCTCCACTGATCTGGAACTTGGCCAGGCTTGACCTGCTTATAGGTAAGTTAACTGTGGAACATCCAGACAAAACAATATCTGCATGAAAAAGCCAGTTTGCCGAGGTCTTGGAATTATGAAGTTGGCCCACAAACAATCCCATTTAAAAACATTAAGTCAGGTTTAATAATTTCTTCTTTCCCCATTAATGTTGATGAAATAAAAGCACCAAAAATACAATGTCAGTACAATCCATTAAAACTCCAAATCTTATAAACAAGTTTATAGGATATGGCAGGAGCAGAGAGAGGGAGAGTACGAGGCAGTGTGAATTCTCCAGTGAATATTTGAGTGAAGCCGTAAACAGGGAGGTGTCAGAGAATCTTATTTTGAATGTCACTGCCAGACTGCGACAATGTGATAAAAATGCAATTGGGACAGTCCTATGTGTGTAATATTCTCCAGCACAACTTGTCATTTTGTCTGTGGAGGCTGAGTTTGTGTCGTGTCGAGGTGGTGAAGGCGGAAGAGACACAAGAATAAGAAGAAAGGCCCTGGAGACGAGTGGAGATACGCTGTGTCCGAACCAATCTGAGCTGTCAATCAAAAGATGACAATCAAACTAATAAAAAAAATGCACAGGCAAACTTATGGTATTTCTGGTTTCTTTTGCTGCTTATTTAGAATTTATTATTACCATTTATATTGTTGCCCTTTGTTATTATAATATATTGTATATCTGTGAGCTACTGTGTCCAAATAATTTCCCTTGTGGATCAATAAAGTTTGTCTAAGTCTAAGTTTTAGATGAGATCACCACATTCTATAGGCCAGGGGTGTCAAACTCAAATTCAAAGAGCCGAAATTAAAAACTGGGATTAAGTCGTGGGCCAAACTAAATATTTATTGAAAGATTTCAACAACATCTGCATGTTTTCTTTTCTTTCTCTCCTTGTCTTATTAAAATTAATGTTTAATAATCATGTAGGAAAAAACAGACATGCAACTTGGTTGCCACTGACCCAGTGGCAGGTCCCAGGGCTCCGTTCTTATTCTCGTGAAAGCCAAATTGCTTTACAGCACTTCAACATATACACAGGTAACTGAACTAGCAACAGACCCCTTACTGGCGCTATTGGCAGATGACTGCAAGAATAAATATCTAGTGTTTATTTGTGCGGGGTCAGCCATGGCACAATCAGCTAAGAGACAGCGGAAGCGGTTATCCGAGGACGCAAGGAAAGGAAAACATGAATCGGACAGTGCCCAAGCTGGAAAGAGAAGGAGCAACGCAGATCTGGCGAAATTGTTACGGAACACGTAAGTTTCATATGCAGGGCTTGTATCATTATTATAGTTATGCAATAAGAGTAATTGTTGGCTTTAGTATGCAGTTATCTTAGGATCCTCTGCTTTTCAGTGTAGCTATGAAGCACATTTTTGTATAAATCCTTTGATTTGAGTGGCTCATGTCTCATCTGCATGCAGGATATGTACAGCTTGTGCTGCCAGTGAGCAAAACAAGTGCAATATGGACATTTAGCACCGGCATGATATCTGTCTATGGCTAACGTCATGATAGCATCAAACAGAATCACGCATTTGCATTTGTGTATGAACAGAGCGCGTGCGTTAGATGGATAACTCCAGAGTATCCAGCCAGTCTTCACAGAAAAAGATTGGTGCAAATTATAAAGATGCAGTTTGTGAGGCTTTTGAGCTGGCTAAGAAACACGGCTTACCAGCACAACTTTTCGAGGTGAAGAGAGAGGGCCTCATCCATCAGGCTATTGTCACCTTTGAAATGACGGTTGGTGATTTCACAGCACAAGCCCAAGGACCAAACAGGGCCTTGGCCAAAAATCTGACCACTCTAAAAATTATTCCAGAATTGCACAGTCTCCCCCTCCCACAGGAGGAGGAAATGCCCAGCTACAGACAAGAAAGGAAGAAGCAAAAACATCTGTGGAAAGAACTGCCCACGTTCAAGCCAGACAAAGGCCCAATAGAATTCCTCACGATACTGGTGACCAAATGGAGAGGGAAGCCTGCAGAATACACTATTCTGGATGTAGACAAGGAGTCAGATCCTTGGTTCTTTACTGTCCAACTGATAGTGGCAGGTGAATCTGAGGTGAGAAGAGGCAGAAGCAAGCAAGAGGCCAAAAGGAACACTGCTAAAATGCTCAACTCTTTCTACAGCATCCCTTTTACCGAGCCCACACCAAAAAACTTGGAAAGGCCACTGGATGTTAACCCAGCTCCAGACACCCAGGATCTTTTTCCTGAAGAGGTTCCTCAGACTGAAGAACTCCCAAAGGAAGAAACATGCCTGTTTCCTGAAGACAACTCCATCCAGCCAGAAGAGGGGACCCAGGTCCCAGTAGAGGACCAATAGAGGCCTGTAGAAATTACATTTTCTGACAAAGCTACCACAGCCCAATTATCAGAGGACTCAGGACTACAACTGCTGCAACCAGATGTGGTACCCATGTTGGTTGCCATGGGGATTGTTCAGAAAAACAATGAGGAAATCAAGTGGTGCAAGCCATCTCTGTGACTGAAGAAACAAATATCTTCTGGTACCGAGGAAACTGCATCAAATGATGTTCCGATCTGTGGTAGTGACAACCCTGAGGTTGTCATGGAAACTGCACAAATTCAAGAGGAAATGGAACAGGAACAGGTATTTGAAGTAGCCCAGGATTCCTCATACTCGGCGCCCCAAGAGAAGAAGGAAGAGGTCCAGGCCTCATTAGAAAACCTGGTGCTGCCTGCAGATGACCTTTCTGTTGAGGCTTTCATGGAGGAGATTGTGGAGGAGAATGACGTTGCATTATTTGAGCTAAGTCCCTCCAACGCAACCCAAGAAGAGGATGTAGATATTTGCATCCCACTTGAAAATCTACTTGAAAAACACCAATTCTCCAGTCCAGCTTATATTTGTGCAGAACCTGATGTTATCCAGGAAGATACATCGACATCCCTGGAAATAACTTCTGATACAATCCTAGAGGAAACTGTCCATGACACTGAACTTGATGGAACAGTTGAGAATGTAGTTTTTTATGGAGACCACTTTTGACAATGAGACATGCAACATAGAAGAGGTAGTTCAAACACCATTTGTGGACCTGATACCACAAGAAGACACCAAAGATGTATCCCTACACAGCACAGAAAATCAAGATGAACTATCACCTGTGAATGATCAGGAAATTTCATCAGAATGTGTCCAGGAAGCCACATTTCAAATTAAGACTCAACCGGTAGTGAATTTACAAGTGCTGCCTGCTGAGATCCTGTCAAAGTTGGCATTCATTGGGGTCATTACAGAAAATAACAGCACTGTAGAGTGGTATGAGCCTAAACCAACCACAACCTGTCCAGTGGAGTTTCAAAATGTTTGCTGCCCCCTTCGTACTGAGGAAGACCAGACCAGCAATGACAGAAAGACAAAGAATCAATCTGAAATTGGTGCAGCAGCTACCAGCGTTGATGAACCTGAGAAGACCAGTGAACCCTCAGAAAACACCACACCCAAAAGGACACCTGTACCTTTTCGAGCACAAGAACATCAAGGACCAACTGGAATTTGATGGAGATTGTGAAATCCCATTACAGAAATTGGATAAAATCGGCAAAGTTGCGGAGAAATATCTGGCACTGGAATATGGCTCCGCTGATGCTCTTCAGAAGGCTGCTTGTGAACAGGACACAGCAGCATTTGAAGGATCAGTTGTGAAACATCTGAACACTGAGCCAAAATTGCACAAAGTCTGCCATACTCTATTCATGCTTACCAGAAGACATTTGGAAACATGTGGATGACGTCTTCCGGTGTAGTTACCAACACTGGACATGTGATAAAACCACGGATTCAGCAGCAGTGGTCTTCACAACCTGCCAAAGCTTTCTATGGAGGACTGTTGATCTACCAAATGTGACTAATCGAGTTGTAACTGTTGATCTGCCGAACATAACGGAATGCTGCAATGACATCTTTTTTTTATGAAGTTAGACAAATTATAATGCACAAATGAATAGGCAATTACTAAATGGAAAAAAGAAACAATACAATGACATCTAGATGAAGAAAAAAACCCCATCATCAACAGATCCCAAAGGAAGTCGTCATCTGCTTGCTTCCAAACGTCTTCTGGGTTTCTGACATAAGTGTGAGTAGAGCCTATCCTATCATTTTGCAGGAAGTACTAGTTATTTTCATGAAGATGTGTTGAAATGCACTGACAACCCATTGGTCCACTACAATATGTCTACACCACCATGACATAATTAAGCCCTATTGTTTTAATTTGGCCCCAATCCTTTAGGACCACCATTTTGAACCACTCTGAAGAAACATCTGTTTTCTTTCCGGTGTGTTAAAATGCATTAACAGCTCATTGGTGCCACTGCTGTATTTCTATTCCATCCATCCATTTTCGTTCGCTTATCCGGGGCCGGGTCGCGGGGGCAGCAGCCTAAGCAGGGACTCCCAGACTTCACTCACCCCAGACACATCCTCCAGCTCCTCCGGGGGAACCCCGAGACGTTCCCAGGTCAGCCGAGAGGCATAGTCCCTCCAGCGTGTCCTGGGTCTTGCCTCCTCCCGGGGGGAGGCGTCCAGGAGGCATCCAGAACAGATGCCCGAGCCACCTCAACTGGCTCCTCTCGACGTGGAGGAGCAGCAGCTCTACTCCAAGCTCCTCCCGTGTGACTGAGCTCCTCACCCTATCTCTAAGGGAGCGCCCAGCCACCCTGCGGAGGAAACTCATTTCGAGCGCTTGTATCCGCGATCTCGTCCTTTCGGTCACTACCCAGAGCTCATGACCATAGGTGAGAGTAGGAACGAAGACTGACCGGTAAATCGAGAGCTTCGCCTTTCGGCTCAGCTCCCTCTTCACCACAACGGTCCGATACAGCGACCGCATCACTGCAGATGCTGCACCGATCCACCTGTCAATCTCACGTTCCGTCCTCCCCTCACTCGTGAACAAGACCCCAAGATACTTGAACTCCTCCACTTGAGGCAGGGACTCTCCACCCACCCAGAGAGGGCAAGCCACCTTTTTCCGGTCGAGAACCATGGCCTCAGACTTAGAAGAGCTGATCCTCATCCCAGCCACTTCACACTCGGCTGCAAACCCCCCCAGTGCACATTGCAGGTCCTGGTTCGTTGAAGCCAACAGGACAACATCGTCTGCAAACAGCAGAGATGAAATCCTGTGGTCCCCAAACCGGACCCCCTCCGGCCCCTGACTGCGCCTAGCAATTCTGTCCATAAATACAATGAACAGAACCGGTGACAAAGGGCAGCCCTGGCGGAGTCCAACATGCACCAGGAACAGGTCTGACTTACTGCCGGCAATGCGAACACAGCTCCTGCTCCGGTCATACAGGGTTCGGACAGCCCTTAGCAAAGGGCCCCGGACCCCATACTCCCAGAGCACCCCCCACAGGACACCATGAGGGACACGGTCGAATGCCTTCTCCAGATCCACAAAGCACATGTGGACCGGTTGGGCAAACTCCCATGAACCCTCGAGCACCCGATGGAGAGTGTAGAGCTGGTCCAGTGTTCCACGGCCAGGACGAAAACCACACTGCTCCTCCTGGATCCGAGGTTCGACTATCGGCCGGATTCTCCTCTCCAGTACCCTGGCATAGACCTTACCGGGAAGGCTGAGGAGTGTGATCCCCCTATAGTTGGAACACACCCTCCGGTCCCCCTTCTTATACAGAGGGACCACCACCCCGGTTTGCCAGTCCAGAGGTACTGTCCCCGACCGCCACGCGATGTTGAAGAGGCATGTCAGCCAAGACAGCCCCACAACATCCAGAGACTTAAGGTACTCAGGACGGATCTCATCCAACCCCGGAGCCTTGCCACCAAGGAGCTTGCCAACCACCTCAGTGACTTCAGCCAGGGTGATGGATGAGTCCGTCTCCAAGTCCCCAGCCTCAACTTCCTCCTCGGAAGACATGACGGTGGGATTGAGGAGATCCTCAAAGTATTCCTTCCACCGCCGGACATCGTCCCCAGTCGAGGTCAGCAGCTCTCCCCCCGCACTGTAAACAGTGTTGGTGAAGAACTGCTTTCCCCTCCTGAGGCGCCGGACGGTTTGCCAGAACCTCTTCGAGGTCGTCCGATAGTCCTCCTCCATGGCCTCCCCGAACTCCTCCCAGCTCCGAGTTTTTGCCTCTGCAACCGCACGGGCTGCAGCACGCTTGGCCCGCCGGTACCCGTCAGCTGCCTCAGGAGTCCCCCGAGCCAGCAAGGCCCGATAGGACTCCTTCTTCAGCTTGACGGCATCCCTTACTTCCGGTGTCCACCACCGGGTTCGGGGATTGCCGCCGCGACAGGCACCACAGACCTTACGCCCACAGCTCCGAGCAGCCGCATTGACAATAGAGGCAGAGAATGAAGCCCACTCGGACTCCATATCTCCAGCCTCCCCCGGAATCCGGGAGAAGTCCCCCCGGAGGTGTGAGTTGAAAGCCCCTCTGACAGAGGGCTCCGCCAGACGTTCCCAACAGACCCTCACTACACGCTTGGGCCTGCCAGGTCAAGAAGGCCGGGTACTCTGCACTGCTGTTCGGCCCGTAGGCCGACACCACAGTGAGAGACCTGTCCCCGACCCGAAGGCGCAGGGACGCGACCCTCTCGTTCACCGGGGTGAACTCCAACACACAGGGGCTGAGAATGAGAAGGCCCACACCAGCCCGCCGCCGCTCCCCGCGGCCAACGCCAGAGAAATGGAGAGTCCAGCCCCTCTCAAGGAGTTGGGTTCCAGAGCCCAAACTGTGCGTGGAGGTGAGGCCGACTATATCTAGTCGGTAACGCTCAACCTCCCGCACAAGCTCAGGCTCCTCCCCCCCAGCGAGGTGACATTCCATGCCCCATGTATTTCTATTTATATTGTGAAATATTTATATTGTGTTTACTTTAAGATGTTTACATAAAATATATGCAGAGCAATCAATCATTTCTGTCTTTTTATTCAATATTTCTCAAGTTTGCATTATAATTCTTGCATTGTTGAGCTTTGTGTTTTTGTGTTAACATGCCTGTAATTCTTTCTACTTTAAGTGGCGCCACAGAAAAAATAGAGACGTAATTTAATAATTTAAAGCTGATTTTTCTATACCACAGGCTCATAATGTACAAAAAAAAGTACAAAAAAAAAATAAAATAAAATAAAATTGATTAAATAGATAAGTGTCTAAGCATGAAAATGGTTTAAAACTAGATATTATACAGAAGTAGTATCATATTGGCCAATAATATTCAATACAGATAGGGAGCAGCTAAAATTCATATAGTTTAAAGGGCCCACATTACACTATTTTCTGGTTTGTGTTATAATGTTGTTTCATTATCAAAAACATACCTGGAGTTGTGCTTCATTTCATGTCACATGTGTTTAGGTGTGTCAGTGAAATAAACACACAACTCCAGTTATAATTTTGATGACAACGTCATAACATGTCTCACATGCTCACAAACTCACAAAAAGTCAATTTGGCATAATAAAGAAAATTCCTGCCTCTTTCTTGCCCCTCACATACTTTCCAGTTTTATAATAATAAAGCAAAAGTTCTTGGTTGGACACGTATCATTAAAGTGCTGGACCCTCCTTCATACTTCCTGTCAGCTTTACAGACAGCCACCTGGTCCAAGTCCCCTCATCCATCACAACACTGCCCCCCGCTGACCTGTGTGCTAATAATACCAGAGTGCCCATCACCCATCCAACTGCACCCTCCGCTACTGAAGGGGAGAGCACCCATGGGTGAGACCTAAAGGGCAGACAGGGTCAGAAGACACAACGCTGTAACAAAAGCAGCTGATGCATCGACACACAGATTGTATTGTTGAGTGAGCAGGACCACGAGCTCCACCGGTGATTAGGCATTTGTCCATGAGTAGTGAGAATGAGCTTTCAAAGGTGTTTTAAACTTCTGAGTCACTTCTGTGTGGGTATTTAGTTGTAACTTTGTTGAAATGAAAGCTTATGTGACTTAAGTTTACTAATGGAGATACATATTAGTTTCACTCCCGCAGACTGTATAAAGAAGTGGACGAAGGGAGTGTGACGTCACCCATAGTGGTCACAATGTTGGCGGTTATAGGAGTGAATTTGAAGCTGAGTTACATATTTGGAACACGAATTTATTTATGGACAAAATATCAAAATAAAAACACCAGGATCATATAGAGCGGTTTAATATGATCATTTTAAGACAAATATAACTCACTGCAGCAGTTACAGAGTAAAGTCAACTGGACTACTCCCCATGTCACTTGTACATGTGAAATAAGTAGTTTTAAATGGCCTATCTATGGATTTAAGAATGATGAGAAGATTCAGCTGTTACCTTGGTGCCATGTGGCGTGTGTGCATATAACAGGAACCTGAAATCATTTAATTTCTCCACAGCAAACTTGGTCAATAGTTACTAGAATGTTTGAAGTAGTAACAGTGGTTGTGATTATAACCGTAATGATTCTAACGTATAATCATAACTTCTCATTTTCTTTTCTTAATGGGTCCATATTTCGCTATTTTCTGATCTTTGTTATAATGTTGTTTTTACATCACAAACATACCTGGAGTTGTATTTTGTTTCATTCACACATGTTTAACACACAAATCCTGCATATTTAGGCTGAGTTCTTCTCTCAAACAGAAAACACTCTGTGACGTCATGACATCACAAGGTGGAACAGAGTATTTTGAGGTAGGTTCAAGGTTCAAGTTCAAGGTTCTTTATTTGTCATTCAAGCATGCAAGAAACACATAACAGAACGAAATGTGTTCCTCGAGGCCCAGTGATTAAGAGAGATAAAAATGATAATAAATATGCAATATTAAAAAGTACATCAAGAGCATTTAGCAGTTCCAACAGACAAGTACAAGAAGAACGTGTGGCAAGATAAGCAGCCTAAGCAGGAAGTCAGTGTGCACCGTTCAAAAGTCTGACAGCCTCAGGAAAACAGCTGGACCTCAGCCTTGATAGAAATGTAGACCGCCCATTAATAAAGGATTAATAAAACATGTGTGAATGAAAAAAATACAACCTCGGGTATGTTTTTGATGAGGTAACAGCACTAGAACACGGCTTAAAGCTCAAATGTGTAAATTTTGCGTAATATCCTGTAGAACCTTTAAAATCATGGCTGATTAACAATTACAAAAATATAACTAATTGACAGATAATTCATAGTAAATAAAAAAAGAAATCAATCAATCAAACATCAATAATAATAATTGAAGTGTCATTTGTGATAGTAGCAAACGGAGTATGAAGTAGCTATAATTATCGTAGCTCCTCTAACTTTATGCCATATTACCCCAAAGCCATCAGTCCAATTAAGTCATTTGATCTTCTTAATAAAATAGGGCCTAATTACACCAAAGATGATTGCTCTCTGAAATTAGTATTGTATGGATTCAGCACCTTTGGGCGAATAATTAGACTGACTTATATTCACGGGCCAGGTATTGTGTAAGTATGGTAACTAGTAGAGACATATGTTATTGGCAGCATTCATAACTTCATTTGGTTAGACATGTTCATTATGATGTATTTAAAGGTCCTATATTATGCAAACTTGACTTTTCTGAGCTGTAAGTCATGTTATCATGTTGTTACCTCATCAAAAATCTGGAGGTTTTTTTTTTTTTTTTTTTAAGTAACCCTTTATTATTAGTCTGTCTACATCTCTTAAACTCAAAATGCTCTGTTCCACCTTGTGATGTCATGAAGCAGTAGTTTTCAAGTTAACCTTTTAGCTCAGAAAAGAAAGGAAATTCCAGGGCTGAAATCATCCAAATGGTTATAATGAAGGTGCATGGAGCAGTTCCTGTATTACCACATGACATCACAAGGTGGACAGTGTTTTCAGTTTGAGAGAAGAACTCAGCATAAATATGCAGGGTTTGTGTGTTAAACATGTGTGAAAAGAAAAAGAAAAATCCAGGTATGTTTGTGATGAGTAAACATTATAACATAGATCAGAAAATAGTATAATTTAAGTTGTATTAGAGAGCTTTGGCAATAGGATCCTGGGCTATGAGGGATTTTCTGCGTGAACCTGAGCCTAAAAGGATTAAAGTGATAATAGTTCAATCAGGCAGATGGGTCCCATGGACAGGTGGGCTCCAAGGGGAAATATAATATGCCATTTCTTTTCATTTAAAGGGCCAATGTTACACTATTTTCTGATCTATGTTATAATGTTGTTTCCTCTTCACAAACATATAGTACCTGGAGTTTTGTTTTGTTTCATTCACACACGTTTAACACACAAACGTTGCACATTTAGGCTGAGTTCTTCTCTCAAACAGAAAATACTCTTGTAATGTTCCACCTTGTGATGTCATATGGCAATACACTTATTTTTCTATTTTATTTTGACTTGTACATATACATTTATATAATTATGTCTTATTTCACACCCGTCTTTTGCTATCTTTTTTGCTACTTATTTAGAATTTATTATTCCCATTTACATTTTTTACTCTTGGTTATTATAATATATTGTGATGTGTGAGCTACTGTGTCCTAGTAATTTCCCTGTGGATCAATGTAGTTTGTCTAATTCTAAGTCTAAATCTAATCTCCATACACCTTCACTAGAATCATTTTGATAATTTCAGCTCTAGAAGTAGAGTACAGTATTTTGAGTATTGGAGATGTAGACAGACTAATAATGAAAGGATGAAGGAAACTGTTTTCTTTTACAAAATAAGAGTCAAGTGGGTAGAGATCCAAACCTGCTTATAGTAACGAGGATGCATGCTTCTCTAACTTTTTTCCAGGGCAATAAACACAACCAAAATAAACAAGCTTTTTACTTTTATCTTTGGACTACAAAAGTACACACTGTGGCTTTAACCATCTTCAACACTTTCTTCATTTCTTCTTCAATGATCACTAAAATCACTAAAAACCTCCAGGACGCTCCTCCCTACTGTTCCCTCTGGTCTCCCTCACATTACACACTGAGCCATCATCTGTCCTCGCTGCATCTCACAGCTTTGTAAAACGTGTCCGGACACTTCAATGCAGTATCTCCCCTGACACCTTTTAAGAGCCAACAAACACAAGACAATATGATAAGGAGCTTTGTCTATCACAGCCACAGCATGAACACATAAGGACCACATGGTATTTTTACTCTGCTAGCGGGGTGGTTAATATGCAGCAGCTTTTTCACAAAAATTAAAAGTTATTAACACACCGTAATGAGAAATTAAAAAATGCATGTTGTTTTATAACTTTACTTACAAAAAATAAAGCTTGATCATCATTTACAGTTCATTAGCAAATTAATAAAATTTTCAGTTACTGCATAAATCTTTTTTGTGCACTCAAATCGAAATTTCGATTACTCAGTTCATGTTAGGACAGCCTTATATAGGACAAAGCTGAACGCACAGGATTTCATCGACAGACACAGAAGCAACAGAAACACAGTGTAAAAGTGCAAACCTGTGTGAACCAAGTTTCATTCAGAGACTCTGAGGTCCAAGCCTGACACAGTTCAGATACCAACTGCAAAAAAAATCCTGTCCTTTTTGTGACCTAAATGATTGTGACATTGTACACATATTTACAGCATTTACTTCTCTCAGACCATCAGAAACTGTGTGATACTGGTCCTACAGGTCTCTGACTCCCTCACACCCCACGTCTAAAACCGTGGGAGCATTCTCCGGACAGTATCTAGCGATGATGGTTACATAAGATGTTTTGTAACCTGTCCTTTTTACAAGAGCATTTTACGTTCACAAATTTTTTCAACATTCTCATTAGTTTTTGTATAGTGTGAATAGTTTTGCAAAGAGATCAAAGATTGGCCAGATTTATTAAAAGTTTCAGAAAAAAATATGCCAAAGAAGTTGAAAAAGCTAATATTCCTGGAGATTGCCAAAGTTTTTCATGTTCTTTTTCCACAAGGGAAGTGTTAAATATCAAAAAATTCTCAGTATTTCAGCCAAATAACACATATTTTATTGCAGAGATTTTTTATAATAATTAATTTCAGGCAGCATTGCCTAGCAAAAAGGGGCATGTAATTTCTTCACTACGACAACTGTCTATTTTTTTTTTTCTTGTAAATAAAACATGCATTATTCTCAAGGTAAGATACTATCAGGCAGTCAGATTCCTTTCTTCACATTTAAACTTTCACATGGAGATTATTAAATGATTCATAGTTTAATATGGGACACGGTAAATTCATTTTATCTTAGTGTTAAATGCAGTTGAGACTTTTTTTTCCCCCTACTGTCTTCATTTAATTATAACATCTCTTGAACCAGAACAACAATTATGCTAGCTTTTTTTTAGCTTCACCGTGATGACAAAACTTCGCTCTGTTCTTTGAAAGTTATGAAAAGTACTTAAAAACTCATTATGGAGAAAAATTGGGATGTAGGAATGCATTAGGCAAGTAAGGAATAACTTTGGACCTCTGCAAACAGTTTAATATGAACTTTTTTACACTAAAATCCAGATACAGAGCATTTAAATACAAGTCTGGAGTCTTATTTTTCACCTCTCTCTCCCCCCTTAAAGGTGCACTGTGTAACTTTTTGGTTGGGGGTCCGGCACCTGCTTGTTTCTATGGAGATGTCATTGCTCTGCCTGGAATGTTTCATAGTATGACATTAGACAGTTCTATCTTACATTTTTTAAATTACAGGTGGTTTTATAGTGCAAAAAATTCTAGAAAACAGGCATTCTGACTGTGAGCAGGGTTTGGGCTCCATGAAGATAGAAAGATTTAAAACCATACTGTGAAACTTCCCAGACAAAACAATAACATCTCCACGGAGAAAAGCATTTGCAGGTCCTCAACCAGAAAAGCTACACAATGCACCTTTAAGTCAACATTATTTTTATCCCACCTTGTCACCATCATCTTCCCCGGACGTTTGGGACAGACAGTGTGGCGTCAGGTGAGAAATGGTTTTACTTTTCAATTCACGACTCAGACGAACGTGACAGAAGTAACCGGGGGCGACCAGGAGAGGCAGCCTGTTCACAGTGACCCTGAGTGCAAACCGGTCTCTAATCAATGAGACTATATCAGAACATGTCCTCTTATCTGAGCCCCAAGGACGGACTGAAGCCTGGGGACCTGCACTTACCCCTCCAAACAGAAAATATTTTTGTTACAGCTTTGTACAGGAGCGGGCATGGGCTGAAGTGCTTTGAAACCTTTAATATTATTTTTCGGGCTGTGCAATTAATTAAGTTAGAATCTATTGAGTCTCAACTATATTTAACAGAAATGACCAGTTAAAGGAAACCCACAGTATCTTTGTTGTTTCCTCGCCTAAATGTTTGAGGAATCTGTATACTAGTATACACCACCACCGATACACCGTGACTGCTCTGTAGTTATTTCATTTTCTAAACTGATAATATGCCTAGGATTTCACAGCATTGCTTTTGGCACTTTTTATTTTTTATATGCCGCTATCATGATTTGTAGAGCATGGTCCGGTAGAGACACTTTGACGACTTTTGATGAATGATGACTTTTACAGTAAAGTTGGTTCCCATTAGGAAGGAAACAGACTAGTTTTTTTTATTGCGTTGTTTTAAATCATTATTGCAATAAAACAATGTCCAGAATATAACTCTATAACCCATGGGTGTCATAGATTATAACTATATAGCAAACTCAAGCACAGTATGTCTTCTTTAGTAATGGGATTGTTCCATAGCTCTTTTGTTTTCTTTTTAAAATGTTTTTGGGTAGTAAGTCTTTGTGGGTCTTATACACACATACAACAATGGATATCCCCCAAATGTTCAATATTGTCCCATATGCAGAGTGTATACACAAACAAACATAGCTAACCCACTAGTTGCCACGTTCCAAATAGGAAGTGAGTTTCAGGCTCCATTGATCCGGTTCTAATTAACTTTATATTGTGAAAAACGTCTCTCTCTCTGTAACTGGTCTTAAAATGTTCATATTAAACACTCTACATGATCCTGGTGTTTTTATTTTGCTATTTTGTCTGTAAATCAATTCCTAATATGGAACTCGGCTCCAAATTTACTCCTAAAACCTCAGGCCTCGCTGAGCTTCATTTGACTGGAGCCGAATGCTGTGGATAACGTCACTTATAACTCCCTTAGTCCACTTCTTTATACAGTCTGTGCATATGCATAAAGTTTATCCGTAAATAGCAGAATATGCATTTTAGATTTTTTGTTACCACTGTAGCCAAAGTTCTCCAACAGCAGAGAGAAAGTGCTACAGTAAAAGTGCTGAGTTTAAACTGGTCTAACGAATATAGGTCAAATATGAGAATCATCTTCTGTAGATTTAGCTTTTTTAGATGTTTATTATTTATCACATAGCCTACAGTTAAAAAGTGTTTCTGATGTGTTATTTTCAAAGACTGTGGAAGATGAAAACTAAAAAATGTGCAGTCCTTTTAATGAATAATAAAGTACTTTCACATCTCAGTTTTCATATAAACATAAGTAAGTAAGAAACTCCAGTTAGAGGCCTGTACAGATGAATATACTGTACTGCTTTAGCTCAAGAGCTGCCTCAAAGCTGGACTCTCCTCTCCGTCACTGCGGTAACACCTCGACCCTGGGTGCCACATCTGTCCACACCAAACACTCGTTAATGAGAAGCTAAAGGTCAACGTGGAACATTTTAGCCCTGTCAGCCGGACCCCAGGCGCCTGTTGCCAACGATATCACCAGCACGCTACCTCTGACAGCGAAGAGAGCCACTGTCCATCTATGTACCCCATAGAAATGATTGGTAAATTCTAATCTGGAAGGTCTGCTACTTGCTTGTCTCCGTGGAGATGTTATTTCTTTACCAAGAATGTTTCACAGTAGGGCATTAAACACATTTACCTTGTGTTCATTCAATTTTAAGTATTTCATATCCCAAAAACACCTTAAAAACAAACTCTTACTATGTACAGTCTCTATTGTGATTACCAAGTTTATTTCAATACTATGGACTAATCAAGGCAAACAGTAATATCTCCATGGAGACAAGCAGGTGGTGGACCGTCCACCAGAAAAGTCACATAATACACCTTTAAATTGAAAACACCTATGACAGGCTCTTATGTTTTTCTAATTATTACTTGTTTGCGAAATATTTATCATGATTTTAAATCTGTTAAAATGCAAGTTTGTGAACAAAAGTAGAGAAGTACAAAAATACAGAAAGCGTATTCATCAACATTCACTGGGGGTGTGATGCTAACTGTAGGCATGCTGTGTCTGAGGCTTTATTAGATTTTACTCTGAGCTCTATTTCAAAACAATCTGACTAGAAAGAGCTGACTTAGTTGGAACTACAACACGTGAGCTGATTTGTGCTATTAAATAAGTCTCTCTCAAATAGCTTTAGAGTAACAAGCTAGCTGGCATTCACCAAAATTTCTTCAGTTAGTCACTTTCACCTTGTTGCTGAAAATCAAAAACCTATACTGGTCCATGAACGCTTGTATTGATCACAGGCTCCTGAAAAAGTCTTGTTCAAATCCATTTTCTTTAATTTACTGGCAGTGTAAACCTTAACTTAACAAAATAAAGGTGTTATCATTGATTTTTTATTAGACTAATCATAACTACTGTACAGTTTGGACACATTTTGACCCTTGTTGACATTATGTTTGCTTGGTGATAGTTACAAAATGACCTCTACACATGGCATATCTGCTGTTCATGTTCAACCAGTAAATACAATCATCATTACAAAAGAAAAAAAAAAAAACTAGGCACAATTTTAGATAAAATCTTTAATAACACTATGTTAACTGTACTTTATTGACTACTAATTCACACTAAAAGCAGTATTCTAAACTTGTTTAGTGCACAGGAGGAGCTATAAGTCATGGAGAGGGCACAGCTGGAGGGGCTGTGAAATTGGAATAGTTAAATACCATGTTATGAAATTCCAAAAGTGTTAAATGGGCTGTTAGACTCAGGCATGAGATGAACGAGCCAATAAACTGACATTAAAATGAGTCCAGCCACAGGGTCTTGGTTCAAGTTCCAAAACAAACAAATGGAAAGAAGAGTGATGCCAAATTAGAATTCAAATTATAGCAAACTAAATGATACCTTGCAGCCGAAGTTGTCAACAAGTTATACTAACAACTAAGATGATTTATTTACTGACTTTATTTACCACAATCTGACCAGAAAGAGGTGACTTCGTTGGAACTACAAATTGTGAGCTGATTTGCACTTTAAATGCCCCAAAAGTGTCCCGCATGTGCACCGGAGGACAGGACGACGTCACACAGCGAGCGTGCTCAGTGTTTACGAAAGTAGTCTAAACGCTGGGCTTATCTCCCAAAATATGGTCCAGTTCTTTGTCAAAATGGACAGGTTACACGTCCACGGCCGCTTCTTTCGTTTCAGTCTTTAGCCTCCATGTATTTGGCTCGCAGGCTCTTTATTTTTCATTGACATTGGAGCAGGACCACCTGTAGTTGAGTTCAGCCATTTCTTTGGCAATCCCCGGTTCTGATAACACTCCTCCAATTTGGCCTGAATAAAGCTATCTCCCCAAATATTAATTAACTTGCTAACCTCGCTTTCCCTCCATTGACTAGACTCCAAGCCTGATGTGTAGGTGGAATGAATGCGACCTGGCCGTTCAGACTGAAGTCACATGACAAAAGATTGGACATGTATTGGTTTTAGGAGCACAGATCCAAGTGCCCTGGGTTGCATTTGAAAAAATAGGAACAGCGTCATTAAAAGATCAGATACAGGTCGCATAGGGGTGAAAAAAAATGGATTTGGGTCACTTCAGGCTGCAGTCTGAATGTAGCCTTAGTCACTCCCTACAATTTGTTGAAAATCAAACACCTTAATAGGACCATGAACACTCGTATTGATCACAGGCTCCTGAAAAAAATATTCCGTTTTACATTTTTCTTGAGTTTTTAGACAATTTTACAACTTTGCATTGCGTCTTCATAGAGATACAGTATATGCAGCCGCCTTTTACCTTTTGTTCAAATTGGCATTTCCAGTGCTGCAGTTATCCAAATGATTCTAGTGAAAGCCCTTCCTGTATTACCACATAACATCATAAGGTGGAAGAGACCGTTTGTGGTATTTCCAGTCTGCAATGACAATAATTCCTCTTTGACCCAGTTGTTTGACATTTCAATCTATGCTAAAACTTTACGTATTATTGCTTACAAGATTTCGACTTCAAATTTGGGGCCAAAATGTTAACTACCTTTGTATCCAATAATGCAATCCACTAAATAGCCTTCATGAAGATAATGTAATTTAATCATGAAGTTAAAGTCTGTAATCTATTGCACTAAACTCTACCCTACTGTTTCATTGGTCCATCCCCCATTTAAAATCTAACTGCCACTTTCAAGCACTTGGGAGGAGAATTTCCAGCCATGAGGAACCTGTTACCCAACCAGAAAATGTCAGCTCCTTCTTGACATTTGAGAGACTGTTTTTCCAGCAAAATAAACTCAAAAGCAAAACGAACAGTTTCATAATCCTTATCAATCCTTCTTGTTTCATGCGGTCTTCAAAGCAGAGGGACAGTCCGGTTTAGCTGATAAGAAAATGCAGAACACAGAGGAGTTTCCAGGATGCTGCTGACATGGCCCTGCTCCATCAGAACTAAGCCAAAAGCTGCAGGCAGAGGAAGCATGTAAGGCGCAGAATCAATTTCCTTTTGTTGAGTCACCATCACCAACCACTGCTTTTGGAGCCAAATTTATAATCCTGCCTCCGATATAGTGTGTGCATCTTTCTCTATGCAGAAAATATATTATCTGGACTAAAGCTATTTGAGTATTTGTTTTATTTAGACAGCTACATTCATTATTCATCATTATTAACTTGATACTTTGCAACTGCTGTCACCAACAATCCCTGGAGTGTGATGATAAGTGTAGCCATGTTCTGTCTGAGGCTTTGTTAGACTTTAATCTGATCTTTATTTCAACACAATCTGATCATAAAAGAACTGACCTTGCTGGAACTACAACATGTGAGATGATTTATGATGTTCAATAAGTCACTCACACATAAAATTACAGTCACAAGCCACTGAACATTAGCAAACAGTTTTACAAACACCGAAACAGGATCATGAACGCTTGTATTGATCACAGACTCCTGAACATTTTTTTTTTTTTCTTGAGTTTCCAAAGATCTTAACCCTTCTTGTCTGTGTTTTCTTATGTGTACACTGTATCACCATGGTTCCTGCTCAGCATCCCACCAATGCAGAACACCCCCAGCGTGATGTCACTGCAGTGTATCACTGGTTTAGATTTAGGGCCCGTTTACACATGTACAGGTATTTTTAAAAACAGAGACATTTCCCTTCGTTTGTACCTTTTGTATTTCTATTTTCAAGCCAAATGATGCCAGTCACTCCACTATCTGATTTATTTTCTTATGACAGATAAAGATAAACTGTCTTAGGAAAAAATGGAACCAATTAAATCAAATGAATCTAATCAAAACCAAAGTCTGATTAATATTCTAAATTCAACTAATTTTAACCAAAGCAAGATATTCCATTTGTGCAACAGGTAATTATTTTTCAATGTGGAACCATAACAGTAAGAAACAGGATGTTGCAGGTCGTATCGAGTTATTGCTGTGGGCTTAATTATCCCCACAGGGATATTTTGAAGCTGCAAAGAAAACTGTCACAGATCACTAAGCAGCAGTCAATGACTCTACTCCAGATTTTGAGCTTCTGCTAGATTACGGCACAAACGGCACATAGAACGGTCATTATGTTGCTTTTCTACTAAAATATAAAATCATATGGTGGAAATAATTAAATGTTAACTTTAAAACAAGAGCAGAAAATATTGTGTCCTTTTTCATTATTTTTGAGCAAACAGAAACACGGTCCGTCATTACCTTTTTTAATAATGTTTCCTCATCAAAAACATATCTAAACACACAGATTTTGAATATTTAAGCTGAGTTTTTTTCTCAAACTAAAAAACACTCTTCTTTCCATCTTGTAATAATGTTGTAATACAGGAAGTGCTCCACTGTTTTTTAAACTCCATACACCTTCATTAGAATTATCTGGATGATTTCAGCCCTGAAATAACAAATCTCTTCTGAGCTAAAGGTAAAAGGGGCTGGTAACTTGAAAACTACAGCTTCATGACATCACAAGGTGGAACAGAGCATTTTGAGCTTTGGAGATGTAGACAGACTAATAATAAAGTATTACTCATGCATGAACAAAATGAAACATGACTCCGGGAATGATTTTCGGAAAGCTTTCAATAATCAATTTTGTGTGTATATATATATATATATATATATATATATATATATATATATATATATATATTATACATATATATATATATGCATTTTAACAAGAATGCAAATATGTGAATACACTGAATTCATTATTTTTTGCGTTTTATACTCATACAAGGCACCTTTTCCCTTCTTGTTATAATTCCTCATATGAGAGGCTGCTGCAAGTGGCTTTTACATGATAGAACTGTAACAGTGACAGATCGAAATAGCCATAGGGGACACACAGCTCCTAGTTAATTCACACAATACCAAACACACCTTCTATTGTGTCTAGGGGAGATGAAAAGTGTATATTGTCAGACAGAAGCTAGCTACTCCCTTGAGATGCACTGTGAATTTAAAACCTGCACCACAGGGAATAAACCAGACAGGTGTAAATGAAAAGTTGTCAGTCACAAACAACTGGGTCTCTCCCTTAGTTATAGATGACTTCGCTTGACCTTTGACCCCTCTTCAGAGAATTAAGGATGCGACTGTGATGGCGATGAGAGGGAGGAGATGACAGGCCCTCATGTGTTTCACGTTATACAAACCCTTGACTTGTTGGGGCACCAAAAGACAATGCAATCAAAGAAAATAGAGCAGCGGTGAGAGGAGAGCTGCTTTTGTATGCATTAACAAGGTAAAGAGCTGGTCAGGTTGTCTCTATAGATTGGGTTAAAAATACAATGTAGGAAGATGTCAAGGTGTATTATTCATGACTATTTCAATGCAAAGAATCATGTAATCATTGTAATCATGTAATCATTATTTCATTGTCAGACAGGTATTTCAAAATGTGACACAGCTGCAGTCTGCATAGAAAATAAATGATGGTTCAATTACTAGAAACATTAACTTCAAATAGTATATGGTCACATTTTTATAGCTTTCTCACCTTCAAGGCTCTCAAAGCAGACCTATTATGCAAAGTCGGCTTTTCAGAGTTTTTAATGATGTTATAGTTCTTTCCCCTTCTCATTTAACTTTTCAGAGTTTTGGAGTGATTCGTGGATGTTTGAGCAATCTTTAATCACTTATTTTCAAGTCACTCACTGTTCTGTATTTTACTTTGTTCTCCAGTTTTATTCTCTTCAATGGTGAAACACATTTGTCAGGGTCACATAGTCATTTTGGTACAAATGAAAAAAAATCTGCTACCGGCTAGTGTGATCTGCAGCTATCCATATCTGTGACCACGGGAAGCAGGGTTGTTGCAGCGCCCCTTAAAGGTGAGAGGGATATTTTTTTAAATGTATAAAAATATTTTGCACAATTTATAAATTCTTTATGAATATTTTGGGAAGTGATTTGGACACATGTAGGCTTTTATGTGTATATAGATTTTAATTTAATAATTTTTAGGCCCAAAACAAGTTTCCTGCTGAAAAAAAAAAAAGACTTCCAGCAGCCCTGTCTATATCCTATGTTGACTCTTTGTTGTGATGATTTTTATGGTGATGTCAGTATTACGTAGTGAAAGCTTCCCAAATAGATGACAGAGGTGGATTTCTTCATTGGAACATCAGTGTTTGCATTTTTACTGAATGCAGCAGCAATGAACCTGCATTTTGCCTGTCCAGTTCTTTTCACAATAAAACACATCCGGTTTCCCAAACTAAAACATTTCGGCCACATTTACAATACATTTAGTGTACCTTTTTTAGTTGCTCTCAATACATATTCCATTCAAATTAATCCATGTTTCCAATAACAATAACATACTAAACACAATAAAGTTCCAACAGTCAGCTTCCATTGGGCACTACAGTTTTCTAATACAGAAGTCAGAGGATTTGCGTCTTTAATTAAGTTGTTTTAGATGAATTTCGCGTTTTAAAATATGCAAATTATAACAAAAATCCACAAGTGTAGATTTTAACTAGCGGCTCAAACACAATGTGTTCCTAAATATCTGTATACATTTTAGAAATATCCATGTTGTCGATGTAAATAAAGTTAGTAGATATTCTGTAAAAACATCTGAGAAGCAGCATGCAACCACATCGGATTCTACTTTTTTTTTTAACCCAACTTAATTTAAAAAAAGGAATTGCATATAAACTTTCATTCTTTCTTTCTTTCACAGACATATTGGAGTATTAATTTAAGCCAGATGCCCTTTCTGAAGCAACTTTATCCGCTTGAAAACAATTCACTCTCTGTGGCACGTTGGCTAGCAATTTCACCTCACAGCAAGAAGGTCCCAGGTTTAATTCTCAAATCAGTTGGGGTCTTGTCTGCGAGTTCCTCTCTTTAGCACATGAGCAGTATTATGTAAGAGTGATGTGGCTTGACTTTGAGTTTCCTGGAAGGACACTGTTTTTCACACAGATGTAAAGCCTGTAGCTGAATGACTAATCCACTTGTTGACCTTTCACCCTTCCCGTTGTTTGAGCGGCCCCACCTCATCGCCGCCGGTAAATGTTAGCATTAGCATTTTGGCATTTCCTCTGCTTGTGCTCGTTTGAATTTGAGATTTGTACAGTGCTTCAGATCAAGTGTGCGGCCAGGGAATATCTACAAATGATTCAATCTCCAGGAATTGGACTGTTTTCGAGGTTGGAATGCTCAGTGCAAGAACAATCCAAGGTAAACAAATTGTATAACATATGTTTTTTAGTATTGACTGTGGTTGTTTCTCTTGTGTCTGGCAGGGTATTGTTCTGGGTTTAGGTTCACCCACAAACAACAGGAAAAAGCACACGAGTTTAACCTCCAGCTGAGACTATGAACTTGGCTCTTAAAGAAACTGTAGGCAAAATTTTGATTTAAAATTTCATCAACTTGATCTACCTGTGTCCCTAGATATAATATTTAAGTGAAATATAGTTTTTAATTTTTTTACACTGATTTATTCTTAATTATGAAAACATTGGGCATGATTTCCCTTTTATATATGTTAGGCTTGGTTTTGGTTCTAAAGACAATTATTCAGTCTCATTTGAGTTGCCAATTTCAATGCTGAAATGGTTTAAACTAGAGGTGGGACATTACCGCATTAATTGCAATTAATTAATTACGAAGAAAATAATGCATTAAAAATATTAACACATTTTATCGCAGTTTGCATGCCAAACAACGCGGAACATTTGTCAGTGCACCATGTCGTGCTACGCCAATGATACTGATGCACACAGTTCCTGCTTCACTTCCAGAGTCTGCTGGACGGTAAATTTCGATTAAAAAAAACTACCCGATGGAAGTACTGAGAAAGGCGTATTTTCTGCACAGTTTGCAATAAACGAGTTTCATCTTCAACTCTACGATACTATTTAAATGTAAATCATGTGACAGCAAGCACAGAAACTGCTGGAGCTGTTGGCGGTAGCAGTTCTGGACCGAGTACAAACAAGACGCGTCAGCAGCCCAAACTAGAACAAATGACGGGCTTCAGGAAGAAAATGAGTAAATGAGTAAGGCAAATATTGTTATGCGATTAACTGAGATTAATTAATTACAAAGCCTGTAATTAATGAGATTTTTTTTTTTAATCAAGTCCCACCACTAGTTTAAACCTCTCTCTGATATGAATGGTCACTACCAATCATGAATCAGTGCTAGTCCAGCCCCTGCAGCTCAGTGAGTGTATTCTGGAGGTTCAGAGCTTTTACATGAGGCCTGTCCATTTACTGAGAATGAGAAAAACCTGAATGTGTCATCTGTCTGCAGGTTAAGGCACTGGTATAGGTGGGCTTAATTGCTGGCTACATACAGATCCTTTAGAGCTAAAATGAAAGATAAATATACAGTAGGTATCCATATAGAACCACTTGGTTCTACTCTAAAACAAGAACATACTGTATTTCCAAACACTCCTCTGAACGGATTTCTACAGGAAAACTTTCTCCTTTTCAATACATTGATATCTTAAAAATTTTGAGAGTAAAATGATCTTTAAATTGACAGTCGGAGCCTGTCATTTCTACCGCTAACTTTTTGCAGATTGGGGTTGGAGGATGTCATTGGAAACCGCCGTGCTCCTGCCCTCTGTAACAGGTCAAAAGCTCACTTTTCACTGATCTCATTACAGACAGTGGCATTTCATTAGCCAGGGCCTATCATAAAACACCATTATCTCTCCATCTGATTGAGTCTGCTCCTCACAGCCTCGCAGGCCCACTATAAAGGATGGCTAATCTAATCCTGGAGCACGGCAGGTCCCAGGAGAGGAGTCAGAGAGCAGGGAAGGAAAAACTTAGAAGTGTAATGGGGAAAGGTAAGGTATGAGGTATTTTACTGTTATTAACTTGTCTGAGAATTAGGATCAATTTAAAGATGCACTATTTAACTTTTATTGTGTAGAGATTGCTTTCTGACAGTTTCCAAGGAGATGTTATTGCTTTGCCAAGAATGTTCCAAAGTAGTTATCGATTTCAAGGTGGCGCTACTTGCCTGACCTGCTAGAATCTAGAAGCAGACAATGGAAGGTAAGCCCTCTGGTATATCCTCTGAGACAAGACAACCACAGCCGCTGTCTCTCAAATGCAGAAGACATCTCCTTTCCAAAACTCTCGTAACATTCAGAACAAAATATATAACTTCTCTGATTGTTAATTCTGAGAAAGTCTGCGCTGTTTCCCCATGCGCAAGCGGATTATGCAACTCTCTGATTGGTTAATCCACCTTTCAATCACACCCTCTGAAATCAGGGAGACAGGATACGGCTCTGGTCTTGTTAATTTTTGTCAAATTGTGTGGTTCTGGCTGATCAGGTAAAGGCGCTACAAAGCAAAGTTGCAGGTAACATCTGTGGAGAAGTGACCCCATTCACAGTAAGAACACAAGTTTGTTTTTGAGCAATAAAAACACCAGTCATAACAAAAATGGAACAAAAATGGAGACAAACAGGTGGCCTACCCTCCAAGAAAAATTGCACATTACACCTTAAGAATTTCTAATGAGTAGCAATAGGAATCTACTGTCAAGAACGGTTACCAAGTCACTTCTGTTCACAATACACACAACCAGCTCTGTAATTGTTTGTCCATATTATTAAAAGTGTTTTGCATTCTTGTACAAAGATTGGGAGAAAAGGTTTGATAAGAAAAACATTAACATTTGGACATTAACAACAGTGTAGTGGAGGGATAGTGAATATATATCCTAGGGTTCCACTATATATCGCAATTGAATCACAATTATTTAAAAGAATAATTGTAAAGAATAAAATATGCTCTTAGAAAAAATGTAGTTGAGACCTTTATAAACATGTTTTGGAATTCATTAGATTCTTGTTTAAGTTTATCAGTTCATATTTCAATCTCTTTTCAAATATGAATGCTCCTGAAGTTGTACAATGAGAGCTCTGAACAGAATCCTATTTTTAAAATGGCAAATTCTAATCACAACACTTATAATAAAAAAAACACACAGCTGATTTTTCTTTTCCAAAATCGTGCAGCCCCAGTGAATGTGACTAGACGTTAAAATAACTTCTACCTATTATGTTTTACCATAGACTGTACAAAGAAGTGGACTAAGAGAGAGTAGCGTCACCCATAGCTCAGTGAATTTGGAGCCAGGTTCATATTAAGAATAGGAATTTATTTACGTACAAAATAGCAAAATAAAAACGCCAGGATAGACCAGGTTAATATGAACATTTTAAGAGCAAAATGATGAGGCTCACTGAAGCAGTTACCGAGAAAGAGGTGACACTATTCCAATGTAAAGTCAATTGGAAACAGAGTCAGTGGAGCCGGAAGCGCCCCCGTGCTCGCTTCCTATTTGGAATGCAGCGGCTACTAGGTTATCTGTGTCCATTTATATATGCGGTCTATACGTTTTACACATTGCCTTGTAGAGCTTATGCAACATGCCTTTTTGATTTGTTAAATGGGGTTAATTGTAAAAAAAAAAGCCTCATAAAATGTTACTCAGATGCTGATACATACATAAACTGGTGTCCAATTAACATCACATAAGTTGCCCTTGAATAGGTTACATTATGCATTTTAATATGTGGCCACTGACTAAGGCTTAGATTAAAACATAATAGTATGTAATGTACAGATATGTCTATGTAAATGCCATGACTAAGTATCTCTCTCAGGAGAAAGCTCTGCGACAGTGTAGGAGTTCTGACCTCTCAACCTTTTCCATTGGAGTGGGAGGCATGTGAACAGATAATTAACTCGATTACATTCAACTGCAACCTTATGTTATGGGCTGTAATTAACAACGGAAAACTGACCTGCTATTATGATGATTTATGGAGCCTTCACACATCAGGGGATCCAGGGTAGAATCCATAGTCTCTCGCTGTATTGTATTTCATGAAAGTTGAACTGAAAAAGTAAAAGCAGAAACACACGAATTAATAAGGGTAATTAAAGACATCTTATTTCAAATCGTGCCAAATCACAGCGTAAGTCTCATGTTGGAGCTAGCCAGAGGGTGATGCAGAAAATTCTTGGGTTTATGGATACAAACCATGTTGGTGGATCCAATCTACATATTCTCTGATGGCCTTGTGTATCTTGCATAATTATAGGTGCACCATGTAACTTCTTTCCTAAATAGCTCAAAAATACCTCCAAAAACATTATAATTGTGATCAGGGTTGCCTCTCTGCAGATCTGACCAGGAACTTGGCCTGGTGTAGGATGTTTATCTCCATGGTGATAGATAATTTTAATGTCATTACTGTATAACACTCCAGGCGAAACAGTAACCTCCCCCATGAAAATAGCAAAGTGAGAGACTCTCCACAAGAAAGGTATTAGTACATATATAAATAGACTATATGTGCTTCATATAGTCGTATAATATTGGACTACTACCTAATTAAAGGTGCATTGTGTAACTTTTCCAGTGGAGGGTCTGTCAAATACAGTCCTTTTCTCCATGGATATGTTATTCCTTTGTCTGGAATGTTTCACAGTATGGTATTAAACATTTCTTTCTTCATGGACAACAGACCAGACAAAGTTACACGTCAAATCTCTGGAGAGGCGACCCTACTCACAGTCAAAATGCCTGATTGACTAGGTATTTTTAAACTTTAAATCTCAATGTAACTTAATAAATGCCAGGTTGAGCTGTTTAATGTCACACTGTGGAACATTCCAGGCAGGGTAATGACATATCCATAGAAACAAGCAGGTGATGGACAAACCAAAAACAAAAACAAACATAGTGCACCTTTCACATATGACATAAACTTGTGCTTAGGTGTATCCGCAAGTTTCAGGATGCTCGGTGAGTGATGAAAATTACGATCATTACCATAGCAATTACTGATACAACAAACTCAAAATGGCGCCTACAAAACAGTGAGTAAAGCCCATGTATTTTGAGTCCCAACTCCATCTCTGTCTTGTTCACATGCTTTGAGTGTGGTCCCACATCTCTGAAGCAGCTCAGAGCTCCCTGCTGTCACCTGCTCGTCTCCGTCTCTGCCAGGCTTTGAAGTGTTAAGCACCAGCACTCTGCAAGGCTCATTACAGCTAAACATTTACACCTCCTGTTACCGACGTGAGACCCACCAAACAGACGAGAGACAGAAGAGAGAAAGAGGAGAGAGAGAGAAGAGAGAGAAAGCCCCAAGGATGCTCCAGTCGATACATGGAGGCTGTGCATAGAAAGAAGTAAACACAACCTTTGTTCTGACGCCAAGAATAGACACGCGGACGGCACACGGATGATTTATTTGATTACATGTTCTAAGATAACGCACATTAAAATGGGATGTAGAGAAAGAGCTGGACAAAGAAGTCAAATTGTAATCAAAAAATAATATTTACATATATAGTATTATTTAAGGTAGCTCCAATTATGTTTTTGTTTTTTTTCCCAAAGGGTTGTCAGCAAACCAGTTGTGTAATGATCTGACATATTTCTTTTATGCTGGAAATTGACTACATACTGTGGCTGGAGTAGGCATGAAGTGTCTCGCCCAAGGACAGAATATCAGGTATTCATTCACTATGAGGTTTGAATTAGAGATAAGTTGGCTGGTCAATATAGTTGCACTTTTTCAGCTATCAGTCTTTAATGTCTAACATCGCCTGAAATGAAAGACACTTGGCTTTACTTGAACACAGCGGCGCTTTCTGCACACAGGCTGCACGCGCATCTGCTGTGTTGATAAACAAATAATCCGTCTATACAATGATGGCCTCTGAACCAATGAGTTTCCACCTGCTGACCGCTCACCATCTAAGCGGCACAATGGGAATAATTTGGTCACAAAATGAAATGGAGTTGATTACTCCACTGAAATGGAGTTGATTACTCCATTTCATTGCTCCGCTGTGGGAGGGCATCCGGAACAGCACATGAACATGTTATAGATGTGAGGCATTTTTCACCCTAACATTTCCAAATAAAGAAGGCTTTTTATCCCTTCAGTAGCATATGTTACACATTATATTTTTCAGTGGACTAGTTTGATATTTAGCCTGTTTTTAACAATTCTGGCAATTCAATGAAAGCACCACATGACGGTCTCAGCTTGCTCCACTCCAGCTGATATTCAGGCACAGCACAGCTCTTGTTTAGAGCTCCATGGCCCACACATGCTCTTGTGCAAAGACTGGGGGCAATATACGGCCCCTAATGTTGCTTGAATAAAGAAAAACACACTTGATCAATTTTACTTGTCAAGTTGAATCTGCTCAAATAATATTAAATGTTCTTTATGTAAGCCTTTTTTTTTAACTTACCTAGATATTGTTTTTTGCACTGTCTAAAGTAATGTTCAAATTTTAAATAATAACTTGGTCAAAATTATTCAAATCAGCCCTACACATTGGGACAATGGCAGACATTAACAGTATTGCTTACTCCGTTTCAAAATTTCCATTTCTATATTTCTTGGTCAGTCTCTGCGAGTTCGACTTGATTTGCCCCTAAGTGAAGAACACGTTTTAGAAAGCAACTTAGACTTGGACAAACTTTATTGTTCCACAAGGGAAATTACTTGGACACAGTAGCTCACACATCACAATATATTATAATATCAACAAGTAAAAAATATATATATTTTTAAATAAAACTGTTAACATTGCTCATTTACTTCCTTCTCTACTTCCTTATACTGATGTTGAACCATGATAAAGACGATGGGATTGTCATAGGCAGCTATTTCCACAAGTCTCTCATTAAACATTTTTTATTGGTCTAACCCTGATGCTTCCTTATGGTATTCTTTGAACATGATGCCTTGTACGTGAAGGTAATATCATTCAATCTGACTGTTTTCCAATAATTGCTTTTACAATATAGATTAAAGGTGCTGTAGCTAGGTACAGGCATCGTGCTGGAAAATATCCTTGAAAAGGTAAATCCAGCATGCTCACGGGAAATGTGTCTATCATGTATTTTAATGAAAAGAAGTATAAAATATAAAGGGCATGTTATAACTTCATGAATACACCTTGAGATGGTTTTGGTTATCTGGAAACTGAAAGTGAAGAATAATCACAACTCACAATGTTTCTCTCTCCCAAGCTTGGAGACAGACTGTAAATGTAAGCTACTGCCCAAGATGTGCTTTAGGTCAGTATGATTCATAAAAAAATAAACCATGTACTGAATACTTCGTGTGCATTTCACTTTGAATTAAATTGCTGAAAAGATTCAACTTTAATAATTTAATTTTCTGTCATCCAACTACAGTCTACAGAGGATGCTGCGAAGATGTATGTATTCTTTGTACTGGCACCAAAAATAGACTCCCCTACATTGTATTTGATAGCATGTTCGGGCCAATTAAAACTGGCTAGAGCTCCTATAGTTTATTAAACCTATATGATTTGCATTAACAGTGGCATGTATGTAACTTAAGGCATAGCTACTTGTTAGGTGAGATTAGTGAGTTTGCTATGATGTCTCTGTGGGATGCTCTACTCCAATTTACATCTACGTCTTAATACTTTGTTGTATGTTACGTGTAGCCTCATGCCAGAGAGAATATACAATAATGATATGCATTGTTATGTGGGCTATTGCAATAATAACACTGTCTAGTTTTTATACTGTTAAAGGTCCTATATTACACAAAATTGACTCTTGTGAGGTTTTAGCCGTGTTATAATGTTGTTACCTCCTCAAAAACATATCTGGAGTTGTGTTTGAGTAATCCATTATTATTAGTCTGTCAATATCTCCAAAGGTCAAAATGCTCTGCTCCACCTTGTGATGTCATGAAGTGGTAGTTTCCAAGTTAACAGGTAACACCTTTTACATTTTGTTCAGTAGAGATGAGAAAAGATTCAGGGTTGAAATCATCCAAATGATTCTAGTGAAGGTGTATGGAGTTTAAAAACACAGAGGAGCACTTCCTGTATTACCACATGACATCACAAAGTGGAACTGAGTGTTTGTATGTTAAATATGTGTGAATAAAAGAAAAAAACACAATTCCAGGTTTGTGATGAGGAAACATAACAGAAAATTCAGGTTCACGATTTAACTTTTGCTGTATCCACGAAGATGTTATATTGTTTTGGCAGGAATGTTCCTCAGTGTTACGACCCCAAAAGGTGAGTCCCAACATATTTAATAAGGACACGGGAGTCAAAATATATCTCTTTAATTTATTTTATTTATAGTCGGTTCTTAATTTTAAGAAATACGCAAAAAGTACTAATTACAACTTACTACAAAAGGGAACAAAAACAACTAATGAGCTGAATCAATGTGCCCACGCGTAACACTCAGTAAAGCATTAAACGTATCTAACTTGCATTTATTCAATAAGTTTTTATTAGTCAAAAATACCTTGATTAATAATGTAAAACAAGATCGCCTCCCCAACATCTTGACTTGTAACTTGGTCGGGTGGGGTCACAAGCTTGTCTCAGTGAAGATAGCTGGAGATAGAGATGGAAATGGAATGCCATACTGTGGAACATTCCAGGGAAAGAAATTACATCTCTATGGAGACAAGCAGAATAACTTTATTGATCCACAAGGGAAATTATTTGGACACAGTTGCTCACACATCACAAAAAATATAATAAGAGCAACGATTAAACGGAATAGTAGAATCAAAATAAGTAGCAAAAATAGTAAGAGTCTGGTGTCAGTTAAAGCACTTTTATATAAATGTGTATGAGTAAAAATAAAATATAGATGGTGAACCCTCCACCAGAAAAGTTGCATATTCATAATAATGCACCTTTATTAGGTTGCCTCAAGATTAATACAAAGTTTGATAAATGAATAAAAAAGTAGAAAAAAGTTAAACAGATAATGAGTTCTTAATGGGATTTTCTAGTCTTGCTCTGGTAGCCATCTTGCTCATAATCCCAGTAGGACAGAGAGGCAACCATCAGTATTGGCTGTGGTTTTCTTCCCACTCTCACTTCCACTTGTGTCTAATAAGGACCTGGATATTAATGCCTTGCTGATATGGGCTTAATCTAACTCCAAGAGGCCACAATGTGATTAAAGCGGGTGCGTGTTTCTTCCATAATCTTTCACTGTACAGTTCATGCATTGAAGAGAACACTGAAGAATGTGATCCTTCTCATTATAAAACATATTTAGATGACAGATTCTGATTCTTCTGCTTTGATTGAAATAGCAAAGGCAAAAAAGTGTAAAACAAGTGAATAAATAAGATGCAGTGTGCTGTGTCTTTTAAAATATTATTACTTCCTCAAAAACATACCTGTCTGTCTACATCTCCAAAAGCTCAAAATACTCTGTTCCACCTTGTGATGTCATGAAGCAGTAGTTTAAGTTAATTCCAAGGCAAAAATTATCCAAATGATTCTAAGTGGAGGTTTGTGGAGTTTAAAAACACAGTGGTGGAACAGAGTGTTTTTAGTTTAAGAGAAGAACTCCAGGTATGTTTTATATAGGCCCTTTAACTATTGTAGTAACTGGAAAAGTATATAAAAAGCTACAGCATTAGTCCTTTTGAGACATTTTTGCTCCCTAAATAAAAAGTGCCACCAAAATGCACGGGTACTGTACAGGTCTTTATTGCGTCAGCTCTGCAGGATCTGAAGCAGGTGACTCAACCCTCACTTCCTGTTTCCTGTTGACAGAAGACACTGAATTCTGAGCTCCAAAATCTTTTCTATATTTACATATTTGTATTCTAGTTTTAGTTTATGCTGAGGAGATATTGTCAAGAAAAGATTCTCAGTGTGTGAAGAAACAGTGTGTAAAAATACACCACGGTGCATGTGGACTAAGTAATATACTACTGAATATTTAGCAGCTTGTTCTTAGCATAAATATGGCCTGTGTGAAATGGAAAATCCTATTCAAAATAAAACAACATTGACTGTCATTTAAATAGGTCGTATGCAAAACAATACAAAGTTCAAAACTCAAAATGCAATGGGTTGCTATTGACAATATACTGAAGTGTCGTACAGGGAAACACAACTTATTGCAAAGTTGTTATCAAATTGTACCCAAAAAAAGGTACATTTTAAAGTTATATTTTCTATAAAATCACAAAAAAGCTGACTAAATACCTAAGATAAAACTATGGAAAGATAGACAAGCTCCATCAAAAAGCTTCTAAAAGGATCTGGAGTGAATAGCCAAACACATTCAAGGTTTTCTGTCAAAATAATGCCTATTATTGCTATTAGGGATGGGCATGATTAATCGATTAATGGATAATTGATCATTAAGAATTTCATCAATTACTTTAATTTTAATCGACAAACCGAATGTAGGTTGCTGTGCGTAGCGTGACCAAACAGGGGTCTGTACATGTAGCTCTGCACTCAGAAGGAGCGAGACACAAACATTCGGTCAGTCTGCAGCGTACCGAAGCACAAATGCGTATTTAACGATGAGTTGTACAAGAAATTCCACACTTTCCGTTGCGTGGGAGTCCATGTGCACAGTGTACAAAGCAGGAACATATGTTTCGGTGTCCAGTGGGAAAAAGCAATGTCGATGACGAGGACTCACCTCCCACCCCCCGTACAGTGTCCTGGTTTTGACAAACGCAAATCTGGTCACACTAACCTGTATTCCACTGAATCATGTCTTTTAATCCAACAGAAATTGACCGCATCAGCGACACAAGAGCTGTGGTTTTATCTTCGCTTAGTTTATGCAATTTAGCGATGCGGTTTTAAGTTTCGTTTCTGTGAGACTTGCTCAAAACTGAATTAAACACATTATAATGTCAAACGGATTGATGTGGCTCTAGAGTCGTTACGGTTTATATGTCGTAAAGTTGAATTTATTTATGCAGATTAGTAGTGCAGATAGTAATAATAATGATGATCATTTTAATATAAAAACGTTAATGATTAATTGATAATCGATCGTTAATTCGTCCAACGATCGATTAAGAAAATTTCATTGAATGCCCATCCCTAATTGCTATGAATAAAAAATGTAACGTAAAATCGATATCAGCCTTTTCCAGAATCCATACATATTTTACAACAATCCAATATTGCCTGCAAACACAATATTTATCATGAATGCCTATGTACACTATATTTTAATTACATATCTTTACCATGAACGGAAAGGACACTGTAACATCTATGGCATTAAAAACACCTTTAACACAATGACCTTATATAGATTTCCCTGTGGAATGCACATATATACATCAGTCTAGGTGATATATTATCTTCACTATTGCACTATGACTCCTCCCCCCAGGACTACGCATGGAAATTAACTGTTAAGATACAGTCTGTTAAATGCATCTCTGGTTTTGTTTAAAGGTCCTATATTATGCAAAATTTACTTCTGTGAGCTTTAAGCCATGTTATAATGCTGTTATCTCATCAAAAACATACCTGAAGATGTGTTTTGTTTGATTCACACATGTTTGAGTAACCCTGTCTGCCAATATCAACAACAAAGTGCTCTGTTCCACCTTGTGATATCATATAGTGGTAGTTTTCAAGTGAACAGTTACTTTTCACCCTCCACAACTCCAGGTATTTTTGTGATGAGGAAACAACATTATAACATTGATCAGAAAATAGCCCAATATGGGTCCGTTAATGTAATTGTACTTTGTTTATCTAAAGAAATGAATAAAATTAAAATCAATTCTTAACTGGTGATACATTTAAAATACCAAATTGTTCATTTCCTTTTAAATTATGGTGCAGTCTCCACCACTGCACTGCAAAAAGGTGGACTAAAAACTTAACAATAAGTCTGTGCAATTCAATTTTAGTCAAACTGAGGTCGATTTAATTCAAACTGTAAAGCATCATGAGACTTTTTAATGTTTTGCAGGCAATCCTGTATCAGTGAAAACATGTGCTGTGGAGCAGAGTAAAGACTTTGTAGAAATACAATGTAATCGGTTTTGTATTATTTTATGTGCATGTTTTGGGTAGAAGTAAAAGTCTTGAATATAAAATTGAAAAATTGGTTTCCAGAAAGATATAATGTGTGTATGTGTATCTGCCAGCAACAAGTCTGTGTAACATCCAACTGAAAAAAAATCCTCAACAGCTAAGCCAACTTCGAATACTGAATTAAAACAAGACTCCGAAAAATGTCTGAGTTGTTGCATCACCACAGCTAACAAAGCAAACATCCTGGGTAGAAATTTGAATAATATCTCAAAGTAAAAAGACCCAAATATAAACATGCATATTTTTGCGTTTTGAAAAAGATGAAGGTAATTAGTTTTAATGATCTCTTCTGTGGTGGAGAGTACAATGTGTAAGTAATAATTGCATCACACCTGACCGGGACAGTGAAAAAATAAAAAAATCATCAAATGCAGTGTGGATGGCGGATGCTGCTGGCCCTTCCAGGCTTTGGGGCCACAGTGAGCTTCAAAGGAACACAATATGGTCCCACAGTGAAACAAAAGCTTTTGAGTTTTGACAAAGGCAGCACAGTGTCAGGAGCAGCACCTGTCTGCACCTGTACACATCACTAAAACAACGGTGGGTATTCATCAAGCTCTCAGTGGGTAGATTTAAATGGACAGATAAAATAAACAGATCACTAGAATAATTAGATAATAATTAGATATTATTTTGTGTGTTTACATGCACAAAAGAGATCTGATCATCAAAAACATCTGGTGACATGAGTCAGTTAAAGGGATATCACTCAATTTTCTGATTTATGTTATAGTGTTGTAACCAGGCAGGTGCCACCTAGTGCCTCCGCTCAATTTCATTTATCTCCAGCAACTAGGTCAGAAATCAAAATACAATAAACGGTTCGCAAAAACCCCGGAAGTGCAAGTTTGGGCACCAGTCAATCAGCGAAGAGTCATATATTCAGTGTTGTCAACGATTCCTGAGATTGAAGATTTAAAGCTGGAATAAAGAGAATGTTTGGTGAATTTTATCAAGGGGAAAGACGTTACTGCCCTTCTTCCTATGAGATTTGAGAAAAGCTTAATATACCAGTTAGGTCCGTTAGTAGTACATTACATACGTTACGACCAAATAACAGCGATTGGTTAAATGATTAAAAAGTACCCGCCTAATATCGAGCAAACAAATTCTAACACTGCAAAGTCAGACGGTTTCTACGAGGTGAAAAGAAGTGAAACTGGCAGATGAATCAGGCTAATAGTGTTGTTTCCTCGTCAAAAACATACCAGGAGTTGTGTTTTGTTTCATTCTCACGTGCTTAACAAACAAACTCTGCATCTTTAGGCAGAGTTCTTCTCACAAACGGAAAATACTATGTTCCACCTTGTGACGTGGTACAGGAAGTGCTCTAACTGTAGTTTTAAACTCCATACACCTTCACTGGAATTGTTGGAAAGATTTCAGCCCCGGAACCCTTGTTGGGTGATAGCTAGAGCACGGAAACCCGACCAAAGTCTGACGGGACAAATATTTAGAACATGTCTGCTGTTCTACTTCAGATACGTAATTTTTAAAGCATAAAAGACTGGCGATGGATTCTCTTTCCATCATTGCTAGTCTGGTCTTCCTCAGTCTGAAGGGGGCAGCAGACATTTTGAAACTCCGCTTGACAGGTTGTGGTTGGTTTAGACTCACACCTCTCCACAATGCCGTTATTTTCTGTAATCATCCCAATGAATGCCAACTTTGACAGGATCTCAGCAGGCAGCACTTGTAAGCTCACTACCGGCTGAATCTCCTCTGTCTTAATTTGAGATGTGGCTTCCTGGACACATTCTGATGCAATTTCCTGATCATTCACAGGTGATAGTTCATCTTGATTTTCTGTGCTGTGTAGGGATACATCTTTGGTGTCTTCTTGTGGTACCAAGTTCACAAATGGTGTTTGAACTCCCTCTTCTATGTTGCATGTCTCATTGTCAAAAGTGGTCTCCATAAAAAACTACATTCTCAACTGTTCCATCAAGTTCAATGTCATGGACAGTTTCCTCTAGGATTGTATCAGAAGTTATTTCCAGGGATGTCGATGTATCTTCCTGGATAACATCAGGTTCAGCAGTTTCCTCTGTACCAGAAAGTATTTGTTTCTTCAGTCACAGAGAAGGCTTGCACCACTTGATTTCCTCATTGCTTTTCTGAACAATCCCCATAGCAACCAATATGGGTACCACATCTGGTTGCAGCAGTTGTAGTCCTGAGTCCTCTGATAAATGGGCTGCGGTAGCTTTGTCAGAAAATGTAATTTCTACAGGCCTCTCTTGGTCCTCTACTGGGAGCTGGGTCTCCTCTTCTGGCTGGATGAAGTTGTCTTCAGGAAACAGACAATCCTCTTTCTTTGGGGATTCTTCAGTCTGAGGAACCTCTTCAGGAAAAAGATCCTGGGTGTCTGGAGCTGGGTTAACATCCAGTGGCCTTTCCCATGGTTTTGGTGTGGGCTCGGTAAAAGGGATGCTGTAGAAAGAGTTGAGCATTTTAGCAGCGGTGTTCCTTTTGGCCTCTTGCTTGCTTCTGCCTCTTCCCACCTCAGATTCACCTGCCACTATCAGTTGGACAGTAAAGAACCAAGGATCTGACTCCTTGTCTACATCCAGAATAGTGTATTCTGCAGGCTTTCCTCTCCATTTTGTCACCAGTATCGTGAGGAATTCTATTGGGCCTTTGTCTGGCTTGAACGTGGGTAGTTCTTTCCAGAGATGTTTTTGCTTCTTCCTTTCTTGTTTGTAGCTGGGCATTTCCTCCTCCTGTGGGAGGGGGAGACTGTGCAATTCTGGAATAATTTTTAGAGTGGTCAGATTTTTGGCCATGGCCCTATTTGGTCCTTGGGCTTGTGAAGTGAAATCACCAACCGTCATTTCAAAGGTGAAGATAGCCCGATGGATGGGGCTCAGATTTTCCAAAATCTTCTTGGACTAGCATGTTGAAAATAAATATAAAACTGCAATAATAGTATACAAATGTAATAAATACATTTACAAAATTGTATGATGCCTACCTACATAAATTACAATTCATTATTTTATGTATTATTTATTTTTATAATTTATTCACTTATCTGTGTTTTATATTGCTAAAATTTCTTTGAAAAATGGAATCTGCATATACAACATGAAGCAGCTTGAGTACCACAGTTTGAGAAGCACTGCCATAGTCCCCTGCTACACATTTGTCATATACTGTTATCCAGCAATATATTACATTTCTCTTTCCTCCCACCCAGAGTGTCAGCATACAAACAGGTAGGCAGTGTTTATTTGGTGATTAGGTGTCTGTACCTGGAGTGGCAGAGGAGGTGCAGAGTGGTGAGGATAACCTCGTCAGAAGCAAATTAGCAACAGAAGGAAGCCACAGGTGAGACCCATGATGGAAGAGGACAACCAATGCAGTGTAATTAGAGGCATCATTATGTACGAATGATATGAATAAAATATAAAGCATTATACTCCTGTAATGAGATATAGCAAGTTACGTCTACTGTAAATAGGAGAGGACAGTTAAATCTTAATAGACAGATCAAGTAATGGGTACTCTGAAACCACTTACGCAGAGGCAGGAGTCTGTACCAGCTAATGACAACTTAAGGTAAAGGGGCGATATAATGACTACAGAGAACCATCAGTGATTTAAAAAGAAAGTCTCTTAAAGGTGCATTATGTAACTTCTCTGGTGGAAGATATGAAGATATGCCACCTGCTTGTCTCCAAGGTGATGTTATTGCTTTGTCATAAACCAATCCAAGTTACAGACCAGATCTTTGGAGAAACAATCCAACTCACAGTAAAACATTATGTTTACATAGGTATTTTTGCACGATATGTGAATAATAAATGCAAGATAAGATAATGTCATGCTGTGGAATATTCCAGGGAAAACAATAAAATCTCCATGGTGACAAGCAGGTAGTGGACCCCTCTCCAGAAAAACACATTTAAAAAATATATGGACCAGACCAGTCATATTGGTAGCATGTACCAGTGTGTTCCTAAAGATTGTGGTGTAACGGGTGTAACTGATACTTTGAAGTGATGTCACACTGGAGGGTTGTACATGTATGTCTATATAGTGGAATGTTCAGCAGTTACCATTGAGATTTTTTAGATTGTGTGGATACTCATTAGGTCCTGTTTAGGAGTTTTATTTTCAACAAAAAAGGTGACTGTTGTTGTTAACGCTAGTTATGTTATGACAGTAATTTTATGTGAGAGACTTGTATAACAGGACAAACCAGCTCTCCTCTTCAGATTAAAGTTTAATTTGAGTAAAAGAGCTTCAGACAGAGCAGTGTCCACAGTTAGCTTCACACCTCCAGGGAATGTTCATGACATCAGCTGAAAAAATCAATAGTCTGAGAATCATTAAAATATATTTTGGAATGCATTCATCAAAAGGAACTGACACAGAAGAAATAAATACTTTGTGATATGGTAGCAGTCACATTTGTTTACAATCTGTTCCCCATATTTTGAACAGTTTTAGCAGTATGTCATGTAGTGTGCACATAACTATGGTTGACCTGAGTGTAGTTCATTTTGAGGAATGGCTTCAGTAAAAGTTAGAAGCCTCTCTCTTTCTCCTCCTCTCCCCCCCTCCCTCTCTGTGTGTGTGGTGTTGGTGACAGTGTGAAATGATTTGCGGAAGGCAGTTTCATAGATCAGATTATGAGGTGGCACAGCAGCAGACACACCTGATAAATGGAGTATGCAGCTAAAGTAATATGAGCCGTGAGATGGGGAGACTACGCTGAAAATCTTTTAAAACCTACTCAAATTCTTGCTACTATTATAACTTCTAATAACACTGTTCCATGTTTAGGTCAGAGTTTTACTTTTCGCTAATTCCTCCATTAATCTTGTTTGATTACAGCATATTTGTATAGGATCTTAATATTTTAATATTAATTTCTTCTTTTTTTTTTTTTCTTTTTTCAAAATTGAGAACAGTGATAGGACAAGCTTTTTGAGCCATAAGGTGAGGACATGTTGCCTGGGATCCAGAATACACACTTCTTCAATACTTTACAGCAGTGTTTCCCAAACTTTTTTTCTCGGGACCCATATTTTAAAAATCCCGAATCTTCGGTTCAAGGTCAGTAAGCACAACTAGAATTAATACATAAAGTACCGGATTATAAGGCGCACTGTCAATTTTTCAGAAAATCAAGGGATTTTAAGTGCGCCTTAAAGCCCCAAAAATACAGAACTTGAGTTTTAAACAAGGAAAAAACAGTAATTTGTGTTTTCCACAGAAAATTGGTTAGGCAAGCCAAAAAAGTGAGTGGCAAGGGTGTGCGGAGATTCCGTGCACAGAGAAGAAGTGAGGAGTGGGGTGTGTATGTGTATGTATATGTATGTTGCAGACTTACATGCAGATCATGACAAGGCAACCCCCCCCCCAAAAAAAATCTCTTGCGACCCACCTGAGAGTCTCTGGTCAATCTCTCTCTGGAAACAATGAGAGTCACAATTGTAAACAATGCTTTACAAAGATGTGAGTCTGGTCACTGGTGAGTCTCCCTGTTTTCAGATGGGCGTGATTGACAGGTGGATTAGCCAATCAGGGATACAGATGGTATCCCTGATTGGCTGCTCATGAGGAAAAGTGAAAGGAATAAAATATCACAGAGGATGGAACCAGTGAGTGAAGCTGAAAATTCTGTTAATCTGAGATGAGAGAAATATATAGAATAAAGATCAAATTAAAGTCTAACAAAGCCTCAGACAGAGCATGCTTACAGTTAGCATCACATCCCCAGGGACCATGATATCAGCTACAAAAAGTATCAATAAATAACTTAAACTAATTATAAACAACTGTAAAAAGTGCAGGTGAAACAAATATTGTACATGCACCAAACATATTAAAACAGCATTGCTTGTTTGCTTGCTTGTACAACTGTGTGACCTGATTCAGTCTATAGTACCATATGGACATACGGAGCGGCCATCCCCGAGGACAGCACTACTCCACGGGCAATGAGCCTCAGAGTGCAGGATTTTCAAACCTTTTCAACAGAGCCACAGCCAACCCCCCAGTCTGTCCCTTTAGCCTCAAACAAGCGTGTACAAGCCTATCTCTGCATCCGGCCGCTATAGCCTTTACAGTCTCCTATGCATGACTGAACATTGCACACAAACACACACATGTATTATAGATGTATACAGATAGTACTCCAAATACTTTTATGTAGAAACAGCAGCCCAGGCCAATGGAGGGATTTGTCCGAGAAAGCGCAGGAGCGGGCCACATCTGATGAATTATACAAGAAACATGCATTGGGAGATTATATACAGGGGATATAAACTCTAAGTCGAAAAGTTCACACAAGTCAAACAAGGGTAAGAGGCCAACTTTTCATTAAGATTAAATTGTAGGGATATAACAATAACCAAAATATTGTGATATCATCTTGTCAAAAGTCTCACAATAATATCGTGGGCCATCACAATATATCAAATTACAAGTTTCTTTGCTTAAATGCATTGTTTTATAGTAGTAACAGCTTATAAACATAGGGGACTATATATCCCATGATTCCTTTCAGCGCAATGACGGAGATAATGCACACCAAAATCTTGTCAAGGTATTTTAAAAGTGTCCTTTCTACAATTATTTTAGCCTCTTCAAAATATCGCAATAAATATCGTACCATGAGAAGCATATCGTCCCTATTAAATTAGGCTTTTAATCGTTACTTAAGGTTGTGTGATTGGTCACATTTTTTTAATCACGATTCAGTCATCTCTAATTGACAATTTTAGGACTGGGCAATAACACAATTTTTGTATTGATAAGATACCGTGTACTTTTGGGCATACATTTTTCAATATTGATACACGATGCTGATCTAATCTTAAATGTGCACTGTGTAATTTTTCAGGCTGGGGGTCTGCTAACATGAAGAGGCCATTGCTTTGCCTGTAATGATCCACAATATAGTATTAAACTTGTATAAGAGGCATATTCAATTATTGGTGTTTTTATTGCTCAGAAATACCTTTAAAATATGCATTCTTACTGTGAGTGGGGTCACCTCTTTACAGATATTACCTGTAAATTGTTTTTTCCTGCGGGTTTCTGTGGAGACTGAAAAGTTCTCTACCAGAAAAGTTACATAGTGCATCTTTAAGGATATATTAAGAATAGGAATGTATTTACGTCCTCACTTCGGCAAGGGGGTTACCTATGTCCATTTATACCATTTATGTGCCAGCCTTAAAATTCAAATGCTAGTTATCAATATTTGTACAACTGTATCAATATCCACATTGCACTCAGTCAGTATCAGTACTTCAGTACCAATACTCCCCTCCCTGGTCCATATGCTCAGATCTTTTTTTTATTGGAAGGTCAGTAGCTAGTTCTGGATTTATAGGAAATTACAACTCAAAGACATTTGTACTGAGACAAAACTTCAATCAATTTGAAAAATTTAATCAAAAACTGTGATTGAACAATATGTTATGTTGTCGTGTGGTTACTATAGCTTTATGGTTATATATCAGTTATACATTCAAGTCTAAATCTGAAGGTAAGAAAGTGTCCAAAGTCATTCAGAAAATGTTCTTAAATTACACAGAAAAACTACACGATTGATCCCAAAAAGTGCCAAAAAGTTCAAAGTTTCAATGACTCTCTACAGTGATACAGCAGTGTGTCCTGTGGATGAAATGCAGTGAAAGAGAGTGGGAGTGTGTGAAATTGCCCATCAGACGAGAGAGACAGAGTGAAAATGAGCAGGACAGCTTCAGACAGGGGCCAGGGGGGTCCTCATGTGGGCTGGACAGAACGTTTAGCACATGTCAGACAAGGATCTCACCTCTGCACAGAAGTAAACCCCTGACAGTTATACACCAATAAGAAACTATATGATTCTCACATCACTTAAAAAGAAAACGTCTTTTTTTTTAATATATATTTTAAAGGGCCCATATTACAATATTTTCTGATAGTCACTCTCTCTCTTTTTTGTTGAGGGTCAAAACACCTAAACAGGAACATGAACACCGACTGATCAGAGGCTCCTAAAAATGTGTTGTTTAAATTCATTTTGTATTTTTTCTTGAGTTTTTGGTAGTTATTGCTAATGTGTGAATTGTGTCATCATAGTAACGGACATGCCAATGTAGAAATACATAGAAATACACCCCCAGCGTGATGTTACTGCAAAGTATAGAGATTATATTATAGGATGTTGTGGTGCCATGAGAGATACAGTAAAGGTTTAAACTGTGGAGTCATTTCTATTGTAGACAACCCTCAGTGCTCCTATTCTGCCTGTGGACTCCCCTGAAGTAGTGTTTAGTGTAGTGAAAAGTACAGTGGTCCCTGAACACATCACTGTGAGCTGTGGGCCAAAGCACCAGAGAAGCCTAGAGCCAGAACTGCCATCTGTACAACCATATGAAGGTCTGAGGAGAGAGGGAGGAGAGAGGAAAGGAGAGAGAGGGAACAGAGAGTAAAACAAAGACAGAGGGAGAGAAAGAGAGGGAGAAAGACAAGAGCAAGAGAGAGGAGGGAGCGAGAAAGACAGGAGAGGAAGAGGGGACACAGAGTAAAATAAAGAGAGAAGAGAGAGAGAGGGGCAGAGAGAGGGAGAGAGAGAAGAGATAGAACAGAGAGGAGAGAGAGAGAGGAAAGCTTCCACATGGAGGTTCTTAAGCTGTGACAAGTATAAGCCCGAAGTGCGTCTTAAAAATAGACCACAAGGTTTTAGATTGGCTTAAGGACAAATGCTCAGGGATCTGTCCTACAACTCAAAATGATGCAACGAGCACTAGAACTACAGACTAATTAGTTTTTACTCCAGCAAGCCTAAATGTATAGTAAATGTATAAAGCTATGGGAGATGAACTTAAAGAAATATCAAAACACCCACAAATGTTGACTCTTATCGCTATTTCTCATAGATTGACTCCAGAAATTTGCCATATTAATCCAGTGGCATACTTGAACATACCTGAAGTTTTGTTTTGTTTCATTCACACATGTTTAACACATAAACCCTGCATATTTAGACTGAAGTCTTCTCCTAAACTGAAAACACTGTTTCACCTTGTGATGTCATGTGGTAATGCAGGAAGTGCCCCACTGTGCTTTTAAACTCCATAAACTTTCTTTAGAATCATTTGGATAATTTCAGCCCTGGAATTGCTCATCTCCACTGAACACAAGGTAAAATGTTTCTGTTAACTTGAAAACTGTCACTATATGACATCACAAGGTGGACAGACTAATAATAAGTGTTACTCAAACATGTGTAAATGAAACAAAACACAACTCCAGGTATAATCTGAAAAGGTAACAACATTATAACATGGCTTAAAGCTCACAAGAGTCAGTTTTGTGTAATACAGGACCTTCAAAGAAAAGACTCCAAATCCACTGCCGGTACCTGGATTTGAACTGCATTTATGGGGCATTTCGTCTTCTGGAGGACAGCCTGTAATTTAGATTGTGGAGACGAGGGTGCCTGTCCCAGTGGGAGCTATAAGGGGAACGCCAATAGGGGTCAGCAGCAGGACAGGGCATAAACACACAGCTAACAGGAAGTGAGCGGAATGCTAAACACTCAGATCTATAAAGACACAGGACAGGCTAATTTAGCACAAGCTCCTGTATGAATTAATGAGAATGATTAACAATACAACATGGCGTCTCAAACCTGGGAGCATGGGTACAGGTGTATGGAGATGAGAGTGACTGTAATGCAAAATCCACAAGGAGCCTTTTTCAGGTTTTTACCAGCCCGGGTTATTAATTAAAGGGCCGGTATTACACTATTTTCTGATCTCTGTTATAATGTTGTGTCCACTTCACAAACATACCTGGAGTTGTGTTTTGTTTCTTTCACACATGTTTAACACACAAACCCCGAGTTCTTCTCTTAACAGAAAACACTCTGTTCCACCTTGTGATGTCATGTGGTAATACAGGAAGTGCTCCATTGTGTTTTTGAACTCCATACACCTTCACTGAAATCATTTGGATAATTTCAGCCCTGGAATTGACAATCTCGACTGAACAAAAGATAAAAGGTGTTAACTTGAAACCTACCGCTTCACGACATCACAAAGTGGAACAGAGCATTTTGAGCTTTGGAGATGTGCACAGTAAAGGGATACTCAGACATCTGTGAATGAAACAAACCACAACTCCAGGTATGTTCATGCTGAGTTAACAACATTAACATGGCTAACTAACATGGCTTAAAGTTCACAATAATCCTTTTTGTGTAATATAGGACCTTCATCTAACTGAACTGTGTACTACACTTTATCTTAATCACAATTTCACCACCTACCTCCTCACATCGGATCACTGCACTAGCAATACAAAACAGCTGACTATGGATCAGGTGGGCAGGTTTAAATAAAAAAAAACACAGGACAGAAAAAGCCCTTCTCTCCTCTCTCTCTTTCTATGAACGACTCTTGTTTCCGGTTCATTTGCAAACCAAATACGGCAGTCAGAGTGTGAAGGGTTGTTTAGGCACTCTATAATCAAGGCTCCGCAGCTTTCACTAAGAAAAGGACCAGTTAAGTGTTTGTATTATACTGCACTTTTAAGAGAATAAGCCCAGCATAGAAATGGACCACAATTATGCTCCAAGGTTAGCTGTTTCCTCAGTTAAGCATCTTTTATTAAGCATGTTTCCACTTTTTATTAGCTTTTAATGTTGGGCTTTTAGCCCTTATTACTTGGATAGCTAGAGCAAATTTTCTTTTTCCTAGATGTGAAGGTATTTGCATTGTAATTTGGCTAGGTTTTATGCTGGATGCCCTCCCAAATGCAAGTCTCTCATGTATTTGATGGGCATTGTCGTAAAGAGCTAAAGGTTCTATTTTACGCAAAATGAATTCTTGTTAACTTCAAGTCATGTTTGAATACCCAGAGTTCTGTTTTGTTTCATTCACACGTTTTTGAGTAATCCTGCATTATTAGGCTGTCTGCATCTCCAAAGCTCAAAATGCTCTGTTCCACCTTGTGATGTCAAGCGGAAGTTTTCAAGTAAATAGCAGTTATGATGAAGTATGGGTTAAAAATAAATTTTCATTACATTACAACTTTAACTTTAAAACTTTTTAAAACTTATCTCATGTTTTTGAACAGTTTGTATGATGAGCAAGAACGGTTAACTGGACCATATCAGTCTAGGTTTGGACTAGAGCTGTGTGTTTAATCAAATTTAAAATCATGATTTCAAGATTTTTGTAACTAAAGACTTTAGATTTAATTACAAAAAAGTGATCAATATGTATAATTAATTCACTTCTGTCCAGAACAGGGTGTGCACTCATTTCTAACCTTCAAAACCTGGAGTAAAAGCACTCATCTTCATGTATAATCAATATATTGATTATATATAATCAGCTTTGACCCAAAAATTACTCAGTTTGAGATACAAAGTTGGTAAAGCTTTATTTCTAATTAAGTTTAAAGGTGCACTATGTAACTTTTTGGTTGAGAGTCTGTCAACTGCTTGTTTCTATGGATATGTCATTGCTATGCCTGGAATGTTCCACAGTATGACATTAAACAACTCTGCCTTACGTTTATTCAATTACTCTCCACAGATCTGACCTGTAACTTGGACTGGTTTCTCCCTGAAGATAGAAAGGTTTAATCCCATACTGTAAAATATTCTAGACAAAGCAATAACAGCTCCATGGAGAAAAGCAACTGACAGAGCATTCATCAGAAAAGTTACACAATGCACCTTTAAACTAACTTTTCATCTCATTGTTATGATATTTAGGCTGAATATATTTTACATTAAACATTTTCAAAGCCCCTAAAGGTTTTCTTCATCATCATCTCCTATTCTGTTGATAATGACAGTCTCCCCAGTGCAGTAGATTCATGTATGGACTCCTCTTCTCATCAACAGAACACACACATTACTTTTCTTTTATAACCACACTCCTCCCTCCTTCCCTCCCGCTCTCTCCCTCCTCTCCTCCGCTCTATCTGTCCATCTCTGTCTGGATTTCAAATTGCCTGGGTTATCTCTCTCACGCTGCAGTTGTGAACAGTATTCATCGCGCTGCTCCAGTGAGACTGACTTTAATAGGCCCCGAGCGCTCATCATGAAAATCCACTACAATAACCAAACACCAGGCAGCCCCTTTAACACCACAGATGAGACTAATGGACCACTAAGAATTCGAGGTGAGCTGTTTTTTGTTTTGGTAAATAGTTGGGGCTGCCAAAATGTGAAAATTTGTGTTTGCAATATCAATAAGATTCATTTCCATCCAACACAGAACAAAACCCCCTGAAGCTGTCCTTTTATTCCATTTCCTTTTCATTACTGAATCATGTGTTGTGTGATTTAAACGAGCGATCCCATTGGTGGTTTTCAGACTAGAATGTGATGATGTTATACTCCCAGATCAGGGGCAAGAGCCAGTTTTTTCTATTGATACTTTGCAGCCGATGTCGTCAACATTCCCTGGGGAAGACTGAACGCTCGTATTGATCACAGGCTCCTAAAAAATACAAAATGTGATGTTTAAATCCATTTCTTATTTTGTGATCTTAAAACTTATTTCAAATAAGTTATTTGACAGTGTTTGCTAATGTGTGCATGTGTCACCATGGTAACTAGTGAACATTCTGCCAATACACATACATGTAGAACACCCCCAGTGTGATGTCAGTGCCAAGTATTGCTGGGTTTCAGATGACATCACAGCATGTTATAGTCCAGTATTAATTAATACAGATGGGGGGCAGCTAAAATTAATATTGTTAAAATGTAAAATTCTGTTGCAATACAGTGAGTTCTTGGGTTTAGTAATTGAAAATACCAGGTTCAACATTTGTGAATTTACCTTTTGGATATTTTATGGTAAAGTACAATGTAATCAACAGGAAAATCTGGATCCTGCCCCCAATTTGGGAGTATGACATTAACTTGACTTTAACAATATTCATTTTGGCCATTTGTATTAAACATTATTAGCCTTTAGAGTGTTGTGATCATCATCTGAAATCCAGCAAGTGGTGTAGGTGTTCAACAAGTTTTCAAGTTAACAGCTACCTTTTACCTTTTGTAAAGATTGGCAACTCGAGGGCTGAAATGATCCAAATGATTCTAGTGAAGGTGTATGGAGTGAAGCATTTTGTGTATTACCACATCACAAGGTGGAATAGAGTGTTTTCAGTTTTGAAGCAGAACTCAGTGTAAATATGCAGGATTTGTGTGTTAAACATGAGAATGAAAGTCCAGGTATGTTTTTGATACCGAAACAACATTATAACATAGATCAGAAAATAGTGTAATATGTATTTTAACACAACATTTTGTCAGATGTATTAGCATATAAACATTCCAACAGACACATGCACAAAATCCAAAATTCAACCAATAACATGCATGTATTATTCCCCTGTGCTTTAAACAGCCTTCACCCACTCTGCACTAGGAACCCCTGTGTGACATATGAGACGTATTTATCAGAGGGTGTTGTCCCCGGCGACGCGTGCACTGCTCCATATGTTTCATTTGTTTACTCAGTGATTACAGCAGTGAGGCCTCTCCAATCGGTCATGTTTGCAATTGTCCCGCCCCCTCCTCATCTCCACGGTCACAGGGAGCACAGCCACAGGGGTAAGCTCCACAGGAAATTAGGACGGAGAAGAGATAAGATACTGTGCTCATCTCACAAAGCGCCATGGCAACAGTTCAGAGGTGCCAAGTACATCTAAAAGAACTCAACAATGTGTATAAGGACTGGGAGCGTCAGCATATGAGAGCAAAAAGGTAACATACTTCAGCTTATGAATTTAAATGTCCTATATTACACAGAATCGTTGGGAGAATTAACAATCGATTTGATTAATCATTAATGTTTTTATATAAAAATGATCTTCATTATTATTACTAGTACTAATCTACATAAATAAACTCAACTTTACAACATATAAACCATGTCCACTATAGAGCCACATCAGCCTGTTTGAGATTATAATGTGTTTAGTGCAGTTTTGCGCAAGTCTTACAGAAACAAAACTTAAAACCACATGGCTAATTTGCATAAACTAAGAGAGAGAAGAAAAAAAAAAAAAAAAAAACAGCTCTTGTGCACTGATGCGGTCAGCTTCTGTCAAACTGTTGCACTGGAGATGGTTCATGTTTTCAGAGATCAGACGTGTGCAGGTTTAGCGTAACCCTTTATGTTGCAGTAACCGGGATACTGCGTATACATGCACCATGACGAAACCGGGATACTGATGTGCATGTAAGTGCACTCACTGAGTGGTACAGTGATCTCCAAGGAGGTGCCAGAGCTGAAACGTGGGACTGTGAAGCCGCAACTCCAGTGTTTGCCCTGTCAGACGGAGCTTCATATCTACGCACAGAAACCTACATTTGGTTTTTGGTTATTGTTTCATTCACACATGTTTGAGAAATCCTGCATTATTAGTTTTCACCTTGTGATGTCATGTAGTTAGGGCTGTCGCAATAACCGCAAAAATTAATCACCACAGTACTAAGAGGCCACCGAGATCGCTGCACGTGACTAACGTGACCCGACCCAAAGTCCTGCACGGGTCCCTTTTAGAGACCCGCACCCACCCGGACCCGTTAACATTCCACCCATTACCGCCTGTACCCAGGACTAACCCAGGACTAACCCAGGACAAAGGTGCGCCCGCGTAAACCGTCAGGTGGCCACAGGCGAAAGGACCGGCGTAGAGCTCCGCGCCGCATGAAGCTAAGTGCGGCCATCGCCCAATCGCGCTGTGCAGACACCTGCTCCTTGTGCTCGGGGTTCTCTCTCTCTTAAGTCCACGGGTACCCGACCTGGTGCAGGGCCCTGACCCGAGCTGCCACAGTGAGAGCTGGAGAGATGCAGTGGCACTTGTTTCAAGGCCAAATGTTACTTCTCCCGTGCTACACATGCTATATCCGTGCGACAACCAAAGTAAATGTGCATCTGCGCAACAAGCGCATCATCAGAGAGTTTTCAGTGCCGCTGGAAATACTATAACTCCGGGGGATGTGGGGTGGAGGAGGGGGTGCGATATCATTGCATATCGCGCTGTTGAGCCACTATAGGAGAAATTCCCTAACTGCGACAGCCCCACAAGTAGTGATAGTTTTCAAGTTCACAGCAACTTTTTATCTTTAATTTTGTAGAAATTGCCAGTTTTGGGGCTGAAATTATCTAGATGTTTTTACTGAAGGCATAGAGTTGAAAAGATAGTGGAGCACTTCCTGTATTACCACATGACATCACAAGGTGGAACACAGAGCTTGAACATGTGTGCCTGAAACAAAATATAACTCTAGGTATGTTTTTGATGAGGAAACAACATTACAACATAGATCAAAAAGTAGTATAATATACGGTCTTTAAATTATGTAAGAGTACTATCACTTAAAAAAAGTAAAAATGATAATCAAGTAAACGTAACTTATTTCTTGGACAATAAAAGTATAATAGAAAAATGATGGCAGAGGCACTCTGATTTGCAGTGAATTTATTAAAAGTCACGCCAATGAGTTTCGACTACTTGGTGTGACTTTTAATAAATTCACCGCAAATCAGAGTGCCTCTGCCATCATTTTTCTATTTTACGAGAATCTAGCCCTCCGGTTTGATGAGCACCTGTATGCGTAAATTTTTTTATCCAGTGTAGCGCTCCAATTTTGTTATTTCAATAAGATTATAATGTCAAATTCTCTCGTCTATTTTCATACAAAAGGCGCACTGGACTATAAGGCACAAACAAACGGACGACACCGATATCGATACTTTAGCCCAGGCATCCACGATCCATTGGCAGATCATGGCATAATTTGCCCAACGTTGCCTCCCTGTCTTTTGGTTTTTATTTCCTACGAGGAGGACTCAAAAATAGATTAAGTAATAATGTGTTTAATGCAGCTTTGTGCACATGCAACTACATGGCCAATTTGCATAAACTATAAGCACTGAAAATAACAGCTCACTCTTTGTGCCCTGATGAAGTCAGCTTCTGTTGGATTAAAGGACACGACTCAGTGGAATATATGTGTTCTATGACAAGGCAACGGTGGCAGTGTGCCTTGAGTCGACGCAGAAATATTCTTCTCCCTTTACTCCGCAGGGCTCCTGACTATGCTAGCCATAATGCTCCAACAATCCATCAAGCGGTGCGGCTTCATACCTTACCAAAGTCATACTAAAACATTTTGACAGATTTTTGAGCACCGTGTACCACATAAAATTGGTTCGAGGTCAGTAAGCACAACCAGAATTAATACATAAGGTGCAACAGATTATAATGCGCATAGTCGATTTTTGAGAAAATAAAAGGATTTTAAGTGTGCCTTATAGTCCGGACAATGATACTTCAACCCATCTCTGCAACTGTGCATGATCTGACTCATTCTTATTTCCAAATACCTTCAAGTATAGTAAAATAATAGAAATATGTTTCACAAATCACATTTTTAAGCCCCTGCAAATCAAACATGACTGACCAACATTGCAGAAATAACACATCTTTATCTCACTGCAGTGTTGACAGTCTCATCCAAAGGTTCTCTATCACTTTCTGAAACACAGCCAGAAAAAAAACTGTCTTTCTACAGGCCTATCTACTGCGCAGTGCTTTATGTGCTTCCACATCAGCATACCCAGATAAAGAGTTATTAAAACAGTCAGCCCAGCAGCACTACGCCACAAAACGTATGAAACTTCAGCCCAATATCATTCACTGCTTATCTCTCTGAAGCATATGAAAAAAGACTCTGCACAAAGGAAAATATCAGAGAGCTCCAAAGCTAAAGGATTACAGAGAGACAGGGCGAAAATGTGTTCAGTTTAAAGGTGCATTACTCTACGATTACGTAACGTTTTTGGTAGAAGGTCTGCCACCACCTTGACTACATTTAGATGTTATTGTTTTTTCATCTAATGTTTTACAGTATGGCATTTAATTTAACTATTTCCATGGAGACAAGCGGGTCCCAACACCAGGCCAAGTTATAGGTCAGATCTGAGGAGAAGAGTGTCCGCACATGGTAATAATATGTTTCTGTGGTAGTTTTGAGAAGAAAAAATAAATAAATAAATACAAGATATATTAGTTTAATGCTATACTGTGGAACATCCCAGGCAAAGCAATAATGTCATAATGGAGACAAACTGATGGCCGACCCTACACCAGAAAAGTTACACAATGCACCTTTAAGGTAAAAGGTGTAATACAGGGACGTACTACTTTAAATGGCAATACAATTGTAAGTGAACATAACAATGTCATTAGCAAACTGTATGTTGACAGATCGTACTATGGCATGTAGGCTGTGTCTGGTTCATAGACTGAAAAAAGAAGTGAACTATGGGAGTGTGACATAACCCACAGCCGTTGGCTCCAGTCAAATGAAGCTCACCAAGGCTTGCAGCCAGATCCATATTAGGAATAAAAAAATAAAATAAAAATAAAAAAAATCCTTGTCCCTTCTATATATTTGTACACCCCTACACCAAACTGATCCTCACAAAAGCCAATGGAAATGAGGCTTCTGGGTCCGGGTTTAGTCCTGGAGGTTTTATGTATTCATCCACCCTAGCACACGGAACATTTTATGCAAACACAGGCTTGTTATGCCTGACTGAAACAAAATGTTGCCAATCACAGCAAATTGACAAACCAATTTCCATGTCTGCCACCTTATCACCCCCCCCCAAGGTTTAGCACTGCTCAGTAAATAGTCCCTGTAAATGTCATGATTTGTTTACCTCTGCTTTGTTATGGGTGCTCGTTTGTCCATCACCAGAGTGTGAAAAGACCACAGTCCATGCAGGTAACAGCCACCTCTGACGCTCCAACCACCAGGGCCCAATAAAGCTGCCATGCTGCTTATATGTGGTTCAGCAGAAGGTTTGGTTAAAGGTACATTGTGTAACTTTTCTGGTGGAGGGTCAATTACCTGCTTGTTTTCGATGTTATTGCTTTGTCTAGAATGATCCATGGTAGAGATTAAAGGTGTAAAGACTCCACCAAATGCTTTTCTCTGTGAAGATATTATTGCTTTGTCTGGAATGCATCACAGAATGGTATTAAACCTATCTATCATGGAGGCCAAACCAGACCAAGTTACATGTCAGATCTGTGGAGAGTCGCCCCTATTCACAGACAGATAATAGTATTTTTTAGCAATAGAAACACCCATAATGAATAAATGCTTGTTAAATATGTTCCATGTCATGCCATGGAACATTCCAGGCAAAGCCGTAACATTTCCATGAATATAAGCAGGTGACAGAACCTCCACCAGAAAAGCTGCACAATGCACCTTTAAAATCTTGGTAAAAATAAATGTAGGGGTAATATTGTTTATTGTCAGAAATAAATATATAGATTTTTTGCAAGTTCAGAGTTCCTTATGAGATAATATTGCAATGTTGTATCAAACTCCATGCTTTCTGTGTCCTATATTATGTAAAATTGACTCTTGTGAGCTTTAAGCCATGTTATAATGTTGTTACCTCATCAAAAGCATACCTGGAGTTGTGTTTTGTTTCATTCACACATGTTTAAGTAACCCTTTGTTATTAATATGTGTACATCTCCAAGGCTCAAATGCTTTATTCCACCTTATGATGTCATGTAGTGGTAATTTAAGTTAACAGCGACCTTTTACCTTTTGTTCAGATGAGAATAGCCATTATACGGCAAAAATCCAAATGATTCTAGTGAAGGTGTATGGAATCTAAAAACACAGTGGAGCACTTCCTGTACCTTACCACATGACATCACAAATTGGAGTAGAGTGTTTTCTGTTTGTATGCAGGGTTTGTGAGTTAAACATGTTGGAATGAAACAACACAACTCCAGGTATGTTGATAAGTAAACAGCATTATAACATAAATCAGAAAATAATGTAAAATGGACCCTTTAAAGCACAGATCAGTGCAAATTTTAAGTGGCCATCAAATCGTTTAATGCGACTAACCGTGCGTGGAAAGACGTGTCACCCACTCAGACTCGTACCATCCATCTCTGCCCCCACCTGACAGCACCCATCACCTGGTCAGCACCCATTATCAGGGCCAGATCTTCACCGTGAGGACAAAATGTTAGTACACTTCATTTATTGATTTAAAGCTTGTCTGTCAGAGGATTAAGTGCAGTAGATTCTCCCAAGAGCCCCTTTGTGGTGGTAGAAACGGACTTCAGTGTTTTGACTGAAAATAAGACCGAGCAGGACTAAAGTGTTTTTAAAGTAGAGGCAGCACGCTCCATTTGAGGCTCACTGATTTGAACTTCCTGTTAAAAGTGTCTCATGTGTGCTGCTTATTCTCACAGGGGTTAAGGTGTACGTGTGTGTACGGGTGCAAGGATTAATCTGTTAATTGTAAATATATGTTGACTATTTTAATATCCCTTGTCTGGACTGTGCAGATTCTAAAATCCATGCTGAAGTTTTTGTTTTTTTTCAAAGTCAGTGGAATTATTAAAGGCACAGAATGTAGCTTTCACAAGGTTCAACATTCTCCATAGACGTAGTTAAGTTTTGGGTCATACTGTGGAAGATTACAGTCAAAGGAACAACAAGGCCACTCACACTATGGATGCATGTTCATTCAGTGCAATAAACACAACCAAAATGAAAAATTAAATTACTTCTGATTTATCTTCTCACCAATAAACGTTTATTATGTTCTATCTTCTGTGTTTTACAAATCTTAAACTGCACATCTCTCCAAACAGGTTCTGCAATGCATAGGAGTTTAGCTGTTCAAATTTTACATAGTGATGCACTGATACGATACTGGTAAATGTTGGGCACCAAAATATTGGCTTAGTCGATATCACATTTTGGTGTATAAACTGATGTAAGTGGATTTACTGGCCAATGTTGGACCAAAACACCTGATAATATTGAATTCAAAGCTGTTCTGTTGTTACTTTATATAAGAAATAACAGTTAAAAAACACATTTGGATAATTGTTTACCATATGCCATTTATGTTTAAAGGAAATAAATAATATTCTGAGTTTCTGCTTTAGTATTGGTTAATACCAGGTATTGGCAGATAAAGCCATTGTATTGATATTGGCATCGGAACAGAAGCTGGATCGGTGCATCCTTAATTTTACACTCAAATGTTCCTGGTTCCTGATGTTCCAGGTGCAAATGAGCAGCAACATCCTACTAAAACATGACTCACAAATCAAACCGCCACTGCAAAGAAAAATAACAATGAAGACCCAAAATTGTTTCCGGCCTGCTTTCCATCTCTGCTCAAAGCACGAATTCACACTCAGGTTCAGCATTTTAAAATCACCATTATTTGATATGCCTGGCTCGTCTCATATGTTCCTGTAGATTAGGCTGATGTGGCGTTAACACGGACTAAACCCATATGTGAACCGTGCGTAGCTCTGCACCAGGTGTCAGTCTTAATTAGCACTGAAGCACAAAGAGCCATTGGGCAGACAGACAGCGCGGTAACTGTTTGTGACGGGTGATTTTTCCTCCGAGTGGCCGAGCAGAGGGAGAGCATCTGTCCTCATCTGGTCCAAATGAGTCTATTCCTACACATATGTTTTTACGTGCAGATTAAAGTGGGCCATCACTGTCAATGCAAAGGTAAGTACAACTGCAATTTGCATTTGGCTCCACTACATGAAAACTGACTGACAATAATGATCTGTGTTCTGTAAGTTATATTTTCGGTAATTTTTTTTTTTTTTTTTAAGGGTCCATACAACGCTATTTTCTATCTTTATAATGTTGTTTCCTCATCAAAAACATACTTGAAGTTGTGTTTTGTTTCATTCACATGTTTAACAAACAAACAAACCCTGCATATTTTGGCTGAGTTCTTCTCTCAACCACCTTGTGATGTCATGTGGTAAGAGAGGAAGTGCACCATTGTGTTTTTAAGCTCCATACATCTTCACTAGCATCATTTGGGTAATTTCAGCTATGGAAATCATCTTTTCTACTGAGCTGAAGGTAAGCGGTAGCTGTTAACTTGAAAACTGCTGCTTCATGACATCACAAGGTAAAACGGAGTGTTTTGAGCTTTGGAGATCTAGGCAGACTAATAATAATGAATTACTCAAACGTGAGAATGAAACAAAACACAACTCCAGGTATGTTTTTTGATGAGGTAACAACATTATAACATGGCTTAAAGCTCAAATATCTTCACTAGGACAAAATTATATAACATAACATTATAAATGTAAACAGAACACTTTCATTTACATATAAAACTATAATACCAAAACGGGTGCTAGAGGGAACAAGGTGATAAAAATGCCCCTATTTAATTGTAGGCATATGAGCCGCTATACTTGGCATGCAATAATATAAAGAATAATATGTGAGATTGGTCTTTTTACAAGGACATCAGAGGGTATGTATGCAACCAGGTATAAAACAGTATATCTCTGTGGTAATCATAGACTGTATAAAGAAATGGACTAAGCGAGTGTAACGTCACCCATAGCGTTTGGCTCCTATCAAATGAAGCTCCCACGTTATAGGAGCAAATTTGGAGCCAGGCTCTATATCAGCTATAGGAGTTTATTTACAGACAGATGTGTAAAACGAAAAACAGGATCATGTAGACCGGGATAATATGAAAATGTTAAGACCAAAACAGCATTACACTTCCACAGTATATGTTCCACAGTAGGGCATTAAACCTATTTGCCTTGCATGTATTCAATTACAGGTCTTTTAGCTCAAGAATACCTTGAAAAACATGAATTATGACTATATGCAGACTTGGTTCTCCATAGGTCTGACCAATAAATTGTCTATGTTGTCTATGTATGTTATTTCCAAGTTTATTTCCATACTGTATAACATTCAAGGCAAAGCGATTACATTTCATGGACAGAAGCAGGTGGCGGACCCTTCACCTGAAAAAGTTACAAAGTGCACCTTTAAATACAGAAAATATACTATTGTGGTTTTTTACACACAAAAAAAAGGTTCCAGTAATATCTTCGATCTGAAAAAAGATAAAACAAAAGGTTGTTCTTGATTCAACATTTGGATAATGTCCAATTGTGATCAGATCTCGTCTACAGCAATGTGATAAAATTCTCCTTCTGGGCCCAAAGGTAGGCTCAAGCTGCAATGAGAAAACAACCAAGGTTACACTGTCAGGCTGCAAGATACACACAAAGAAACAATAATACAGTATAGTTTCTGAATAGAGACACTACCACTCACAACAAGCCAAGGACAACATTTGTTCTCTATGTAAAAATAGTATTATGCAAAGACCCAAGGACTTAACTGTAATAATAAAGGCAAAGGACAAAGTCAATTTGTCACCTGGACAAACGTTTATTTAGGTCAAAAAACGTGTCACAGCTCTTCCAAACTGCTTCTTAATTCTGGTCAGAATGCTGGCGGACATTTCCTCATTGCTGCCATGGATTCTACCTGGACGACTGAGGAACTTTACACACATGTAATAACAACAGTTCTTCACGATAACACAGTTCAAAGCGCAATATATTGCTATAGATATATACTGCGATTAATGATAATACTGAAACTGTTTCATGTCACTGAAACAATTAAAATAAAGCAATATAATCCTAGTAAAATCGTGTTAAATAGACAATATCATACATAGCCAAATGAAGAAATAATTAGCCACAGAAGTGACTTATTCAACCCTCAACAGCTCAAATCATATTGTATTACAATAGAAAAAAAAAAGTAAAATTTAGCAAAGAAAGAACAAAAAATGAAACAGCAACTACTTTGCGGTGACAACACGCTGGAGGTTCTACATTTATCTGTATTGTGGAGTGTACACATTAACAAATACTGACAAAAAAGTTTTAAGATTGTCTGAAAGCTATATATATATATATATATATATATATATATATATATATATATATATATATATATATATATATATATATATATATATATATATATATATATATATATATATATATATATATACACATTTAAACAGCACATTTTCAGGAGCCTGAGATCAATACTGTGTCTATGGCCATGTTCAGGATTTTTTCAACAAAAAGGTAAGATTAACTGAAACTGTTTGCTAATCTAAAAGTTTTGTGTAACTGTAAGTTTATGTGTAAGAAACTTGTTTAACAGCACAAATCAGCTCACCCGTTGTAGTTCCAACTAAATCAGTTCTTTATGATCAGATTGCTCAGATTAAAGTGTAACATGGCGTAAAGCAGAGCAGTGCCTTCAGTTAGCTTCACACCTCCAGAGAATGTTGATGATATTAGCTGAAAAGTATCATTTACTTTTTATTTCTTATAGAAAAAATATACTAGTAGAAGTAATATTGGCAACATTATGTCATTGTACCAGCAGTATCAGTGAAATACAGTGAAGTCAGAAAGTAATTGTATCATTCTTCCATGACCATTGAAAAGTACTGCATTGTTCGCTTTATAAACTGCAGTAGTAAAGAGTGCAGGGTTCTATGGAATACTGAAGAGAGCCAAGAGGTCATACAGTACAGAAGAAAACACTAGAGGACTCTATACAGGGTGAAATCTATATTGATGGACAGAGATGGACTGATATGAGAGGGGCTGGAGAGGAATGGTATATTTGTGAAATAGTCTAGGAGTAACTGAAATGATTCACCCTGATAAAAAAGTAATTAGTTCTGCACCAAAAGAGAAGCAGAGTAGATAATTATTAATGATTAACACTGAAAATTTCAAACCTTTGATGTATGTTGTAGCAACTTACAATTGATGTATAATGTGTGTGTGTATATATATATATATATATATATATATATATATATATATATATATATATATATATATATATATATATATATATATATATATATATATATATATATATATATATATATATATATATATATGTATATATATATATATATATATATATATATATATATATATATATATATATATATATATATATATATATATATATATATATATATATATATATATATATATATATATATATATACGGTTAACATCCATGAATTTATATTTTTTTCAAAACAGGTTGCAAGTAGAATTTGTGTTTACTTAAATCATGAACATATTGTCTTGTTGATTTCTACAAGTGAATATAACATAAAGGTACACTATGTAACTTTTCAGATGGGGGTCCACCACCTGCTCACCAGACTAAGTTACAGTCAGGTACAGAAAAAAAAAATCCTTTTGAAAACAAGTTTTAATTTACTGTGGCTGACACTGCAAACTAGCAAATACATATTTTAATGTGTTACATGTTTATTGTAGATATTTTCTTAATGGAGTAAATGAATACAATTTTATGATACTGAATTGATTGAAAGGTCCTATATTATGCAAATTAACTCTGGTGAGCTTTAAGCCATGTTATAATGCTGTTACCTCCTCAAAAGCATACCAGGAGTTGTGTTTCGTTTCGTTAAGACATGTTTGAGTTACCCATTATTATTATTCTACAACTCCAAAGCTCAATATGTTCTGTTCCATCTTGTGATACCTTTTACTCTTTGTTCAGTGCAGATTGACAATTCCAGGGATAAAATCATCCAAATGATTCTAGTGAAGGTGTATAGAGTTTAAAATCACAGTGGAATACTTCCTGTATTACCACATGACATCACAAGAACTTAGTGTTATCATTCTGAGAGAAGAACTCAGTCTAAATATTCAGGGTTTATGTGTTAAAGCAGTGAAAGACTTGTTTAAGTGCACTGATCATCTCACCTGACGCAGTTGCAACCAAGTCAATTATTTCTGGTCACATTGTGTTAAAATAAAGCTCAGATTAAGCGTAACAGACAGAGCAGTGCTTTCAGTTAGCATCACACCCCCAAGGATTGTTGATGAGATCAGCTGCAAAGTATGAACATTGTACAACAGTATAATACAGTATTTGTGGGTCACTTTGTATCTAAATACTTAATTCTGCTGCATCCACCACATGCGACTCTTGAGCACTTTTACATCATACAAACAATGTTGGAGCCCCATGTGTTTTATATCTCACTCCTCACTCACGCTCCATTTTACACATCGCATGACCTCACCCGACCTTTGAACTCCGAACACTTGTGTGTGATAGACAGAGCGTTTCATGTATCCACAGGCAGTCGGACAAAGCTGCCCGCTCCCGTCATGCTTTGCTTTTCAGTGATTCAGCAGCTGTGTGCATTAAGCAGGATAACTACACATGCCCTGGTCTCCTGTCACTCCAAATTGCACAATCACCAGAAAAAAGCATAAAATTCAGATAGGTTAATTGGGTGTACAGAAAGACGAATGGGGGCATATAAGGTCAATAGGAGATGTATAGCAGTATTTATAGCTTAACAATGTTTTAAAAGTCCCATATTACACAGAGTTTACTCTTGTGCGCTTCACGCCATGTTATAATGATGTTACCTCATCAAAAACATATCTGGAGCTGTGTTTTGTTTTAAGTAAACCCTTTTAAGTAATACTTTATTATTAATCTGTCTACATTTCCAAAACCCAAACTGCTCTGTTTCACATTGTGATGTCATGAAACAATAGTTTTCAAGGTAACAGTTACCTTTTAACCTTTCGTTCGGTAGAGATTGGCAATTACAGGGTTGAAATCATCCAAATGATTCAAGTGAAGGTGCATGGAGTTTAAAAGCACAGTGGAGAACCTTCATGTATTACTACATAAAGTCACATGAAGGAACAGAGTACTTTCTGTTTGAGAGAAGAAATCATGCAAAAATGCAGTATTTCTGTGCCAAACGTGTAAATGAAACAAAACACAACTCCAGGTATGTTTTTTACGTGGAAACAACATTATAACATGGATCAGGAAACAATGTAATATGAGACATTCAATATATTTTCAACTAAAACGCAATGCAATGTAGCAGCGAGAAGCCCTGAGACAGGAAAATAAAATAACTACTCTATGTAGTATCGGCTGCAAGTTTTGTTTTGTTACTATGATTGGATTGGACCTGTCAAATACAGAAACCAGAACATTTGATTTCACAGCATACTGAATACTGATGTGCCACTGCTGTTCCCTAACTTTTGGGGATGTCACTAGAGCAAAAATCAATACCAAGAGACTAATCAATGAAACTAGTGTCAAAACTACTCCCATGCAAAAACAGATCACGTTGCCAAATATAAAACACAAGCCAGGGTTTCCATGAGAATTCACTTGAGGTCAGCAAATTGTTGAAAAGGTGTTTTTTTTGCCGAGAGACAGCCATGAGAGACAAGGGTGCTACAAAAATATGCACTTAACCATTAGGGACTTACAAACACATAAAAATTTGATTTAAAAAAAAAATGCATTTACTTCTGTTTTAACCACTGAAGGGCCCATATAATGCTACTTTCCAATTTATGTTATAATGTTATTTCATCATCACAAACATACTTGCAGTTTTGTTTCATTCACACGTGTTTAAGGCTGAGTTCTTCTCTCAAACAGAAAACACTCTGTTCCACCTTGTGATGTCCTGGTAATACAGGAAGTGTTCCACTGTAATTTTAAATCCCATACACCTTCACTAGAATACTTTGGATGATTTTAGCCCACGAACTGACTATCTTTACTGAACTAAAGGTAAAAGAAGCTGTGAAAATTACTGCTTCATGACATCACAAGATGGAACAGAGCATTCTGAGCTTTGGAGATGTAGACGGACTAATAATAAAGGGTTACACATACATGTTAATGAAACAAAACAACACCAGGTATATTTTGTGTGCTTTAAGCCATGTTATAATGATGTTACTCAAGAGTCTATTTTGCATAACATAGGACCTTTAAGTCTAATATATTTCCTCCTTTCTTTGGGAGTCTAAATTTATAGTACAGAAACCGGTATCAGAACAGAACACACCTGATCAGTGCATCTCTAGTACAATTACTTTATTAAAAAAAAACTATTTATTCAGCATTGTACCACAGTTATGTAGCTCTACTACAGCCACTAAAATATAAAAGGCAGTACTGTCAGTCTGGACCTGTACTGTAAAGTCAGTGTCAGAGTTAGTAAGAGTTTATTCATTGAGCTTGTGGTCAAATCCATGTAAATACAGCACACACAAATGCACACACACACACACACACACACACACACACACACACACACATGCACAGGGCTGGTCTGAGACATGGCTCCGCTGACAAACTTATGAATGACTTTGGTCAGTGTGGTCCAAGGGGGAGGTCACTGACAACTCAACAATTCATAAAAAGACAGATTAGTGGTTCTGTGTATGTTATTACATTGACTGACCATACTTAATGCTAAAAACACTGTGCACACATGTGCACTTCCTGATTATCGAACAAAAAAGCTTTAAAAAAGCACTGTTCTGTGTTATGTCTGTGCTGTGTCTTTTTGTAAAACTTTGGAATTGTTTTCTGTGTCATCTGCATATTGGACAGATGAAAATTATTAACTTTGTAAAGCAATAACTAATAATATCTCCATGAAGAAAAGCATTTGACGGACCCTCCAGAAAAGTTACACAATGCACCATTAAAATTAACTGTCTCTATCAAATAAATGCAATAAGTTTAATTCTATCTGTAGACCACACACAGTGGGGTTTGACCCCAAGTGCTGCTTACACAATATATCTGCATTGGGACAATACCGGTACATACTTTGCCGAAATACATGGGACAAAATCAGGTACAGACTCTTTAAGGACCACTTCTTTGATTGCACATTGAAAATCTTCAAACTCTTTCTCTTTGGCTAATCATAACTCTTCTTTTGAGAAACAGAAACGTACTCGAGGACACTTCCCTATTGTAAATGCAGCTAATCAAGAAAATAGCATACATTTTGATACTTTTGAAAGGAGAGTGGGCAGGCCCAATCAGACTTTGCATGGCCTTTATGAATAAAAAGGTCATTATTTTATTTTAATTGAACCTTTATTGTTGAAAATGACCCTTACTTTTTTAGTCCTATAACAGTACTGCACAAAAAGTTATAGAAATGGCAGCGGGAGTCTAATTAATTAACCCTGCACTAAATGTAATTAGGTTTGAATAGTTGGAGAATGGAGGTGGAAGAACGTGGTCATTTGGTTTGATTATCAGTAAAAGATTATTATGGAGTAATTACAGCACAGACCTCCTGCAGTTACTGCGAGCACACTGATGGCTGATAGATTGAAAGACTCTATGGTTAATTTGCTTGGAATGTATTATATGTGTATGATAACAAATGATATAATGCTTCCTCTTCTTCTTTAAACATGTGTGGTTTAGGTATGAGACATTTTCTGAATATACATAAAACACATAAAACAAAAAATAGTCAGTAGTCTTCCACTCTAAACTTCTTTAAAGGGCCCATTTTATTAACCAGGCTGGTGCCACCTAGTGCCTCTGCTCAATTTCATTTCTCCAGTGACTAGGTCAGGAACTGGAATACATTAGACGACTTACAAAAACCTCGGAAGTGCAAGTTCGGGCACCAGCCAATCAGCAAAGAGCCATACATTCTGTGTTGGCAACGATTCCCGAGATCAAGGATTTAAAGCTGGAACAAAGAGAATGTTTGGTGAATTTTATCAAAGGGAAAGACGTTATTGTCCTTCTTCCTATGGAATTTGGGAAAAGCTTAATATACCAGTTAGCCCCGTTAGTGGTGCATTACATATGTCACAACCAATTAGTAGCGATTGGTTAAATGAAAAAAGTACCTGCCTACCGTTGAGCGAATGAATTCTAACACTGCGAGGTCAGACGGTTTCTTAGAAGTGAAACTGGCTGATGAATCAACCAATTTATACCATTTTCTGATCTACAGTATGTTATAATGTGACTAATGTGTGAATGACACAAAACAACTCCAGGTATGTTTCTGAGGAGGTAACAACATTATAACATGGCTTTAAGTTCACAAGAGCTAATTATGTATAATATAGGACCTTTAAACCTCAGTTAAAAGGTATAGTATAGTAATGTACACAGAAAAACATCAAAATATAAAATATTGCAAGGACTTGTCAAATTCACAGCACAACAGCATATACTGAAGACACAAAAACACAACTTAATTTCTTTTTGCGTAACTTGTGAGATTAACTACAGAGAGCATCCCTTCGGACATATTAATCCATCAAGAAAAAAATCAAATAAGAGTAGTTAAGTCATGATCCGTCTGAAACTCAAGCCGTTTTAAAAGCACTTTCGTCAGCGTTTTGTAACATGTTTCTATAAAAGGTTTTCTCTAAGATGCTATAAGCTCCGAGTGGTGTGGTCAGGCTGTCACTGTCTCAACACCACATTGGGCACAGCAGTCTCCCTGTGTTCAGTCCCCCACTGGTTTAATTATCAAATCCCCAGAGCATTATTTATGTGTCCGCCATTGGAAAAGTCCACAGGCAGCAGGGAGCCAGAGCAGATGAGACACAGACACACAATGGACTAAATCTGCTGTGTTTGCCTCATGGTCACTGCACTTAGATAGAAAGAAGAATTGATTTGCGTTTACTCACAAACACCCAAAACTATACAATTATAGATATAAGTGTGAAAGAAAAACAAAACTGCAAACTGAGAAAAGAAAAATTAAAGAGGAGGTATGATGCAAAATCTTTTTTTTGCATTCTACCTTGTTATAACGTTGTTTTCCCATCAAAAATATTCCTGAAGATGTTTTAGATGTCATCCATGCAAGTTTTAGGCTCTATTCGCACCTTTCTTACAGTTTAGCTGTAAGACTTTACACAATGCTCAGCCCACAAGCTTACAACACTACAATTCCACTGACCCACAGATTGGCAGTGCGTTTCCAGCTCCCAGAATACAGTCGTTGTGTCCTTGGGCAAGACCTTTAACCCATCTAATCTCATTCTGAGATATTGCAGATCTCATTTATGTTAACATTTTTTACTTTGCCAAAAATATGAAAGAACTGGCGCATGCCGCAGTGGGTGATGATAGTGTTGAGTCTGACCTTGTTCGTAGGCAGCACAGACTGTAGCGATAATGCGCTCAGACCAGGGCCTCTGCTAAAGGTCACTCTCTCATTAGGACTCACACTTGTTTGGCAAAGCACCTGCCTCTGACCGAGTGCACAGAGAACTGCTGTCACTACACAACCTGCTTATGCTATAGACCTGCAGATAGGCCTGTTGTGATCATTACTATGTCGTTCAATAAATTACTTGTGGAAATTTTTGTTTCTTATAGCTGTTAATCTGTCAGCAGTAAATTGGTTGAATAACTGATGATGAATAAATGATACTATTCTTATCCAGGACAGAATCACATGGATCTAAGCAGGGACTCCCAGACTTCCTTCACTCCAGACACTTCTACCACTCCTCCGGTAGGACCCCAAGACGTCTTCCCCGGGGTCAGCTCCCAGTGGGACATGTACAATTGTGATACAGTTGGCATGCCATTTAAATGAATGAGAAACACAACTAATTAAAGTTACGTCATGACTGAGCCTTAACAGACGTTGTTGTCATGGTGTTTCCCTGTAAAAGTAAACGGACTGGTCTGCTGATGCTACAATACAACAGGCAGTGTTAAATATAGCATGCACTATGCAGCTACTGTTAAGATTCTTGGACATTTATACAAATTTGGGTGCTTTATTCTTATTTAGCACAATATAATTCCTTTAAGGACCTATATTACACTATTTTCAGATCTGTTATAATGTTTCTTCATGAAAACATGCCAAAAATATATATGTTTTGTTTTATTCACATATGTTTAAAACATAGATCCTGCATATTTGAGTCCATCTCTCAAATAAACTCCATAAATCTACAATCAATGCCTAATGAGGAGGTAACAGCACACATTCTAATATGGCTAAAAGTTCACTAGAGCCAATTTTGCGGAACATAGGAGTCTGCATTGGAGTTCATAGTTGCTAAATAGTGGGTGTCTATTGCAGCGATAAGTTATCAACCACCACGCCAAAGGACTGTACTTTTAACTAAATCAAAATCATTTGCTTTAAAGTGCTGTCACAAAAATGAATAACCCAGACAGATGTATGTACTGACAGCATTTCCTCCAGACTTCTCCTCCATGTGCCATCATCTCAAAGCACACATACGGACTTGAACTGCGGCCAAGTCCCACCGGCAGCTCCACGGGCTGGGCGGGACAGGTCCAGATCACCACGGTAACAGACAGACAACAGCAGGACGGAAAGACTGGATAAGACCAAGTGTTTATGGAGGCAAGAGGAGGCAGAACAAGGAGCTGTATCAAGAAACCCCAGACTTTAGGAACAAAACGTCATTCATCGTAGGAGGGGGGATATAACAACAGAGAGGGTCCGGAGGGATGAGGTGGAAAAATCTGGAGAAAAAGAAATCAGCCATGCCACCATCTGACCTGTCCTGACATCAAGACATGGAATTTAATTTAACTGGCAAAGTTATGCATGTGTGTCATGTTTGAGCACAAAAATATGTGTACAAAAAATAAGAGGACCAATTTGTCTACAACACAGGTGTCAAACATAAGGCCCAGGGGCCAGATCCGGCCCTCCAAGATCTTTAATGTGGTCCTTGGGTCATTTTCTACTAAAATGTTTTAATTATATTTTCTATTAAAATATTGTTAATTTTCTGTGGTGTTTATCACAGCAGCGTCTCCGGTGTCTCTGTACGTAGCCCCTCCCATCAGAGCAGCACAAATGAAGACTTGTCTCTTTCCAAACGCTCTTAAAGGACGATCGTTTTGACTGTTGACCGTGACACCCTCATCAGAACAATGTCCAAAATAAGAAAAGTGGAGCCGAGTGCAGGATTTTCCAAGAAAAATTGACTTATTCCTATTTACACACAAGTTCATGTTAAAACATTGTGTTGAAATTGAATTTTTCTCAAAGTTTCAGGTTGTTCATAATATTATAATATTTTGTAAAAGAAAGAGTTCATCAATTAAAAAAGATTTCTGTAATAGATTTGCATTTCTCTGAACAAATATTTGAACTTATTATTATTTTTAAGGTCTTATATGCCATGTGTTTTCTGATCCGGCCCCTTTGGGATCAAAATAGGTTGGATACGGCCCCCGGACCAAAATGAGTTTGACACCCCTGGTCTACAATATCAATGTACAGATATAATATATGCAGCTCTTGATTTCAAAATAAGTCCAATGTGTGCTGTCTGCATAAATATGAATTGTTTTAGAAAGTGCACGTTAGCATGCTAGTTGTTGTTAGTGTCATAGTGGCAAGCAAAACCGTTGGCTCTGAGAGTTGTGAAAAGCACTTATTAAACTCCATCCATTTTCTTTCATGTTATTTACTTAAATCATTTCTTTTTTACATTATTAGATAACATAGATAAGCTGTGTATGATGGCATCTGAAAATAAATATATGGTAAAAGTATTACAGTCAAATATTAGAAAGAAAACTGACCTCTCATTGACCACAAATGAATAATCAGAGACGTACAATGAGGCTGCAGTGGGGCATTATTTATTTGAAAAGCCAAAAATCTGAACAAAAAGTACTTCAACTTCATTTTCAGCCTCAAGTGAAGTGAGTGAAGAGCAACTGGTTCATAAAAACAAGCACACACTCCTATTAACCCAAAACTGAAAAGCTCCAAAACAAAAGGCTGATAAGAGGTTGTATTGTTCAAGGAGGATATGCAAATCTACAAAATACTGTTTGTTTAACTCAAGTCAATGTCATCTCAGTGAACTTGTGAAAAACTCACTCCTAAAAGGAAAAAGTTTGTTTTGTGGAGTATGATTACACTATAAATAGAGGACAAAAACAGAACTAGTTCATTTGAAATGGTTTACAATGCATTTCCTAACACAAATTATTATTAATTACACCAATTATTCACCACAATGAGTTTAGAAACACTTTTCACAAATATCAGAGGAAACAGGAGATGAACTTTACGGACTAATTTGGTTGCCTTGTAAATTTTTTGTATCTTGTTTTTTTTTTCTTTTTTAACTAAAATATTTGTGTTGAAATTTAAGAATAAATAAATAAAACTAGCATGCTGACCCTGCACCACCATTACTTCTGGTTTAAAAAGGATAAAAAAAACACTCTACAATTGGGAAAAACACATTTTAATTTATTACATGATCAGGTTTATTCTCTTTCATATTTAACTTCTTGGTCGATCTAGATTATTTGACTTGCCTATATTTGTCTCTCAAACCAATAGGGCTGGAAATTACCCAACTTTTATACTTTTATCATGAAAGGCCATTTAAAGGGCCCATATTACGCTGTTTTCTGATCTGTTATGATTCTAGTTCCTCATCAAAAACATACATGGAGTTGTGTCTTGTTTCATTCATACATATACTTTTATCATGAACACAAAAAACACAAAATTGTTAGTCTTAGTTCTTCTCTCAAACTGAAAATACTCTTAAACTTGCAATATCAAGTGGTAATACAGGAATACAGGAAGGACTCCATTGTGTTTTTAAACTCTGTACACCTTCACTAGAATCATCTGAATAACTTCAGCTCTGGAATTGCTAATCATTATTTGTAAAAGGTAGCCGATAAATTGAAAACTACCACCACATGACATCACAAGGTGGAACACAGCATTTTTAGCTCTTGGGATGTAGACAGACTAATACTCCAGAATATGTCAAACTTGTGTGAATAAAACAAAACAAAACTCCAGGTATGTTTTTGATGAGGTAACAGCATTATAACATGACTTAAAGGTCACAAGAGTAAATTTAGCATCATATAGCATTGAAGTATACATTTTAACACTATTTGTTTATACTGTTTAATTATAAGACACCAATCTGAAATTAGTGCTTTCCTGTGTGCTAATTTCCAAGCAGTGCGCCAATGTGGAGAGGAAACCTGGCTCTGTCTCCTGGAGAAGTATCAGATAATTACTGTGACAATCCGAAGCCCAAGCTCACTGCTCTGCCAGCACTATGCGCTTTCTGTTTGAGACTGGCATTTTCCACGAAGGACCCACTTCTCTTCGCTTCTTTGTGTCCGCTGATAGACGCCTGGATGAGGTCTACACTCCTCCAATACTGAAGAAGAGCCATAATTATCTAGCAATCTACAAAGCTATCCTCTGTCCAAACCCCAATTAGACGAGCAGTGAGTTTCCTCTGTGTGCCGAATCTGATGTTTGGAGTCAAGTCACCATCCAAATGTTGGCTCATCAACAAGACAAACACATAGCCCAGTTTTAATATCTCGGAGCAGAGGTTGTTTATGGAGAATGTTAAATGGTAAAATTGTCACATTTGTAAATAGCGATTTTCATCAAAGCGCTTTACATCAAGGAACCACTCACCTGTTCACACACACATTCATACGCCAGAGTACGCAAACATTGGGGTGGGGTATTCATTTGTGGGATTTGGAATCATACTGCCAACTTGTAGGCATGTGAATATTACCACTTTACCAACAATGTTTATGTTGAGAACGGGATTCAAACTGCCACCCTTTGGATCAGTGAAAAAACAAACGCTCTACCAACTGAGCCACTTTTGAAAGAAGTGTCACTGTGTAAATATGAAATCTAGCCACAATAGGAAGAAGTGATGAAAACTCAACAATACAGACTACAAAGCTGTTTTCAAGCAACTCAGAGAAAGGGTGAACTGCTGGTTTGTTTGCATTGTGTAACTTTTCTGGTGGAGAGCCCATCAAAAGCTTTTATCCATGGAGATGTTATTGTTTGTTTAAAAAGTTTCACAGTATGGCAATTAAACCTTTCTATCTTCACGGAGACCAAACCAGACCAAGTTACAGGTCAGATCTGTGGAGAGGCAACCCCGCACACAGTCAGAATGCCTTTTTCTATGTGGTTTTGAGCAATAAAACCAGCTGAGTAAGTGTAAAGTAGAGCTGTTTAATGTCATACTGTGTAACTTTCTAAGCAGAGCAATGACATATCCACGGAAACAAGCAGGTCACGGACCCCCAATCAAAAAGTTACATAGTGCACCTTTGAAATATAGAAGATATTGAGATATAGTTTATGTAGTTCTGATAATGTGGATAAATAAAATGTGTGAAAAATCTATTTATTGCCCCATGTAACCTTTGCTGTGGCACCCATGTGACCAATTCATGAAAAGCTCTCCTGGGAAATCTTTCTTCCACAATTCACTGGGCTCAGCTGTAGGAGACACACTGTCCAAGAGGAACCCCAGGAGACCGAGTCCTCCGTGATTAGAGTCTACTGTAAGTCTCACAGGTCTGGTGAGTATGTGTTTGTAACTAAGCCTGTCACAATAAATACTATATCGACGTTCAGTGTATGAAAGGTGGAACAATATGCTTTGGGGCTCAATATTTATCGTGTGAAGTACGGTATGATTTGATAAGATCTGAGCTGTGGAGGCTAGAATCCATGACTTCTTGCTGACCTCATGCCTTTTAATGATGATAATAATGTTTACAGGCATTATCCTGCTTTGTATCAGTGGTATCATTTTGTTTCAATATGACTGTTTATCACTATATGTCTCTATAGCGATATATTGTGCTTCAAAATTTGTTATAGTGACAAGATTATTTGTAGCTGCACTGTAAGGCTGTGCAATTAATCGAATTTGATTGCGATTCCAATGTGTGTCAAACGATCTCCAAACTCATAATCAAGTTGAAATGATAAAGCTTAACATTTATTTGGGGATATTTTATTCTTATATTTTTTAAATATAGAGACTGTAGAACAGCTGGATATATAGTTCATTTTGGATACATTTATGTTTTTCCATGCCTTATTTCATGTTCAAAGTATATTTTAAGGTACATATTTGTAGCCTGAATTTATTTTTAATTTTAATGGTTTGCGTAAATTCAATCAATAACAAAGTGTTTTGGGTTTTTTTTTTGACAGAAATGCTAAATAAATGCATCATGCAACTAAAAAATAATCATTTGAATAATCATGATTTCAACATTGACCAAAATAATAGAGATAATGATTTTTTCCATAATTGAGCCGCTCTACATGCACTGCCTTCCCAATATATATAAAGGCCTTACAAGAGTATTCTGTTGTACCATATAACATACACACATACAAGACATACAAGACATACAACCATTCCAGCATCTGTTTTCCTTTTGGCCATTTGCAGGAACATGTGATCAGTACAATTACACTCTACATTTTCATACTGACCCTTCTATGTACCTTGTATCTGAATCTGAAAACCGCCTAAGCATGGATCTTGTCTGTAATTTTGTAAATGGTACATAGGCTGTAGCACTTAGTGACCTATGCCCTTTTCTGAAATATGTCATGTTATGTTAATTACACGCTCTACAGAATTCACACACACTCTGTTGGTCCAGTATCACTCCGCTGTGTCTAAAGCCCTCACGACCCATGGACTATGACAAAGAGGAAAACAGGTCAACTTTATCTTTCTCTCTTCCTCCTCTATCACGCTCTCTCTATTTCGCTCTCCCTCCTTCCCCTCGTCTCTTTTCCTCCCTCTATTTCAGTCTTCCATCTCTGTCCTTCTATTATTTCTTCTAATTCTCTTCATTTTTTGCCTCTACCTCATCCTCTCCCACTAGCTTCTCCCCTCTCTCACTCTCCCATGTATACCCTCTATCTCACCTCTTTCTTCTTCCATCTTTAGCTCTTTTGTTTTCATCTCTTCACTTTCTCCCCTCCCTCTTTTTTTCCCATCATGTTTCCATATCCCTCTATCGCTTTCTTCATCTCCACTGCACCTCCTCCTCCGTCTCTCCAGCCACCTCTTCCTCCCATTGTCGCTGTCTCCCTCTATCTCCTTTCCCCTCCAATTCATGTCGTTCTCCATATCCCTCCTCTCTTTCTTACACTAACTACCGCTTTCCTCTCCCAGTGTCTTCCTCTTTTCTTCCTCCCTTGCTTTCTATTCCCTCTCTTCTAAACCAGGCCAAGTTACTGGTCAGATCTGTGAAGAGGCAACAATAAACACAATAAAAATGCATGGTTTTTCAAGATATAATTTTAGCCAAAGAAATATTAGTAATGGAGTAATGTCAATATAGATGTTTAATCCTAGACAAACTAACAATATCTCCATGGAAACAAGCACCAGAAAAGTTACAAAATGCTTCTTTAACCCTATATAAACATTTGTGTGCTTGGGTAGTACAGACATAAAAAAAAAAAAACTAAAAAAACAGCACTTTACATCACCTGGCTTTTTCCATTTTTTCATAGATTACCGCAGTCATGAGTCAGAGTCATTCCTCACCCCTAATATGGGAGCTGTCTATTTCCTGCAGATAAATTGAAATAATGTGCAAAAAGCAAAGACAGCGTGTATCTATTGATTTCAGTGACGTTGAATCACACAGCGTCAGAATAAACAAGCTACGCTATTAGGAAAAATCATCTTGTATCCGTCAATACACGTGTTTGAGTTGCCCACACCAGCCCTATCTGAGAGGCAAACGGAATATATAATGTTGGCGGGCGTGTAATTGGTGTAGCAGGGGTCTGTGAAAGTTTTATAAAGCAGCCAGCCAAAAGAAATGTAAACAAATTGCTGTATCATGCATTAATAATCAGATTGCTCAGGGCTATGTGTGAGCCTCGGTGGCAGCTCCTTGTAGCTGAAAGATGTAGCCTACATCTAAAATAGCTCAAAGAGAGGACTGAATAATTTAGCCCTTTGTAAAGATGGTTCTCGGCAAATAAATGCTGTTAGGTTGACCACATTATTGTATTAAAAATGTAATGGCTGGAATAAAAGTTGATACTTGAAGATATTTTATTAGGGAAACACAGCAATGGACAAAAATGATAAATTTAAACTTTTTAGGTGGAGTGCACGGTTAGGAGGGTGTAGGAAAAACTCTGCATTTGACCCATTGTCCAAGAGCAACCCATAGCTTGTACAAATTCAGTGCAATTTCCTGCATTTTGGTGGGTTTTAAATAGGGGTGTAACGGTACATGTATTCATGCCTAACCGTTTTGGTACGGGACGTTCGGTTCAGTGCAGGGCTGTGCATGAGTGAGCTCGGGCAATTTGTATGTGTGTTTACATTCTACCACTACAGGTGCAGCTTCACGGAAGGCTCAGCTCTTTAATATTCATGAGGGAACTTTTCCGTGATTAGGGTGGCAGTGTTTCCCGCAGTGCTTTATAGTTAGCCACCTTGACAATAACTGCCTTAACTACGTCCCCCGAACCACATGAATCCTCACAAAACTACGATCGTCTCTCCGCGGTCCGTGGAATCTCCAAATTATTTTTTATTTATTAATTTTTTTTTCAAAACTATTGGAATGAAGGAAGAAACAGTCTATTAATGTGGCATCTGATAATCATACAAAACAAAGGGTGGAAACATTTTCAAGGACAAAGTATATATCTTCTCATTTTCCAAGTGTGTTCCAAGTTTGTCAAACAGGTTTATTTATACAGTATATACAAGTATATATGTTATTTTCAGGGTTTTCCAGGATTTCTAGGACATGTGGGAAGTCTGAATGAATTGCCAGCTGTCAATCTCACTATCTGAACTGACAGGAGCATTTTTCCAGGTTCCATGTTCCTTCCTTCATTTCTCCCTGTTTGCTGTATGCCATGTTACATCTCATTTGAGTACACACAGGGTTATCTAAGGCCAGTCCCACAGAGCCTGATATATGAAGTGACATTAACCTGAACCGACGTGTGCACAGCAGTGTGAGAAGTGACATAAGGAAATGTGTATATGCAAATCAGCATAGAGGAAAACCAGGAATACTGTCTTCTTGTATTTTGTGTTTAAATATTTATCTTTAGTAAACTTTTTGTGTGTTCTCTGACATTTTTATGCAATTACACATGATAAGAGTTGAGTACAGGGTAGAATAATTAACTTTTATCACTAATTATTGGTTCATTCGGCTATTTATTTGTTGCTCAGGCTTTTTAATGATACAGTATATTTAAAAATCGGTTTACTGGGATTTTCCTGCTTTGTCTCTGTGGCATAAATTTGTTTCAGTATTATTGTTTATCTTAATATTTGTCTGTAGTGATACATTGTGCTTCAAAATGTGCTATTGTGACAGGCCTAAACGAATGGCAAATCCTGTAAAACCTGCCAGATTATTTTACTGATTATCAAGAGAGGGCCCATTCTTTCTAAAATGCTTGACTAAAATAACTGAAGCCATTTCTGAACCCTTTGGAGTACAGACAAATGACTGAGCTCTTTGTGAAGCTGACTCTCTTTGGCCTTTGCTGTCTGATCTACTCTCATTATAAGTGGGAACAAGCTCTGCACAGACAAAACCCAGCTATCAAATCCTGCCAAGATGGTTTATAGGTAAATATAAGTATAGCTGGTGTCTGAAGGGCATCTGATAAACAGTAGGCTGAACATTTGTTACGACTTGATTCCCATGTCAAAGCTGAGGCAGGGACCCCAAAAAATGTGATTTAATGACTTGTAATTAGGTAGTCCAGACAGAATTACTATAAAATGCCTACTTTTAGGGAATTTTAGGGTTATTTATTTGTGGTGTTTGAGTACAAACTGATCCTGATTCTTCCCAGAATGGTTGATTTAACAGAAAATAAGTGGTGTTCAGCTCCCCTTTCATGTTTTATGTGTCCATGAGCTCGATAGTTTCCTTTTATTAGATAGGACAATTAGGAATAAATTAAAAAATGTCCAAGTCTACTTTTAAGGAGTTTTTAAAAGGTACATACTCCAACTTTTCTGGTAGAATGCCCAGTGCCTGTTTATTTTCATGAATATTATTTGTAGCATTTACCCCGTAAGATGCTATTGAGACAAATAGTATGTAATAATATAGCATTAAAGTTGTAATATAGTAGCAATTACTATAGTGTAAGAGTGATGGACAAGTATCAGAAGTTAACCAAGTTTGCCTTAGGAAACTGTATTTACATATGCATACAGATAAAGGTCATGACCTTAACTAACATTATCATCATCTGCGCTGATCCAAACACAATGAGCAACAATCAATAAACTGCAGCAACAGTTATTAAATAACTCAGTGTCCACGTATCAAACGTATTCCCAGGGTAGTAGTAGTTGGAGTGGTATTCAAAAGTCAATTTATAAAGTGCACTGGAAAGTACATTGGTTGCAGTAGTTAGATGTAGGAATGTGCAAAGAGAATAATGGGGCAAAGGCTTAGAGTTTATGTCTCCTACCGTACAGGTGGAGAACTCGATTGAGATGACTGATGCTCGATTTGTAGATCCTGGGTAAGCTCACTATCAATTTGTGAAACCATGAGCAGGGAAAAAGAAAAGCCTGGAAATTTTAATGCCATACTGTGAAACATATCTATCTCCATGGAGATAAGCAAGTGACATCCAGGGAAGATCTGTAGAGGTAACAGCGCTCACAGTAAGAATGGATAAATACAACTAATATATAAATATATACATATAATTAATAATTATTATTATAATACTCTTATTGAATAATAAATACCATATAGAATATTACAAGTCAAGCAGTAACATTAACATCCCCATGGAGACAAATAGATGCCATACCCTCCATGAGAAAATGTTAAATTTTCCACCTTTAAAACAGAGATCCATCACCTAGTACTGTTTCTCAAATGTATTTACAACTTCCAATACATCATGGCATGTTTTATGTTCTACAAACTGTAAAATAACCATGACAGTCTGGCAGTAACAAATGTATTTTTGCATATCAGTGCATAAGTATGACTGACTTCTTCCTACACTGATGCTAACACATTCCCAGCATGCACGTGAGGCTGCTCCCAGTAATAAACATGATTGGTCTAAGATTTATCCAGGCCCTGCACAGCTGCACAAGGTCAGATTAGCCACGGCATCATCTGTCTTTCTGGGAGCAGGAATACATGAATTTTGATTTGAACTGAACCACAGTCCGGGGCTCAGATGTGAATGGAAACAAGAATATCAGGTACAGCTACACACAGAAAGTACAAGCTGTTCTGGTTTGGAGATGGTGAATAAGACACCTGTTGTAAATGAAATAAACCAAAATAAACCAAATATTGAACAGTTATTAGATGACAAGATTGTTCGGGAGTCATATTTCAATAAAGTATAAAAAATGCTTGCCAAATACTAGCTAAATACTATACAAGGGTGTTGGATTACAGTAGACCCACCAAAATATACCATTGCATGTTTGTTACTACTACTACTAGACACTACTACTACTGCTACTCACTACTAATTACAACTACAAGCACTACTACAAATGCTATTACTACTACTACAAGAAATACCACGACCCCTACAAATACTACTACTACCGCTACTACTACTTCTACTCATAATTATATAGGTGGAAGACATGTACAAACATCCCAGTAGTGATTTTGGGTATATGCAAAATTAAAATGCCATGAGTGTGATTTATAAAAGTAGCAAAAGAAGCAGACTAAAAATAAATATTTACTATACAAATATTGTATCTGGTACTACTTCTACCTCAAATGCAGCATTGTATTGTTACTGGTAGTCACTTTGCCAATACAAGTCCTATATTACACAAAATTTACTCTCATGAGCTTTGAGTGATGTTATGTTACCTCCTCAAAAGCATACTTAGAGCTGTGTTTCCATTCCCACATGTTTGAGTAATCCTTTTTTATTAGTCTGTCTACATCTCCAAAGCTCAAAATGCTCTGTTCTACCTTGTGATGTCATGAAGTGGTAGTTTTCAAGTTAACAGCTCCTTTTACCTTTTGTTCAGTAGAGATTGGCAGGGCTGAAATCATCCAAATGACTCTAGTGAAGTTTGAAAACACAGTGAATCACTTCCTGTATCACCACATGGCATCACAAGGTGGAACAGAGTGTTTTCATTTTGAGAGAAGAACACAACCTAAACAGAGAAAACTCCAGGTATGTTTGTAATGAAGAAACAACATCATAACATAGACCCTTTAAACAATTATAATATAAAAAACTTGAGTAAAGTACTAAAAGGACTTCAGAAACTTAAAGAAGCATTTCAGAAAACACGCTCTTTCTAATTACAGAAATGTCCAAAGATCAATTGCCTCCATTGTCGTGAATAAAGAGGTTTTTAATTAAGTTCGTAAAGGGGTGGTGGTAGCATATTTTTCATCGCGCCTGTCTCTATATCAGCGGTTGAGAGAGACAGAAAGAGATAGAGAAAGAGAGAGAGTGGAGGAGACGTGAGGGAGTCTTTTAATTATCACGGGCGAACGAGCAGCACAAACAACAGCCGTTCACAATCACCCTGAACAAGTACCTTTGCTGTTTATAGTGCCTGAAACTGAGTGGAGAGATTTATAAACATTACCTGGACTGTGAGGCTGCATGATAAGAGAGAAAAAAGATGTAATATTCAATAACTGTTTTGTTGAGAAAGAGGTGGAGAGAAAGAAAGGATAGAGGGAGAGAGGAAGAGACAGAAAGATAAACAAAGAGAGACATAGCGAGAGACAGAGAAAGAAAGATTAAGAGAGAAAGAGACGGCGTGTTGCAGATCAACCCGTTTTCAACCACTGGCGTATTCCCACTTTTCTCTACTACTACTTCATTCACTAGTTTTATTTTCTTAATCGGTGATACACGTGGGATTCAGCAACATCGCACAGTCATTTTGGTGCAAATGAACAAAAGATCCACTACACTCTAGCTTGCTTCCATTGGGCACCTCAGTTCTCTAACACAAAAATCAGCAGACTTGCTTCTTTTATTAAGTTCGTTTTAGATGAATATTGCAATTTAAAGTGTGTACATTATAATAGGGGTGGGCGATATCTTGATATTTGAAATATATCGAGATATTTTTTAAACTCGATATGGATTCTGACGTATCGTATATATCGATATAATGCTTATATTAAATTTTCATTTCGCAGCTTTGTTTTTTTGCCTTCTCTGTCGTTGCCCCCACCTCAATGATTTTGCTCACTTGTGTCTGATTCACTCCTCATTGCTGCTGTGAACGCCGAAAGTTGGTGCCAGCGAAAAGCTTCTAGCACCACAAACCTTTTCCACCATTTACAGACAAGGCCATCAGCAGCACACCCTCTGTTACAGAGATAACACTCATATTCCACTGAGACGTGTCCTTTAGTCCGAAAGAAGGAGTGCGCTGTTTATGCAAATGAGCCATGCACTTTAAGTTTCGTTTCTGTAAAATGTAAACACATGTGCACAAAACTGCATTAAACACAATATAATCTCAAACGGACTGATGTGGCTCTTTAGTCTTTATGCTTTATATGTTGTAAAGTTTAGTAATGTAAAATCTATTTATGCAGAAGATTTTAATTAAATTTGCTGCAGTGTAACTTGTACAATAGTGTTAAGGAATAAACCTCAGAGCTCCATACTGCTGGATAGGAACATGGATCTATTAACATAAGGAACCTCCCGAGCTTCCTCTGCTAAAGGAGCTCATGGTTATAGTATGGATAACAGAGTTAATGAAAAGATAAGCTTGAGTTGAGTTGTTTTATTTATGAATGAAAAGAAGGAAATATGTATTATTTCTTTTATTTTACATTTAAATTATTATTTATGTAATATTTTTTTTTTGTAATCTTAAATGTTCCTATATAAACTTCCTACCTCTTACACTTCAATAAAAAAAAGACCTTGTGGAATTTGGCATATTTGTTTTTGCAGTTTTCAGTTTTAGGGGGTTATTTTTCCTGTACAGATATCGAGATATATATATTGTACAACAAGATATAGCAAAATATATCAAGATATATTTTTTGATCCATATCGCCCAGCCCTACATTATAACATAATGATCCATGGGTGTCATCGATAATAATTATTGCAGGCTCAAGCACCATATGTGTTCTTTAAAAACAGTGTCCCAATGACTACCTCCAAAACCGTTTGTACCAACTTCAATGATATAAAACAAAAATGCACATGGCTTAATTAACATGTGTCAAAATACAACATTTCTCAAAGCTCCTCACATAATAGAGGAATTGTAATTATTATACAATGTGAATAAAAGAAAATTATGCAAAAAAGAGTCTTCGGAGCTTTCTACCATGTTATTATGTGGTTCCCTCATCAAAAACATGCCTGAAGACATCTGTGCATGTTTGATTAATCATGCGATCTCTCCCAAGCACTATTCAAACTAATTAAACAACTTATTTGTTATTTTCAAGTATTTTCTATTATTCCTAGTATTTTCAGTGAATCATGCATAATCGTAAAATTTTTATGGTTATTCTCATAGTAATTGCAACACTAAAAAAATTATATTGTGATATAACTAGCCCTAAGTCTTTTCAGAATCGATTTCTACCAATCAAATAACAATATTTAGTTATTATTTTATTTTGCTTATACTGGTTCCATGCACATTTGTCCATAGTGAATCATAGTTGATCATTTTTACAAAAGGTGAATCTCCCTACATTTTTCTTACTGCACTGTGCAGCTTTTCTGGTGGAGGGTCAGCTAGGTGCTTGTCTCCATGGAGATGTTATTGCTTTGCCTGAATGTTCCATGGTATGACATTAAACATATCTATCCAACATTAATTCATTACAGGTTTCTATTGCTCAGAAATATAATAATTCCTTCTTTGAATAAAGGCAAGTCTCCATGGATTAGAATTTTCTTTTTGTTATAATATATTGTTTTAATCTATAGTGTGGAATATCTAGACAAAGCAATAACATTTCTATGGAGATAAGCGGGTAGACCCTCCACTAGAAACATTATGCAGTGCACCTTTAAGTAACAAGATGTGAGATTTCAACCTCTGTGATAATGGCTACTAATAGAACATCCGTTGCATAACCCATCTCCCTGCTCCATCTGCTCACCCAACTACAACCCTGAATACAAAAACCCAGCCATGCATGAGACTTCCAGTTACCACGTTTATAAAGCCAAGAACAATACAAGCCAGCACTGAGGAGTAGAGGAGAGGAGTTCAGCTTGCAATATTCTGTCTGTATTTTCTGACTGTGTTTTGATTCTTTCCCCTCACCTTCGTCATGCTTGGGTCTCTCCTCTGAAGAACTGATGCGATTTATCAGGGCCTGGTTTTGAAGCAGCAGCCGCCCACCCACCTTTGTGTCTCTGTCCTCCAGCTCACAGCACCTCCGAAACGATCCATAGATGAGAAAGAGAGAGGGAGCATCTAGGAAGACAAAAACACAAGATAAACATGTTAACAAGCTCAAGTTTGCATACACAAAAACAAAACAATGATGGTTGAGTATCAAATCTAAGGTAACATCTAATAGATTTTAAAGGGCCTGCCTATATTACACTATTTTCTGATCTATGTTATAATGTTGTTCCCTCTTCAAAAACAACATACCAGGTGTTGTGTTTTGTAACACTGCATATTTTGGCTTTTCTAAAATATAATTTCTTCAATTGCTAGGACACTCTTTGACATCTTAGCTCATTTCATAGTTGAATTTTAAGATACTTTTTAAAACTTTTTTCTCACAAGTACACATTTATTTTTAATTTTGAGCATCAGACCATAGACCGTATAAAAAAAAGTGGACTAAGCAAGTGTTCAGCTCCACTCAAATGAAGCTTGCAATGCCAACGGTTACAGTAGCAAATCTGGAGCCAGCTCTGTTATGAATAGATGTTTTTGACAGACAAAACCGTGGAAAAAAAACAAAACAGTAGGATCATGAGTGGGTTAATATGAACATTTTAAGACCAAATTCACGAAGCTCACAGCAGCAGTTACAGAGAGAGGGGCCACTGTATTCCAATGTAAGTCAATGAGAGGCATGGGTTCACTAGGAGCCGGAAAAGCCCACATGTGAACTTACTATTTGGAATGCCGCAGTTAGCATTTTAACTATGTTCATTTAAATATACAGTTTATGATCTTTACCAGCACAGCGATGGAGCTTAATAGTGACCACCCACCCCCCTGGTTCCGGACAAAGACTGTAAAAAAAGAAGTGGACTAAGTGTGTGACGTCACCCATAGCGTTCAGTGCCACTCAAATGAAGCTCGCAATGCTCACGGTTACGGGAGAGAATTTGGGGTCAGGCTCTATGTTATGAATTGGATTTTTTTTGACAGACAAAATAGCAAAAAAAAGGAATCAGGATCATGTAGAGCGGGTTAATATGAACATTTTACAACCAAAATGACAAGGCTCATTGCAGCAGTTACAAAGAGAGGGGCGACAAGATCCTAATGTAAGTCCATTGGAGCCAGAGTCAGAAGGAGCCAGAAGAGCCTCCTGGTGAACCTCCTATTTGGCATGCGGCAGCGAGCGCGTTGCCCACTCATATATACGGTGTATGGTTCCAGATGTACATTTCACATGATTTTTTCCCCTAGACATAAAAAAAAAATCATATTAAAAGTTGAAAAGCTTGCTCAGGGTTAATCAGCTACGTGGTGACTAATGAGCACAGGAACTATAATTTTATGTGAAATCTGTTACTGAAACTGCTAAGTTATTTCCCAGAATCTTGCGTTTTACATGTGCTTTTTACCATGTAGCTGCTTAGCCTCGGAAATGCCTTTGAACTCTTAATATTTTAAATTTTCAAAAAGTCTGGGAAAAACAAATGTAAAATTTACTCCTAGAACCGTAGCAAAAAGTTACCGTTGAGCTCCATGAAACACTCTCCAAACACTGGGCTTACAAAACCAAAATAAAAGTTAACCAACATGGCCTTATTTTCATAGTTGTGCATTAACCAAATACTTATTTAACAGATTTCTTCCATTCCTTGATATGCACTCTAGACCAGATGTTGGGATCTCCATTTGTTTGTTGGCTAAAAATGGGTCAGCATGTGCTCCAAGTACAACCATATTTCAAGGATTGTAACACAACTAATTAGGTCTTTGTCTGGGATCATTTCACCTTGAATCACAGCTGTAATAAAGAGTGTGTACAGTAATTGGACCAAGTCTTATGGGAACAATCTCTGTGATTTATTTTGACCAAAGGCCATAGACTACAAAGATGTGAATTCATCAAACTCATGAAAATGTTTAGTCTGAGAATCAGAGAACAAAGACACAAGGGTCTAATCCATCAGAGCATGTAAGTGGGATTTTACCTGCGTCATGGCAGGACAACAAACAAACAAGGACAGAGAGAGAGAGAAAGGGGGGAAGAAACTAAGAGAAATACAGACAGAGAAGGAGAGAGATACAGAGAGAGGAGAAAGAGGAGAAGAGAAGAATAGAAGGAGAGAGAGAAGGACAGGGAGGAAGAGAGGAAGAGATACAGAGTGAGGAGGAGAGAAAAGAGTGGGCAGAGAGGGAGAGAGGAAAGAGAAAAATAGGGGGAAGAGAGTTAGAGAGATACAGAGAGAGGAGAGAGAGCAGGAGAGAATAGAGAGAGAGAAAGGAAAGAGAAAGAAAGGACGGGGGAAGAGAGTAAGACAGAGAGACACACAGACAGAAGAGAGAAAAGAGGAAAGGGAGAGTGGACAGAGAGAGGAGGAGAGAAAAGATGTAGGGGGGAGACAGAAAAAAGAGTGGGAAAGAGAGCAGAAACAGTCATAGATGGAGGGGGTAGAGCGAAAGAGTGGGAGTGAGAGAGAAAGACAGATGGGGCAGAGGAAGAGAGACAGGATGAAAAGGTGGAAGGTGAGAGAGAGAAAGAAAAGGGAGAGGAAGAAGAGGAGAGAAGGGTGAGAGCGAGAAAAAGAAGGGTGAGAGACATAAAAGAGACATAAAAGAGAGAGAAACAGAGAGAGAGAGAGAGAGAGAGAGAGAGAGAGAGAGAGTGAGAGAGAGAGAGAGAGAGACGAAGGGAGAGAGGAGAATAGACAGATCAATGATGTGCATTTGCTTCACCGGTTAGATGAAAAAGTTGAGAAATACAGTCTAGACCAATGCATCAGCCCAAAAAAGAAAAATGTTGGAAATAAAGTGTGTGTCCATCTTGAAATTGCTATTCAGTTTCTTGTTTGTTGTGGTTAAAATATATCAATTCATTCAATTAGCAAGAGCAACCAAAGAAAAAGTAATAAAATAGATTATATATTGATCCATGTCAAGTGTGAAAAATGACATAAATTAGTATTAGATTATTATTTAGCAATGTATTTTCAGCAATATATCCCCTAATAAAGCCTATACCCCATGAGAATAAAGACAAACAAGCAAGAATATTGCATTTTCCAACCTCAACGTGCATTAAGGCATCACTCTTGACCTGATTTTTTACATCTTACAAATGTGAAAAACAGTTTGCAGTGGTCCAAAGTTATTCCTCACTTACCTTCTGCATTCTGAGCATCCTAATTATTCACAACAATTTCATAAACACATCTTACAACTCTCACAAAACAGAGTGGGGTTTCGCCACTATAATAAAGAAACAGCGTAGTACAACGACTAGCATGACAACGGAGTGCTTCCTGAGTATCGAACACTAAATGCTTTATAAATGATGCAGATGCAGTTGACATTTTTTGATCTGTGCTTATGCAATATAGATCATGCGACAAATTTGCACAAAAACATGAGAAAATAGGCTACAGGGCCTTTAAAACATTTATACACCACTGACAACTGGATGTGTCTTGCCTTAAAGACACAACAACAGCATGGAAACTGGGAATGTTTATCTGGCAACCTGCTTCATTTTCCGAGCTTCTGCTGCCCAAGGACAGGAATACAAAGCAATGGAAATTAGCCAGATGTCATGATTTTTACCATGATAGCACCAAGCTTTGGCAAAAGGGACATTTACTTTTACAAAATGTAGGATTCTCACTGTGATTATGTCCAGCTGTGGAACACACAAAATAATATACAATTTTATTTTGACTGTGGCTCAGTACTTATTGTTTTTATAATTTCTTTGCAAAAATGTGAAGATTTTTGCCATTTTTATGTAAGAAGGTAATATTTCAGCAGTAGAGGGTAGAATATAATAGCCTGATTCATCAGCCGGTTTCACTTCGTAGAAACCGTCTGACCTCGCAGTGTTAGAATTTGTTCACTCGATGGTAGGCGGGTACTTTTTTTCATTTAACCAATCGCTGCTATTGGTCGTGACATATGTAATGCGCCGATAATGGGACTAACTGGTATATTAAGCTGTTCCCAAATCCCATAGGAAGAAGGGCAATAACGTCTTTCCCCTTGATGAAATTCACCAAATATTATCTTTGTTCCAGCTTTAAATCCTTGATCTCGTGAATCTTTGACAACACTTGAATATATGGCTCTTCGCTGATTGGCTGGTGCCTGAACTTGCACTTCCGAGGTTTTTGCGAGCCGTCTAGTGTATTTTGATTCCTGACCTAGTTGCTGGAGAGAAATTAAGAATATATAACTTCTAATGCTAATTATTGGTTCATTCTGTTACTTATTTGTTACAATGATACTGTACTAGTTTCAATATTATCTCAATATTTCTTTGTAGCAACATATTGTGCTTCAAAATTTGTTATCAGGACAGGCCTACATTATATAACCTAAACAATTGTAGCTTTTGTAGTTTGCCAGTTGCATCTACTCAAACCGCACAACACCAAACTATTTACATTAAGGTTGTGTGGATGCCCCTTGAGAGTTTTCCCATGTTTGAGGAGTAAATTGCAGGAAAACAGTAGTCATTCCAGTGCACTGTTGTGTGTGCAGCCTCTTGTGTAACAGAGTTGGTGCCGGAGGTGTCTTTTATTCAAATGAGTCACGAGGATGAAAACACAAGTGATGGTATTGGCTCTCGGCGCATTCTGCACGCTCCATATTCAACTCCAGACACAAGCACAGATGTGTCCAACCAGCAGCTTGGGAATGGTGGTTCCGTGCCAGCAAATAATAATCGTAATACCAAGTTACTGTATGTTACAAATAGGGAAATAGATCAAACTATTTTCTGATCTATGTTAAAGGGCCCATATTACACCATGTTCTGATCTATGTTATAATTGTTTTCTCATCAAAAACAAACCTGGAGTTGTGTTTTGTTTCATTCACACATGTTTAACACACAAACTCTGCATATGTAGTTCTTCTCTCAAACTGAAAACACTCTGTTCCACCTTACGATGTCATATGGTAATACAGAAGTGTTTTTTCTATACCATTTTTTCAGTATTGTGCGTTTTAATAGTAGCCAGGCTCAATCAGAAAAAAAACAGTGTTATAGACTTCACGCAGGTTGAGAGCAGAGTAGGGTTTTTAATGATTTGATAAGTCAGTCCACAGTGAAAAGGCCAGGAGCAGGTTGGAGTCTTCTAGTCTAGTTCAAATCCAGCCGCTCACTGTTAACTTGTGTTTGTTTGGCAACTCCACTGTGGCCTGGAGTTCACTGGGGAGCAGATCTAGGACGGTATCGATTGATTTAGTCATGTAATGGTACAAATCTCTGAATTATCTAAATAGCAGTGTAGTATCTTAAAGGTATAACTGTTTTGGTGGAGAGTCTGCCACATATTTGTCTTCATGGAGATGTTATTGCCCAATTTAACATAAGACACCAAAGCAACAGCTGCAACTTTACACTGACTTTCTCATTACATACATTGAGTTTGGTTATTTCATGGCTAGGTGTAGATCACATTTTGGTGCCATTACTAAATGCAAAAACATCTATATCAATACTAAAAATTATCCAAGAGAAAAATAACATTCTAAATACATGTGATATTGTAAATTTGTTAAATAAAAATATTGAAAAAATAACCTGAAAAATACATTGCTAATGGAACTGTTTTAGGTCTGAGGGCTCTAAGCATTTTAATATTCTTTAAAAGATCCTGTACAAGTTTTTTTCCCCAGTTTTTTAAACAGAATGTGTCTTGCCCCGGGACAGATATATTGTATAAGCAGTTCCTGAGGTCAAAATAATCTGCTGAGTCCTGTCTGCATTAATTAGAAAGCATTTTATTCTTCTGATATTCAGGAAGTATGCAAGTTGTTATTAGCTTTACCATCACAGCAAAACTCCAAATTGGTCTCAGAGTTGTGAAAAGCACTTATAGAAACTCAACACTGTGAATAATTAGGATACTTGAACTGTATATGGTGAATGAGGAATAACTTTAGACCACTGCAAATGGTTTAAAATTAACTAGTTGTATATTTTCATTTTTTTTAAACCACATTTTTGGTTGGGTGTCCATCACCAGCTTGTTTCTACAGATATGTTATTGTTCTGCCTGGAATGTTCCACAGTATGACATTTAACAGCTCTACTTTACATTATAGGTGGTGGTTTTATAGCTCAAAACTACCTAGAAAAACAAGCATTCTCACTGTGAGTGGAGTTGCCTTTCCATAGATCTGACCTGTAAATTAGTCTGGTTTGGTCTCCATGAAGACAGAAAGGTTTTAAAGCCCTACTGTGAAACATTCCAAACAAAGCAATGGCATCTCCATGGAGAAAAGCAAGTGATGGATTACCAACAGAAAAGTTACACAATGCACCTTGAATACATGGGTTTCACTGGATCATCACATGACGTACAAGCCCCATCCTCCTTCTCCCCATTGTTCACCATTACACCTGTCCTGCTTCCAGTCACAGATAATTAAAGAACACAGCTATAATTAACCACTGGCTTTAATTGGCATGTCTTAACAGCCCTGCTGATTACGTGAGGGTGTTCCCACAGCTCGGGGTATATGTCACACAGTTAGGCCCTAGTTTAGTGTCAGGAGAGTTTCCTGGGTGCAGAGGTGATGAGGTACACGCAGTTTAAATCGATATATACATGCTTACAGTGATCACATTAGGGACATATGGGACTGGGACAGGAAGCAGGTATGAAATACTTAAGACATTAGACTTAGACAGACTTTATTGATTTAAAAATTACTTGGACACAGTAGCTCACATATCACATTATATTACAATAATACAGAGTAAAAATTATATAAAAAAAAATATATATATATGTATATAAAAAATAGAGATAATAGATTGGTGTCAATAAGACATAAATTATATAAATGCATGTCCAGTAAGTAAAAAACAAATATCATAATATAAATGCAGTATATCAGTTATATATGGGAGAATGATCTCCTCTGTCCCTCTGTAGTCTGGTGCCAGGAGTGTCCATGATGGAGAGCAGTTTGTCCAGTGTTCTCCTGTCCCTCACTGTGACAAATGTCTCCAGCTCACAGCCGATCACGTGACCAGCTTTACGGATCAGGTTGTCAATCCGCCCAATGTCACTTTTACTGGTGCTGCTCCCCTAGCATACCACAGCGAAGTACAGGGCACTGGCCACCACAGACTGGTAGCATATCTCCAGTAACTTGCTGCACACATTGAAAGACCTGAGCTTTCTCTTGTACACAGCATTACAGGTGTCCCTCCAGTCCTGCCTATTGTTCTCATGGATGCCAAGGTACTTGTACCAGTCCACTCTCTTCACGTCATGGCTCTGGATGGTGACAGGCTCCACTAGTGTCCTTTTTCTCCTGAAGTCAATCTTGTCAACGTTCAGGAGCAGATGGTTTGCCTGGGACCACTGCAAGTGGCAGGACCCAGAGCTGTGTTGGAAATCAGAGGTGTACAGAGGGAACAGAAATGGAGAGTGGTATGGTACTCTGGGGATCTCCCACATGACTGACCACAGTATCAGAAAAGGTGCTTCCTAGTCGCACGTACTGAGGCCTGACTGACAGGTAGTCAGTAATTCAGGAGACAATGGAGGAGGTGACACCCATCTTGAGCAGCTTCTCACTCATCAGAAAGGACTGGATTGTGTTAAAGACACTGGAGAAACCAAAAAACAATATCCTCACAGAGCCCTTAACATTATCCAGGTGTGAGTGTGCCCAATGAAGGAGACAGATAACAGCAACTTCCACTCCTAAATGGCACTGACAGGCAAACTGTAGAGGAGTCAGGGAAGGGGTCTGAGTTCAGCCAGAACAAGACTCTGTATGTTGATACCCAATTAGGACTACAGCAGCTATAGTACTAAGGAAATGTATGTATGAACAGGTATACACAATGGACTTACTTACTATGAGTTGACAGAAAAGTTGATGCTCAGAAATAATCTGATGCAAAAACTAGAAACTCAATTAAAGAAATATTGATACAGAAAAAAAATGACAAGGTAAAATATGCTTGCTTGATCAGCCAGACCATCTACATTCTGTTCCAATCCAGAAGGGGCTGGAACCAGAGAGTGAAAAACCACAATCTAAATTTAAGATTAAAATTCTCGTAACATTTACAACAGAATATATAACTAATTTCACCTGAGATACAGTATGTAATCATTTTGTGTGTCCATTATTGGTTCTGCAAAAATCTGTGCGGTTTTCCAGTCCTTTATGTTGTCTTTTCCTTTTTTTTTTTTTTTCCTTTGGGTTAGCAGAAAAGGAACAATGTGGTTTTGGTTAATCTGCCTGTCAATCACATCACACTCTCAGAAGGAGACAGGATACAGCTCCAGAACCACTCTTCTTCTGTCAAAGCGTGTGGTTTTGATTGATCAGGTAAAAAGATTTACCATTTCTGAATAATTTTAGAATGGCATTACAATATTTTTTGGACTATAAGTCGCACTTTTTTCATGGTTTGGGTGTTCCTGCGACTTATACTCTGGTGCGACTTATATAAAATTTTCACACTGACAGTCAAGAGGAGCTGCTCTAAGGTTGTGTGTTAGTAGCTGCTGCTACTACTGCTGCAAGTAGTGAAATATGCAGCCAAAAATGGCAATCAACAGTAGAAAGAAAGTTTGGAGTCAGCAAGAAACTTGTGACAACACAGCTTCACGGTAATCAGGAGGGTCCACAGTGCAACTTTCCTGGAAGCCACTAGATGGATCAACAATGTGTGGACTCCGGTGACAACTGGAACCATCTTGTTGGGATTCAGAAAGGCCGGAATAATTCTAACTGTACTGATGCTGAGCCTGACGACAGCTACATAGAAGAGGAAGTGGCGCTCTGTTTTCCTCATGCATCTACGGTTTACCTGCAGAAGCTGCGCAGAAGTGACACCGAGAATGAAGAATTCAATGGATTTAGTGATTTGGAGTGAGACTGTGAGTTTCGTAAACTTATGTTATGTTGTTTATGCTCTAGTTATTTGAATAACTGTTAATATGTTATGTTAACATATTAACGCCTATTCAGCGTGTTGTTCTCTATTCTATTGTTATTACTATAACTTGCATGTCATGATGAAATGTCGGTTCCTGGTCTCTTATTTTATAAAATACATTTCCCCAAAAAGTGCGAATTATAGTCCGGTGCGACTTCTACATGTTTTTTTCTTTTTCATTATGCATTTTTGGCTGGTGTGACTTATATTCCGGAGCAAATTATAGTTTGAAAAATACGGTAATCTATTAATCGATTTCAGACATAAGGATTCCTTCCTGATTTGAAAGATTTGGCATGGCAGTGGTCTTCCATTGTTACAGCAATAACGCAAATATCTTCACAAATGCTTCAAATCAGGAAGGAATCATTTGGATGAAACCCATGAAAATCAGAACCACAGAAATTCATAGGCTTGAAATTCTCCACCTCTGCCTATAGCTAAAACTCAATCATGTGGTTAGCCCCTGGTTTCATTAAACCATTATTCATGATTGTGATTTTGAGGGCTAATACTGCCTGCTGTAGGAAACTGTATGCTGGTTGTATATGGTAGGACATCTCAATATTTTTTGTTAACAAATTCACAGATGTTTTACTCTGATACTGTTGCAAATGAAGTCTCTGCTGAAAAAAAATCATTCTTAGAACAACTAAACAGACTGTCATAATGGTTAGAGCCCATGCCCCCCATGTTATTTATGACATTAGATTGTCAGGGATAAATGAACTGTGCTTTTTTCATATGTGTTGGAGGAGGGATTTGTGGTCTTGTCATGGCATTGGAGAGGTTATTACAGGCTGCAGTAAGCACATAGAGAAAGAGCCTCCCTCTACCAAGCCATCAATAATATGTGAATGTGAATGATATATGTTTCAGATATGAATGAATGAGATATGATTTCTTTGTGTCAAGTAGGGATGGGCATTCGATTTAATTTTCTTAATCGATCGTAGGAAGAATTAACGATCGATTATCGATTAATCATTAACGCTTTTATATTAAAATGATCATCATTATTATTACTATCTGCACTACTAATCTGCATAAATAAATTCAACTTTACAACATATAAACCGTAACGACTCTAGAGCCACATCAGTTCGTTTGACATTATAATGTGTTTAATTCAGTTTTGCGCAACTCAACAACAACAAAAAGAGAAACGAATCTTAAAACCGCATCGCTAATTTGCATAAACTAAGCGAAGATAAAACTACAGCTCTTGTGTCGCTGATGCGGTCAATTTCTGTTGGATTAAAAGACATGACTCAGGTGAATACAGGTTAGTGTGACCAGATTTGCGTTTGTCAAAACCAGGACACCGTACGGGAGGTGGGGACTCGTCATCGACATTGCGCGACTCTCACCTGGTAAAGCTTTTTTCCCACTGGACACAGAAACATGTTCCTGCTTTGTACCCTGTGCACATGGACTCCCACTTGTCCTGAACGCAACGGAAAGTGTGGAATTTCTTGTACAAGTCATCATTAAATATGCATTTGTGCTTCGGTACGCTGCAGACTGACCGAATGTTTGTGTCTCGCTCCTTCTGAGTGCAGAGAGCTACATGTACAGACCTGTTTGGTCACGCTACGCACAGCAAACTACATTCGGTTTGTCGATTAAAATGAACGTAATCGATTAAATTCTTAATGATCAATTATCGATTAATCGATTAATCATGCCCATCCCTAGTGTCAAGACAAAAATAGAAAGCCAATGAAGCAAAGCCAAAAATGAGAAAAGAGAAAATGTCAATGTTATTTTAAAAATGTTTCACTTTTTCCTTCAAACACAACAGCTATTCTGAAAATCCACTGATTAACTGACACGTGTCAGATGTTTTAATTAAGAGAGTTCTGTTGTGCATGTAAACACACACCAAAACTCACACACTTCAAAAATGTATAAAATGGATGATTCCAGAGTATCCAGCCAATCTTTACAGAAAATGATTGGTGCAAATTATAAAGATGCAGTTAGTGAGGCTTTTGAGCTGGCTAAGAAACACGGCTTACCAGTAAAACTCATAGAGGTGAAGTGAGAGGGCCCCATCCATCAGGCTATCGTTGAAATGACGGTTGGTGATTTCACGGTACAAGCCCAAGGACTAAACAGGGCCTTGGCCAAAAATCTGACCACTCTAAAAATTCTTCCAGAGCTGCGCAGTCTCCCCCTCCCACAGGAGGTGGAAATGCCCAGCTACAGACAAGAAAGGAGGAAGCTAAATCATCTCTGGAAAGAACTGCCCAAGTTCAAGCCAGACAAAGGCCCAAGTAGAATTCCTCACGATACTGGTGACAAAATGAAGAGGATAGCCTGCAGAATACACTATTCTGGATGCAGACAAGGAGTCAGATTCTTGGATCTTTACTGTCCAACTGATAGTGGCAAATGAATCTGCAGTGGGAAGAGGCGGCAGAAGCAAGCAAGAGGCCAAAAGGAGCGCCGCTGCTAAAATGCTCAACTCTTTCTACAGCACCCTTTTACCGAGCCCACACCAAAACCATGAGAAAGGCCAATGGATGTTAACCCAGCTCCAGACACCCAGGATCTTTTTTCTGAAGAGGTTCCTCAGACTGAAGAATCCCCAAAGAAAGAGGATTGTTTGTTTCCTGAAGACAACTTCATCCAGCCAGAAGAGGAGACCCAGCTCCCAGTAGAGGACCAAGAGAGGCCTGTAGAAATTACATTTTCTGACAAAGCTACCACAGCCCAATTATTAGAGGACTCAGGACTACAACTGCTGCAACCAGATGTGGTAACCATGTTGGTTACCATGGGGATTGTTCAGAAAAGCAATGAGGAAATCAAGTGGTGCACCACTTGATTTCCTCATTGCCTCTCTGTGACTGAAGAAACAAATATCTTCTGGTACCGAGGAAACTGCATCAAATGATGTTCCGATCTGTGGTAGTGACAACCCTGAGGTTGTCATGGAAACTGCACAAATTCAAGAGGAAATGGAACAGGAACAGGTATTTGAAGTAGCCCAGGATTTCTCATACTTGGCGCCCCAAGAGAAGAAGGAAGAGGTCCAGGCCTCATTAGAAAACCTGGTGCTGCCTGCAGATGACCTTTCTGTTGAGGCTTTCATGGAGGAGATTGTGGAGGAGAATGACGTTGCATTATCTGAGCCAAGTCCCTCCAACACGCAACCCAAGAGGAGGATGTAGATATTTGCATCCCACTTGAAAATCTACTTGAGGAAGACCAAATCTCCAGTCCGGCTTATATTTGTGCAGAACCTGATGTTATCCAGGAAGATACATCGACATCCCTGGAAATAACTTCTGATACAATCCTAGAGGAAACTGTCCATGACACTGAAGTTGGATGGAACAGTTGAGAATGTAGTTTTTTATGGAGACCACTTTTGACAATGAGACATGCAACATAGAAGAGGTAGTTCAAACACCATTTGTGGACTTGGTACCACAAGAAGACACCAAAGATGTATCCCTACACAGCACAGAAAATCAAGATGAACTATCACCTGTGAATGATCAGGAAATTGCATCAGAATGTGTCCAGGAAGCCACATCTCAAATTAAGACAGAGGAGACTCAGCCCGTAGTGAATTTACAAGTGCTGCCTGCTGAGATCCTGTCAAAGTTAGCATTCATTGGGGTCATTACAGAAAATAATGGCATTGTGGAGAGGTGTGAGTCTAAACCAACCACAACCTGTCAAGCGGAGTTTCAAAATGTCTGCTGCCCCCTTCAGACTGAGGAAGACCAGACTAGCAATGATGGAAAGACAGAGAATCAATCTGAAATTGGTGCAGCAGCTACCAGCGTTGATGAACCTGAGAAGACCAGTGAACCCTCAGAAAACACCACACCCAAAAGGACACCTGTACCTTTTCGAGTGTCCTTCTTTGTCACCAATGGTCTGGTCCGAAAAATGTTTAAAATGGCTGGATCCCGTGGTAGTCATAATCCTAGTGTAATGAGTGCCAGCCTGCACAAGAATATCAAAGACCAACTAGAATTTGATGGAGATTGTGAAATCCTATTACACAAATTGAATAAAATTGGCAAAGCTTCGGCGAAATATCTGGCGCTGGAATATGGCTCCGCTGATGCTCTCCTGAAGGCTACTCATGAACAGGACACAGCAGCGTTTGAAGGATCAACTGTGAAATATCTGAACACTGAGCTGAGAGCCTTCCAAAATCGCCCAAAGTCTGCCCTGTCTCAGTTCTTCTCAAAACTGAGGAGGGCCTTCTGTTCACATTAAACCCCCAATATACTCTATTCACGCTTACCAGAAGAAGTTTGGAAACATGCGGATGACGTCTTCCGGTGTAGTTACTGACACTGGACAAGTGATAAAACCACGGATTCAGCAGCAGCGCTCTTCACAACCTGCCAAAGCTTTGTATGGAGGACTGCTGACCTGCCGAATGTGACTAACTGAAGATACTATTAGACACGTTCTGCAGATCAACAGTTGTAACTGTTGATCTGCCAAACATAACGGAACGCTACAATGACATCTTTTTTTTTATGAAGTTAGCAAATTATAATTCACAGATTAATAGGCAATTAATAAATGGAAAAAAGAAACAATACAATGACATCTAGATGAAGAAAACCCTCCCATCGCCAACAGAGCCCAAAGGAAGTCATCATCCGCATGTTTCCAAACGTTTTCTGTTTTTCTGACACAAGCGTGTGTAGAGCCTTTCCTGCAGGACCAGCATTTCTCACAGTTTTGGAGGAAGTACTAGTTATTTTCTTGAAGATGTGTTGAAATGCACTGACAACCCATTGGTCCACTACAACATGTCTACACCACCATGACATAATTAAGCTCTATTGTTTTAATTCGGCCCCCAATCCTTTAGGACCAGCATTTTGAACCACTCTGAAGAAACATCTGTTTTCTTTCAGGTGTGTTAAAATGCATTAACAACTCATTGGTGCCACTGCTGTATTTGTATTTGTTCATTTTGGAGGAAATATTTATATTATGTTTACTTTAAGATGTTTAAATAAAATATATGCAGAGCAGTCATTCATTTCTGTCTTTTTATTCAATATTTTTCAAGTTTGCATTATAATTCTTGCATTGTTGAGCTTTGTGTTTTTGTGTTAACATGCCTGTAATTCTTTCTTCTTGAAGTGGCGCCACAGAGGAGATAGAGACGTAATTTAAAGCAGATGTTTCTATATCTCAGGTTCATGCTGAACCAATTACAAAAACTAACGATTTTATCAAATAGATAAGTGTCTAAGCATGAAAATGGTTTAAAAGTAGATATTATACAAAGTAGTATCATATTGATACTATTCAGGTTGCATAGCAGACCTCTGGGCTTATTTTCCACACTTCACTACTGCCTCCAAATGAGTGGATTGACACCATTGCTACACTGCTCCATGCACTGCTCACATATCTTGTCCTTACAGATAAAGATGCACCAATAGCTTTTTCAGTTCTGATATGATTCCAGTACTATAACCTTGATATTGGGCATCAGCAGAAACTTAACCAGTAATAGATACAAAACTGATCCAAATATGTTATAGAAGTGTTATTTATCCCTCAAGTAACTGCAGAACAAATCTGTATGAATGCAAATTCAAACATTATGAGACTTTCTGGGCCAACTATAACCTGTAGTAATGACCTGTAATAGTCTCATTATATAAATTTATATGTCCAACCAGAATATCAGCTGCTCCGATGGAAGCCAATATCCGACTGAAAACAGATCAGTGCATCCCTAAACACAGCACTAGATATTATCAGCTGTTTTACTGTAAACTTGATTTTATGTATTTATTAAATTGCCAGAAAGTTAAAAATTACCTCTCCCCAAGGTTGTGTGTTGTCACTTATTTTCTTTATTTTACACTAACACCTCTGTCCTATGACCCAGTCCTGGATTTGTGCATTAAATCCCACTGAACCCTAAAAGCAACTTTCTGAAAAGTTTCTGAGGTGGAGCACACAGAATCACAATTACTTTTCCAAAGTCCAAAACAAAAAATAAAGTTTAAGTTTAGCTTTCTAACTTTTTAAAAGGAGATTATTTTTACCCCACTGCAACTTAAACAGAAACAATTTTGTTGGTTGTTTTTTTTACCTGTGCACGTTTTGACAAGGAAAATTATGCAAAAAGGTCAAAGACAACAATGAAAGAGAGCTTGTTAAATATAAAAAAAAACATTGTACTTTGTCTTCCAAATACATCTGTTATTTTAAAAATCCATTGATTAACTGTCCCATGTCACAAGGTGTTTTTAATGATCAGTTGTTCAGATGCTGTTATCCTATATAATTTTAGCTAAAAAGTTACACAGCAGGGATTTAAATAGCAAAATGACAAAAATAACAATGTGATTGTTATCACCATTGTCATCTATTGTCAGGTCAAATAATTTGCCCAATTTTCAATCAATTTAGATACAACGTACAAAACTGAATCACACTACAGGCCATCAATAATATGCATATTTGCTCATGCATGTAATGTACAGGGCCCTGTGTACAGCAGCTTGTCTGTACCCAGCGTGTTTGTTATCATTTTCCCCGCGCCCCTCACTGCCAGTTCTGCTTCTGTAAACAGGGACAAATGTACCCAACAGGAGCTCCTGGCCTCCCGCTGCTACTCCATGCCTCAAACTAATGCATTTTTAAAGACAGCATCAATCAAAGCAGGTCGGATCAATAGAGCACGGAGGGTGTTTCGGTAGGGCGAGGCTAACCCATGGACTTCTCTGTGGGCTTTGGTTAAAACACAGTTCGCCAGAGCAGGGGCCATGTAATCAGACCTGCTCCCACCAATAATGATCTGATTTAGGAGGTTATGGAGAAAGACAAGGCAGTGTGGAGTCCACTTCAAACAGGGAGAGCCTATGTGGAGATTAGAATGAATGGGAAAAGCAAATTTAAGGGGCAATTTGGTTATTCTGAAAGTTAGAAGGAGCTAAGGACTAGAATCAGAAGCAGCTTATACCGTCTCCATAGGGGTGGCATATTTCATACATAAATAAATAAATAATCTCAATATTTTGAACAATTATGGGCTTTCTGCAGTCCTTTGTCATGTTTTTATTAAGTTGAGATTAAGAATCAAGTTTAAAAAAAAAAGATAAATGGGCCAATATTTGCACGTTTTTGCATATTGGCTAATGGCCCCACCTCTTCTGCCGAGGTTCATATTTGGTTTAGGTCACCAACTACTGCATAAAGCTTTATTTTAACACTTTTGCGCGATAAGGGTTACGAAAAATTGCACTGCTCCATTATGGGTTAGTAGTAAAAACAGAATTGTGGATGTCTAAAAAATATTTCTTTTGAGATAATTTTTTCTTTATTATAGTTTAAATAATCAGAGCAGTACATAGTATAGACAATATTATCTTTGTATTCATTTCGAATCATATATTTTTGAGGCAAATTACGACAGAGATTACCCGTCATTGGTGGCTCTGGATTCTATTCAGATTTGCTATCAGCATCAGCAATGAAAAAAAACATCCATTGATCTGTATAAAAATGTGCATGGACTGTAAACACAAAAGTATTGTATAAAATTATCCCTTTGTACCCAAGTATAGTATTATTGTCAAAACTGCTTGTTTGACAGTTCTTTCATTATAGATTATATTTGTGTTAGCATAGTAATTCAAAATTCATGCATCTTCAACACAACAATTTTGCCATTATCTTGTTGAGACTCACCTCTGTACTTAAATTTTTACAATCAGGCACAGACAACAATTACTACTTGTTATCACAAAACAGCTCACCAAAAGTGGTACCTGACTTGCCAATATGGATTTGGGGCGGGTCTCTCAAGTTTGTAGAAAGTCTCTCTGAGTCCTCAGTCACTATAAAGCAACAAGATGAATCACAATGAAATCAACATCACAATTTGAATGATCACTTAGCAAAACAAAAAAGCTATAATTTCAGTAATAAAGTACTCAGCAAATTAAACAATTTTGTCTGAAATTTGCCAACTGTAAACATGCTCGGAAATGTGTGATTCTTGTGTTAGTTTATTAGGTTATATCAGTGTAATCCCTCAGTTGTCCAGGTAGGTTCCTTAACAAAGGAGAAATTCAATTCTGTCAACTGGACATAAGTTTTTTTGATCAAAAAGAATAGTCTAAATAGTTAGGATGGGATAGTTTCAGAGTAGCTTCAGTGTAGTTAGCTCCTCCCTTCAGGTAGATATAATGCAGTGACCACCAGCAATCTGATTAGAGCTGAAGAAGTAGCTTGGATGAGCTGCAAAATGATGCCCATTTGACAGAACTGAATGTCTCCTTTGCTATTAACAGTTTAATATTTGAGAGAAGGCTGAAATATGAATTATAAAGTTGCTGTGATTTTAAAATGATCCATCTGAATTGAATTTGGGGTATCAAGATTCAAGATTCAAGGAAGTATTATCATTGTCACAAGTAACAATGAAATTACATTTAGAGAATTTAGACAATTTTAACAGTAGCGTAGGCTTTTACAAACAGTAACACTGTAATTCATAAAGTACAAATACTGGCATGTAAATAGCCTACTGAGGTACTTGTAGCAGTAACACAAGAACATAAAGGCAAAAGTAGTTCCAGCAGTATAAGGTACAGATAAGTTAGTTTGTTGCATCATTGCAGAGTATGTGATCATTATGTTTGCTAGAAAAACATCTTACTTTTTTCCAAAACAAAGATGGTAAAATGAATTGTTAGAATAATATGGTTTGCTGTTTCCTATGGTATATTGGACATGCTATGAGATCACCACACGCATTAATCCTATGTAATATTGTTATGGAAAATGCCATGCTGGGCCAACCACTTTAACCTGGTTACGAATGTGAAATATTGCTTTTGCCCTTTGAAAAACGGTTTCATAAAAGAATTGAGTCGGGCCACTAAACATTGTCTAGTTTTCAAGTAGCAGTGGCAGATAAAAGGATTGTGTTTCATACTTCTTCGCTCCCTCAGGCTTTTAAACAACAAGAAATGGAAGATTAGGAACAGAGTGGAAGAAGGAAGCAATTTCTCAGCGTCGCCGTGCTGTGATAAGAAATCAAGAGGTTAGCTATTCTTTTGCATCAAATTGGATTCAATTAAATTAGCGCTGTGCGGAGGAATACAAAATTAAGCACACAAAAAGATCAGAGAGAGACAGGCCTATACATCCCCAATAGTGCTCTAGGACTAAAGGGAACATGCATAATTTATTAAAGTAGAAATAATTAGCTAATTGATTAAAATGAAAAGATGGATGTTTGTAACAAAAAGTTAAAAAAAATAAAATCCTGTGTCCTGGTTGAGCAGAGGAAGCATCTCAAATGTTCTTAGCTAGCTCCTTCTTGCACGGTCTCCATGGATATGTGTAAAACAAACAACTCATCTCACAAAATCCAACAATCCCTTTCTTGTGTCCTTTGAACAGCACAAGATACACTTCTAAACTGGGTAAAATCCCATGATAAGATGTGAAAAACTGAGTTTAAAAACTGCTCAGTGTGTGAGCCAGGAAGCCACAAGAGCAACCAGCTATACTAAAGTTTTTCATTCTTCCATATTTGTTAATAATATTGTACATATCAAATCAGGAGAAACAAAGCACAGAGGAGGTGCTCACTACAGTCAGCACTCATGCACAGAATTCAGGGTAACTTCACAATTTAAAGGACAAGCAGGTGATGGCACCTCCACCAGAAAATTTACATGATGTACCTTTAAAGTTTGTCACATAATAACAATGAGCTGATGTTATGTCTCTAGGTCTCTAAACCTTAATGTGGGTTGAATATAGAATAAAATGTTAAAGTGCATTGTCGTGCTTCAAGGTAATAAAATGACTCAGAGACTTCCTGCTAAAAGCTTTCCAATAATGTACTCAGCGGAAGAACAATATTTGCAAGATGGGATGAATCTGGTTGTAAGTAATGATTTTGTTGTTTATTTTTATATCAAAGAAAGAAATAATCAAAAAAGGACATTTATTTATGTAAGTCGACTGATTTTCCCTTTTTCCCCTAGGTGTTTCAGAGACCATCCAACCAATGTCATCATTGCTGTACATTACATAAAAAGAAATATTTTATTTTATTTTAATATAGATATAGCTGAAATAAATAATGTTCTCATATCATTTTTAACTGAATATTTTGTCTGTGTTAAAGAGTCAAAAGGAAACTGGTAACTATATACTATAACTATTGATTCAAACCTAATTCTGTAATGACATTTACCAAAAGGTCCTATATTACATAAAATGGGCTCTTGTGAGCTTTAAGCCATGTTAAAATGTTGTTACCATATCAAAAACATAGACATGTGTTTTGTTTCATTCACACGTTTGAGTAATCGTGGTTTATTAATCTGTCTACATTTCCAAAGCTCAAAATTCTCTGTTCCACCTTGTGATGAAGTCATGAAGTGGTAGTTTTCAAGTTAACAGCTACCTTTTACACATTGTTCAGTAGAAATTGGCAATTCCAAGACTGAAATGATCCAAATGATTCTAGTGAAGTTGTATGGAGTTTAAAAACACAATGGAGCACTTCCTGTATTACCACATGAGTGTTTTCTGTTTGAGAGAAGAACTCGGCTTAAATATGCAGGTTGTGTGTGTGTTAAACATGTGTGAATGAAACAAAACAAAACTCCAGGTCTGTTTGTGATGAGGAAACAACATTATAACATAGATCAGAAAAAAATTATATGGGCCTTTTACCAAAAACGTCATATTAGAGTGAAAATATATTTATATGACATTTTCTTGGTTTTGTAAGTACTTAAACATATCTTCCTAATACAGTTGGACACTGAACACTTTGTAGTCTTCAGCAAAAATCCAAAAGCGACAAGTTTTAGGTTTCTCTCTGTTCCTTTGCCAAGAGTGGGAATTTTGAGTCATTATAGCCGACACCACATAAAGCTGTTTTACTGAAAGCCTGGTGGATTGAGGGAATTTCAAGGACATTTCTCTCGTTCAACACTCCGGTGAGACCCTCCCCCTTTATCTGAGCGTGCACTATACAGCTCCATTGTGTTCTCATTCATGGCATGTTTCCTACCACTCGTTCAGCTGTGTAAAGCCCTCCAAGCTCTCATCCTCTGGGTAAAAACAGGACGAGATCACAAAAACTCCTCAACTTTGACTGAATCACGATATACAACAAGAGATATGGATATAGAAAACAAAGGATTTTATGCTTGGAACTGTTGAGCGTGTCCACATACAGAAGTATAACAGAGAAAGTACTGTATTTTAAGTGCTGACGAGTGTTTTCAAATTTGCTTTCAATACTAAGGAATGGACTCAATATTCAATACCAATACTACAATGATTTAAAAAAACATGCTTTCTTTAGAAAATCAAATGTGATTTTCAACATTAAATCATAGTACTTTTTTATACTATTATAATTATACTATACCATTTATGTGGCCCAATATCAGTGTAATCCCTCAGTCGTCCAGGTAGGTTCCAGGGTGGTCCATGGGCCAGTCTATGTGCTTTTATATCTGTTCTGCTACAAGATCATTCTAAAGCTATTCAGGAAAGGTTCATTTCTGTCCTGTGAATGTGACATTTTTACTATTGATACCTGGTAAATTGGTATCTAGTTTCAATACTAGTTTTAGTATTGATTAATATCAGATTTTCTGTACATTTGACAACCCTAGTAGTAACTCTTGATTGTCTAAAGAGCAAGAAAACAAATAGGCAATGGAGCTCAACAGAGACCACCCACCACCAGAAAAAACATCATAAAAAGTGTGTGTTTTGTCATTCATGGAGGTTTACATCAGCTTCCACAGCAGCGCACAACACTTAATAAGATTCATAGATCCAATTTCCATTACATTTGTCTTATTTTCTCTCCTTTGCTCCCCCTAAGGTTACATCCATAAAACTGTTTCACATCCCTATAGGCTTTAGATTAGATTAGCCTTTATTGTCTTTATGGATAAGTTCCTGTTGGACAAACAATGGGCACGAAAATCCAACAACACAGGACAGTAGACCAGAGACATTGCTGTAATTTCACATTCACAACACCAAGAGCTACAATATCTAATTTAATAGCGACAATTACCATGAAAATACAATAGACAGAATCGATACAAGAAAATTCTCAACCAATTCATTAATCATTTCCGGTCACAACAATTAGTGTATTTATTTATCATTCATTATATGAAAGCTGGAACAATATTTTTTGGGGGTCAATATTTATCATGTCTACATTTTCTTTGCACACACTGGAGGTTTTCTTGCTGCTGCTGTTGTTGTTGTTGTTTTGTTTTTTTGGCTATATGATAAGATTTGGCTTTTAAAAGGTTGAATTAATTATTAATTCAACCTTCAGAGTCAAAGTTATTAATCATTAATAACTTTTATGAGTCATACAGATACAAACTAAGTACTACACGTTTCATTCTTTTTTTATTTATTGTAGCTTGTGTGTCGTTTTTTTTTTAACAATATTATACATTTAAAATAGTTTTTGTGGTTTAAATCTTCTTAACTAGTTTCAGTATTATCATTTATTATCTATATTTACTTCAGCAATATATTAAGCTAGTCCGAGACACCAATAATCCTTAGAATTTGTGAAACCACGTTGTGCTACTGTACTGAAAAGTCGACTGAATGCAGGATCTACAAAAGAGACACATTACTTTTTTGTCAACCCCATGAAGTCTCAAAAAGTCTTCTCAAAAAGTGTAAATGCTTATTTAACTTCCCAAAACATACAGATAAATTCAAACCAGCCACATTTCATTATATTTTCAATCTCTCAGCCCGTGTTTAAATCGGCAAGAAAGGCAAAAGCTGCTGATGCATGAAAATACAAGGGGAGCGGATATACACTTGATTACACCTTAATAAGAGACTGAGCCAGGTTTAATATCAGTCTGTTTATGACTACAGTGAATTTAATCAAAACCCACCTTTTTCCTCTAAATAGTGCAAAATAACACAGTGAGAAATTGCCAAAGCTGATTGATTTTTCCATCCAAACACCTGCCAGGCCCACTGAAATGAAAGCCTGTTTCTTGGACAAATACTCCCCCACCGTTTTTGATTAAGACACAGAAAGAAAGCGACACACTAATATTAAAGGAGCACTGTGGAACTTTTCTAGTGGAGGGTCCGTCACCTGCTTTTCTGCATGGACACCCGCGTCCCTTGTAGACTTTGTACGTAAACCCAATGAGTCTGATGCCGTGGTCTGAACACAGTAGAATAAAAACAAAACAAAAAAAACATACAATAAATTTTTTTGAAATAAACAGGGTTCCCACTCTTTTTCACTGACAAAATTTCAAAATTTTCCATGACTTTACGACAACCTAAATGTGTAGAATGTAGCATACTTTGACTAAATATGAAATGTCAAGCCTTTCCACTCACCTTATGGTTTGGTATTATAGTTTTTAACATTCAATATACTGTTTTAATACATAACATAATACACTTATTGTCGTCTCTTTTAAACAAAAGGCGCGTATGTTTGGAAATAATCATAATAGTTTAATGATAAATTAACAGAACGCTGTAGTTGCGTTAAAGAGATACTAAAATTCCATGACTTTCCCAGACCAGGAAAATTATATTTTCAATTTCCATGACTTTTCCAGGATTTCCAGGAACCCTTAATAAAAACGCCTCTAATTGAGGTAGATAGATAGACTAGACAAGATAGACTTTAATCTGATTTAGCTAGAAATACAAGAGGTGATCTGATTTGTTCTGTTAAACAAGTCTCTTGACAAATAACATCTAGCATTTAACCTAAAGTTTTTCAGTTAGTTACTCTCACCATTTTGTTGAAAATCAAACACCTAAACAGGACCTTGAACGTTCATATAGATCACAGGCTCCTGAAAATGTGTTGTTTGAATCCATTTTGTATTTTTCATTGAGTTTAATCTTAAAACTTTTTTTCAGTTTTTGCTAATCTTTGAATTGTCACAATGGTAACACCTGAACATTTCACCATAAACTTGCATAAAGAACACCCCCAGCGTAATGTCACTGCTAAGTATGAATATGCAAGACAGAAGTTAAATTCCCTACTGTGGAACATTCCATGCAAAGCAACAGCATCTCCATGGAGACAAGCGGATGATGGACTGCCCTCAACAGAGAAGTTACACAGTGCTCATTTAAAACCTCACTTCTCCTCGGTCATAGGCAGTGACTGGAGAGCTACAGACAGGCTCTTAGTGCCCATGGACCTGGCTCTTCACAGATGTCAGAGCGGCTTTGGGGGCAGTAAACAGCACACTTCCTCCGCGCTGCGTTAATGTGACTCTGGCTCTGGAAACTCAGCGCTGCAAAAGGACTGCAGCTGTCAAGGAATTACATTGTGTGAGGTGAGTAAGGTGAAGGAGGTATAGAAAGGTTTAGTGCAGCATAGAGATAGACTAATATATCAGTTGGCCTATATATCGGGCTGATATTTGAACTTTAGTAGGTCTGTCACAACAAATTTTGAAGTGTGATATATTGCTGATGTAAATATTGACAATAAAAGATAATACTGAAATTAAATGCTACCTGTTATGACACAATAAAAAAAAAATCGTAGATGTGAAATGTTGTTAAAAAACTTGAGCTACTATAAATAAACAGCAGAATGAAACACTAACAGTAACACAGTACTTTTTATGAATGTATAACAATTCATAAAAGCCATTTATTCAACCCTCTACAGCATACATAAATCTTGTACTGCCAAAACACTGTCCCGCTAGTACAAGGAAAATGTACCCATGATAAATATTGTCCCTCAAAAATTATTGTTCCAGCTTGAACGATAAGGAAAGGAAAACTGCACAAAATGTGACTGCACAGATCTATAAAAGGTTTGTAAAACAAACTAACAAAAAAAGACCTGCAGGTGAGTTTGTAATAAATTAAAATGACATAAAACGAGGAATACAATCAAAAACAGCCAAGCAGATCAGCCCAGAAATATCATCAAACCTTAGAGGCCATCAGTTGCTCTGAATTCTAAACAACTGGCATTAGCCATGAAAAAATAACAAAAAAATAAGTAAAAAAAAAGATTGATCCCCAGCCTAGCATGCCATTTTATTTTACAATTCAATTATACAAAACATGTCAGTCAAGGTAAAGTAGACACCAGCCAAAATAAGTTTTAAAAGTGTAACTTTTCTGGGGGTTTGCACCACCTGCTTGTCTTTATCTGTGATGTTCAGTGTGACATTAAATCTATGTCCATGGACAAAAGCAGGTGGTGGCACCAGGTTACAGGTTGGAATCTGTGGAAAGCCTACCCCTCTCACAGTAAGCTACCAGCTACATCATGTTTTGTTATCATTTATTGTCACACTGCACTAGAGCCCGACCGATATATCAGTTGTCCGATATCGTCAGCCGGTCGATATTATCGACCGATATGGGTTATGTTTGCTGATAGGGGCCGATATTTCACGTGGGCATGTTATACCTTGTCATAAACCTTTGACTCTCTACATTATGTTCATTTAATCCAATTTACAGACAGATAAATGTCCTAATACAGTATGTGGCTCCACATCAGTATTTATCTCCAGAGTCATTTGTCTGTGTGTGTCCGTACTGTCCCTGAACACACGTCACTCACGTCACGTCACGTAACGTCACGTCACGTCACTCACGTCACGTCACTCACGTCACGTCACGTCACGTCACGTCACTCACGTCATGTCACTCACGTGTGTTTGTTTACACCCACAGACATAGATCCACGTACAACACTGAGATTATATTCTTTTTACGGACAATCGGTTTGAGTCAGGATTAAAAGGACATTTATTAGTGCAGACTTGCGATGTGAGTGTTGGAAATATGTCGACTTTGAAGCTAGTTTTGGTCATTTGGTTATTGTGTAGCGATTAGCTGCTGTAGCTCCCACACATAAACAGGCTGTTTTCTATTAGCCTATTTGAAAGTGACTACATTGGCCGTATATTTGTTACTGGACCTGCATTGATATGTAAATGAGCTGTGACTAGAGGTGTGAATTACGACATTTGGGCATATAATTAATTACCGCGGCGCGCAACATTTACGGCTAAAGGCTAATAGCGATAGTTTCTTTACTAGCTACTAGCTCTCTTTCTCTCTTTTTTCTCTTCACGCTGCTTGCAGACTTGTGGTAGTTTGACAGCGGCAGCGGCTCAAAACGAAACTTTCAGAAATCTGCGTGTGCATAGGAGAGAAAAAAACGTGCATGTTTGGCTGTAGTTCAGCATAAAATAAATAAACCAGGACTAATCTTGGGCTCGAGAGAAGGAGAGAGATAGAGACAGAGTCCCGACACTCAGTCCTGGATCAGTTCTGGTTTAGTCCTGTTTTACATGTGGTCTAGATCTGTTTTAGTCCTGGTTTAGTCCTCTTTCAGTCCTGATTTAGACCTGGTTCAGTCATGCTTTAGACGTGTTTTAGACCTGCTTGCAACAAAACAACCTGAAGAGCCGCTTGGGAGCCGAAAGAGCCAGCAGCTTTTAGTGAGTCGAGCCAAAAGAGCCGGTTCTCTAAAAAGAACTGGAATACCCATCACTAGCTGCTAGAATGTGACACAAAAATGCCATTAGGCCAATCTACTGTGTGTAAATATGATGTAAATGATGAGGCAGAATAACAATAAATGTTGCCTAATTAAACCCAATTTAAAATTTTTAAACAATTCAAGATTTACAGTGAATTTTTACGTCACTAAATATTTCGGCGATTATATCGCTTATCAGCAGCTCCAACTCCCATTTTATCGGTTTAATATCAGCCACAACAAAATCCATATTGGTCGGGCCCTACACTGCACTACATCTATCTTCCACAACCGTATGCCTGTCATATCAGGGCAAGCTAAATAATTTTTCTGACTTGACACTATTTCCCAATCATGAGCTCTCTCTCGATGATACTGATAAACATAAACATTCGATAAAAGTTGCTACTGCATGCTGGGCCCAAAGACAAAAAAAAGAGAAAAAACAGATCTGGACTGCAGATCTTTGCACGATGTTTCGAGGGTTAACATTAAAATCTCTGAGAACCCAATACGGTAGTTCATTAAATAACTTCTGGAAGTGATCACAAAGCTAATTTCACAGGGAATTGATGAGATGAAAGGCTCATTTTGAACATTTTAACTGACATTTCCTTCATAATCAGGTTTGGGGAGTCTAATAGACATCATTTTGTAAAGGCAAGGAATTTCATAACTCTTGCACTCATTAGTTTTATGGTAATTTTGTTAAAACTTTTTACGTGAGTCAAATCACAAGTTGTCTCTTTAAGTTTGGCACTTAAAGGTCCTATATTACGCAAAATTGTCTGTTGTGAGCTTCTATCCCTGTTGGAATGCTACTTCATCAAAAACATCCCTGGGGTTGTGTATGGCTTCCATTCACACATGTTGGAGTAATCCTGCATTATTTATCTATCTACATCAAAAAGCTCAATTCCACCTTGTGATGTCATTTACTCGTAGATTTCAAGTTAAGAGCTACTTTTTTTTTACCTTTAATTTAGTAACATTTGTCAGTTCCATGGCTGAAATTAGCCAAATGATTGTGGTGAAGGTGTATGGAGTTTAAAAACACAGTGAAGGACTTTCTGCATTACCACATGACATCACAAAGTGGAATAGTGTTTTCTGTTTGAGAGAAGAACTCAGCCTAAATATGCAGGGTTTGTGTGTTAAACATGAATGAAGCAAAACAAAACTCCAGGTATGTTTTTGATAAAGAAACAACATAACAGAAAAGATCAGAAAACAGCTAAAATAGACCCTTTAAATCTTTGAGGCGCGTTTTAAACTAGTTTCACAGACGTTAACTAAGTAGAAGATGCTTCATTTATAATACGAGAAAGCATCTGGAGCCCAGTCTGTCTGTCAGCACTTCAGAACCACACAACAGGTGCTGCTTATGCACTTATACCAAATAGAAGTAACAGCCTCTGATGAAGAGAGAGGATTTCAAACATTACCACTCAAACACACCTCTGACATTTTCTGTGGTTCTGGGGTAAATGCTTTGTATATCTCTCTAATATAAAAACACTGTATATTTTTTACACTGAAAATGGAATGATGTTTCTAACAGCGGGTGTCTGTAAAATGTGTGAAAAAAAAGCTGTGATTAAATAAGATACAAGTCTTCTACAATGGCAAAATATAACACATACTTTAATCTGGTGTGTGAATGATTAATAGTAGTAGTAATAGTAGTAGTAGTTGTTGTGACACTCTGCATGTAGAATTGATTTTTCCAAATCTATCCTTGTGACTAAAACTAATTTTAAAGAGCAATATTGCAATAATCAATAATGGCCATAATTACTATTTTATTACACTGCTACTGTAAACCTAAAGCATAATAATCACAGTTAAGCCTTTTTCAATATGTACTTAACCATATCTAATAACATAATGAGCACAGTGAATGACAAACAATTTACTGCAATAACTGAGTTGCTGAAATATAGCAATAAAAATAAATGTAAGACTGGAGGAGGGGCCAATGATGCAGATTGGCTTCAGTCAGTCTATAGTAAAAAAAACAAAACAACTTTTGATAGATTAAAGACTTTTGTGATATTGTAGGGTAGGGTAGTTGTACGGTAGTTCAATGCACATAACTATACTTAACAGATATTCCTTAGAGTGGTCTCGTCTCAATTCTCTTTCCTTGCATTCTTCTCCTTGATTCTTCTTCTCGATCCACCATTTTTTAGCTGTGTGTTAAGTGGTGTCCCAAAGAAACCCACAGAATGAAGGAGTAAACATGAGGGAGGGCTTCAGGAGGCACACATCAGATAACTGAATCAAACTTTATTGGTCTCAGAGAAGAGTTTATATCCTCTCTCCTCCCTCTGCCTCGTCTGTGGGCTGTTCTCGTCTTCACCCATTTCCTGCAGAATCGAAAAACATTTGACAGAACAACCAGAAAAGTTACACTATGCACCTTTAAGTGTTGCATTCTGCTATTTATTTATTACAGCTCACTATTTTTTATTTATTTATTTTTTTTAACAATATTGTACTTTTTGGGTTTATGGTTTGGTTTCCCTATGATCATTTATCACCTGTATTTGTTAACTGACAGGCCTAGTTGTAATCTTTCACTCTTGGCACCAGTACAGTTTCTCTATAATGTTTTACTTGTTCTGTTGCTCACTATAAATCAAAATTGTGAAAAACACTGACATGACTCTGTTGGTGACTCCTGCTGGTTTTCCCTGTTCAGCTGCCAAGTCTCCTTCTGTTTCACTGTTGCCAACGTGTTTATGGAGAAAACCTCCTGGAACAAAACAGCCTTCAACTTCACAGTCTGTAATTAAATACCTGTCAACTCTACCAGACTCAACGTTCTTCAGAGGAAGCCACCTTTTACCATATTTTCAAACACATTTTTAATTAAACTCAACAGAGGGTGAGTAGGAAAGCCTACAGCTGTACTTTTATAGTAACGTTACCACAAAATATTACTGAAGTACAAAGCAGTAGCCCAAGAAGAAAATTTAAAAGGTATTTAAGATACTATAGGAGTAAAAGTAATTGTACGGGTGAGTAAACCAAAATCCGATATATAATGTGAAGTGAATGTAAGTGCAGGTTTTTAACAGTTCTATTTTAAACTAAATTAACTCTTGAGAGCTTTAGGCCAAGTTATAATGTTGCTACCTCATCAAAAACATCCCTGGAGTTGAAACAAAACACAAACTAAATCTTGAAGGTGCAGGGTAAGAAACAAAAATGCTCAAATTTACAACATAAAGCGTAACCAAAACCTTCAGGTAAGAGTATTGCTACACCACTCTGAGAAGTACAATTTCATTACAAAGCGATACAACAAAATGTAACTGAGCCCTGCATACCTCAGCCCAAAAACAACTCAGAGCAAAGCATAATTTACTACACGCTGAGACGGCATTCATTAGACAACACACACGTTAACAGTTCAATTACCAGTTGTCAGGTGTCTCTCAGAGGGAATTGACTTTTTACCGGATGATTAGCCTGGTTCCTGGTCAATAGTCCACCAGACAAAAAAACACTCTTTGTTAAGACATGCACCACAGAGCAGAGTAATGTGCGACAGACTCAGTAGACCTGCTGCTATAGCGCTGTGTGTGGTGAGACCAGGGCACAAAACAGCAGGAAAGGAGCTCTCGTGGTCTCTGCCCTGACATAACAAGAACTATGAGTGTTTTTGCAGTATAAAGTTTAAAATCACTCATGTAAGGCTGAGTGATAAGGCAAAAAATGTATTAAATGTAAGATTTTTTTTCTTTTCAAAAACAAAACACAATGGAACCCAATTTCTTCCAAGTTCAAACTCCATGCCACATGCTTTTACTCAAAGAGGACAGACAACCATATATCCTATTCAAGTAATGTATTTTACAGTGTAATAGCACACTTGAAGAAACGTTTGTGTTCCCAGTATTTGCAAGTTTAAGTGACAAAAGTGGTTGAAAATATTAAATTAAATATATGTATTAAATGTATTAAATATTATTAAATAATAAATTTGTAGGGATGTAACAATAACCAAAATATTGTGATATCGTATTGTCAAAGTTCTCACAATAATATCGTGGACCATCACAATATATCGAATCACAAGTCGCTTAAATTAAGAGTTATGGTGCAGCAACAGCTAAAATAAGACAGAACTACATAGACCATGATCCTTTGCTTCATTTCAGTGTAGCCTACAAGAAGAAATAACAGTTCTAAGCACTTTTAAGTCTTAGTTCTTTGGATTAATTCTTGTCAAGGCATTTGAAGAGGAAAAAGTACAACATTAACAGTTTTCTGCCTCCACAAAAAACACAATAAATATCGTACCGTGAGATGTATATCGTGAAAATATCGTACAGAGATATTTGGATATTGTTACATCCCTAATCATGAGCTTCCCCACCATATCGTGAGCTTTTTCACAATATTGCAAAAAATATCGTACCGTGAGGTTCATACCATGACGATATCGTATCGTGAGACTTGGATATCGTTACACCCCTATAAATTAGATATGATTAACAAGACAATGTATGCATTTATTTACTGTCCTTACATGTCCTGGATCACTACTTTCTACTTCGAAAATAATATTATTTTTTTTAAGTAGCAGTGCTGTTACTTGAGTACAACAATTACATAGTACATATTAAATGGTGAGAAAAAGCTGGAGCAGTCCCATGGCAACAAAATTACACAAAACTGATTCGTGTGAGCTTTAAGTCATGTTATAATGCTGTTACCTCCTCAAAAACATACGTGGAGTTGTGTGTTCATTCATTCACACACGTTTGAGTAACTCTTTATTATTAGTCTGTCTACATCTCAAAAGCTGAAAACGCTCTGTTCCACCTTGTGATGTCTTGAAGCAATAGTTGTCAAGTTAACAGCAACCTTTTACCTTTAGCTCAGCAGAAATGAGCCATTTCAGAGCTAAAATGATCAAAATGACTCCAGTGAAGTGGTATGAAGCTTAAAAACACACTGGAGCAAAGAAGTGTTTTCAGGGTTTGTGAATGTGTGAATGAAACAAAACACAACCCCTATGTTTGGGATGAGGAAAAAACATTACATCACAGATCAGAAAATGGCATAATTTGTTGTTCAAAAATCCACCTAATACTCGATAAATCTAGTGCATTTCTTTCCTTCAAACTCGTGTTGAATAAATATGTTTGGAGCTTTAGACAGCTCATAGCGCGTTCTGTCAGTCTGTTGCTGTGATTTCAGACAAGCTGCTACATTATGGGCGAACCTCTGCATGCATCTTATTGACTGACAGCTCTTTGGTTCAGCATTAACCAGCCGCTATAGAACCACATCTTCTGACTTGTATTCTGTGTTTTCGATGGAGTTGAAGGGGAGTAATTATCTCAGCTGGTGGTATGGATCCGCTCCAGCAAAGTGGAACGTGCAGCCGGAGAGCGCGTGGGGCAAAATGAGGGAGTATATGACAAGTGTCAACGTGGGGTGACGGAGACAAGAGAGGGGAATTGTCACTCCACACATTCAAATGAGATAATGCTGTGTGGACAGACACAGACGAGTACACGGAGAGGGGGAGAGAAAAAGGGAGTGGGAGGCAGAGACAAAGAGAGAGATAGTGTTGTGTGGATAAACACAGAAAACAGTGAGAAAGGGAAAGAGGGAAAGAAAGTACAGAGAAGAGTCCACAGAGAGAGGGAGAGAGAGAAAGAAAGAGAGAGATAAAGAGAGAGATAGTGTTGTGTGGATAGACAGAAAACAGGGAGAGAGGGATAGAGATAGATATAGATATATATAGAGAGAGAGAGGGAGAAAGAGAGAGAGAAAAAAAGATAGCGGTAGAGGTAGAGAGCGAAATAGAGAGTGATAGAGGAGAGGGGGAGAGAGAGAGAAAGGAAGAGAGAGACAGAGAGTGAAGAGAAATAAACAGAAAGAAAGAAAGGAGACAGAGAACAAGAGAGAAATAGACAGAAAGCAAGAAAGAAAGAGAAGAGAGACAGAGAGCGAAACAGAGAGCGACAGAGAAAGAGAGATTTTATTTTTAACAGACCTTTATTGTGTCTGTAAAAAACATTTTGCATCCACACTTTGTGCCATTCACGTAAAAAATAAATTCAAGTACTAACATTACATATACTATTTCACTATTTACAAAAACAGAGAGAAAGAGAGAGAGAGAGAAAGTGACATAGAAGAAGTACAGGAAATTTGCTGGTAAATACTAGTGCCACTAACCTTGTCATGAGCTGCAGTTTTGTGTATCCAGGAGGACTCATCTTGACTGAAGGAAATGAAGGATGTGAAGAACTGTAGCTGTGAAGGAGAAAAAAAACACACGCCAAAGTTGTAAAATGTCATAAATTACAATAAATTATTTTAAAAGGTATAATGTTTGCCTATATATTGTCTAAAATTGTTGAAAAAATAGTTTAACAGCTCTCTTTTGGCAGTCTTTTATGATTAGGTTTTTCATTTTTAAATTTTTTTTTTAAATTGATGATATTCTAAATTTTACATACCTCGTCCACTCAAACTAGCAAACTAAACCAGATTTTAAACAGAAATGAATCAGGATCAGTAGTATGGTTTGCATAGATAGATTCAGGTAATTCAATGCAATGGATAGGCTATTCTTTGTAAGAAGATACAACTTCATTTAAAAAAAGAAAAAGTTTAAAACAATATAAACAAACACGACAACTTCCAACCAATAAATTAATGTAACCTAAAATATCTTTAAAATACCACAAAGATCCAGTTACTTACTCAGGGTCTACAAGTAGCTAACAAATTGTATTAAGGCGTGTTTTGGAGGGAACGATCAGACAGTCTACCATTCTGTAATATAAGTCTACAGTTTCGTGTAGCTTGTGTAACAAAGCATTAAAGAAAGGCAAATGGATCAATAATCTTACCTTTTTTTAGCTGTCTTAATTCATTCAGACACGTTTTTGCTACTTGGCTACTTGTCAAATTCTCATAAAAGTAGACTTATGTTTCGAAATCCAATTGCGAATTTCAAAGTCTTGCCTCACATGGGCCGAGACTTCACTGCTGATCAAAGCAAAAATGAAGCTGGATTTACAACTTTTCGAGGAATTAAGAAAAGCGTAAAATTGCACTGAAAAACTAAGCCTCTTGCGCGCTGTCAGGTAGCGCCATATCTGTCATAAAAATGGTGAGGGCGCGCCACCTAGCGTCACATCCGCGCACTTCAGGTTCACTGCTGTTTGGATCAACGAGCACGCTCTTTTCAGACGCACGCACGGGTTGAGGGGGAAAGTACTTTGACGGATTAAAGTTTGAGGAAAAAAGAAAGTGGTGCGTGCCGTGCCTCCCTGTGCGCGCGCCCCACTCCACGTTTGGAGATGTCGGCGCCCTCTCCGCGCTCACGAGGCCGGACGGAGGGAAACGCGCGTTGGTCTCCTGAAAGGAATTCAGCTTAAATGGATAAAAATGTTTAGGTAAGCCTTTAAAATCTTGACTTGTTAGTTGTTAAAGGTCTATGTTGTGTTTTATTTTAATGAAAGTAAAAGGCAACATTTACTGATCTTTACTCACAAGACAGTTTGGACCAACTTAAACTCTCCAAGAAGTGTAGGCTTTTCTGTGAGTTGATAACATAGAAAGTTGTTTACCTTTTCCTATGTTTTTGTGTCACTCTTTATAACTTTTTTAGCAAGGAAGTTGGAAACTATTTGCACTACGATTCAATGAAAATAACCAAGTTTAAAGATGTCCCTGCCAACAATGCCTTATCTGAAGGTCTGAACATTAAATTATGCTATTAATCTCTGTTCTGGGTAATCATGTCATTAAAAAAAAGTAGGCAGATACTTGTACATGCCTATTTACAAAACGTTTTCTTAATAGGCTAGTTATTACTTTATTTTCTGATCTACATAATAATGCTGTTTCCTCATCACAAACATACCTTGAGTTGTGTTTTGCTTCATTCACATATCTTAAACACACAAACTCTGCATATTTAGGTTGAGTTCTCTGTTCCACGTTGTGATGTCATGTTATAATCCAGGAAGATCTCTACTGTGTTTTTAAACTCCATACACCTTCACTAGAATGATTTGAATAATTTCAGTACTGGAATTTCCAATCCCTCCTAAACAAAAGGTAAGAGGTAGCTGTTAACATGAAAACTACCCATTTGTGACATCACAAGGTGGAACAGAGCATGTTGAGTTGTGGAGATGTAGACAGATTAATAATACAGGGTTTCTTAAACACGTGAATGAAACAAAACACAACACCAGGTTTTTGATGAGGGACATTATAACAGATTTAAAGCTCACAAGAGTTAGTTTTGTGTAATATAGGACCTTTAAATTGTTCTGTTGTGTTTGATGAGGTTAATTAAGTAAAGTTTGATGACATATCAGTCAGTCCCTTTACATAATTATAGAATTTAAGAAGAGAAGCATGAGAAAGTGTGATACAGCAAGTGTAACTCAGATTAATCAGATTATAGAATTACTGCATTCCTCCATCAGTGCCACAGTCGGGCCGTGGTACAGTGTTGTGACAGAGCAGCCATGTGTGCTCATTCAGTTATACAAAATTATTCATAGTGGATTTTATTTTCATTTTATTTCATTTTTATTATTTTGTTGTTTCACTTGTGATACTTTAAATACACACAAAAACAATAACAATAGAAAAGGAGCAGAAAGAAGAAAACAAATCTTATAATAGCTGCCCCTTTCTTGTCCATAAAAATACATAATGATAAAGGATGGTCTGAAACACACATTTTTAGACACTGGTTTTATGCAAAGTACAATTTTACATAATTTATTTTTTGATAATTCAATCCATATGATTTCATGCTATCACTGTAAATTGGTTTGTTTTGTTTTTTTTGTTTGGAAGTGATCTTTAAATGATAGTCCAGTGAAAGAACTCTTTTAGTCATTTCATGTGTTTTATACAGTACAAGTAGGGCCTACAGAGTACAGTGATGGACCAGGCTTTATAGATTGTAAAGTAGTAGTACTAGAAATAGTAGTTGAAGTGTTGTAGAAGTAGAAAAAGTAGTAGTAGCCAGCTCCCGCATAGACTTGTCTTAAATGTACACTATAACCTAGGTTCCGCCGCCTGCTTGTGTCCATGGAGATGTTATTGCTTTAACTTGAATATTCCACAGTATGGCATTAATTGTATCTGCCTTCATTGAGACACGCAGTTGATGCTACCTAGTCACTGGTCAGGTTTGTGGAGAAGTGACCCCCCTTTACATTATGAATGAATCTAAAAATGTTTGTTTGTTTGCAATAAAAACATGTATAATTGAATAAATGTGAACAGATAAGTTAAAGCCATACTGCGCATAATTTCAGATAACACAATAACACCTCCATAGAGACAAGCAGGTTATGGGCCACCATAAAAAAAGTTACATGGTACACCTTTCACAACTGTACCTATTACTTGTTTATTTTAAATTTTAGCATACTTTTAATTTCAGTCTTCATCATATACAGATATTGTTCTTTTAGCTATAGCTGAGTATGTGTTTGCACTGCAGTAGGATATGAAGTGAAGTAGGCTCTAAACAATGCAGCACAAACAGTGAAATGGGCAGGGCTGGTTAATGAGTGACTGGACAGGGCACAGGGCACCACCAGATGGGCTACACATGGCAACACTCCTATATGTAAACAAATACTGATTGATTGAGTACTTTTATATTGATTACTTTTTCAGACGTGACAAAACACCTGAATGAAACATGAACAAATTTATGTTGGCATGTTTGAAAGGAGTAAGGAGAAGTTATAAGTTATTTAAAAGGTCTATATTACGCTATTTTCTGATCTATGTTATAATGTTGTTTCCTCATCACAAATATACCTGGAGTTGTCTTTTGTTTCGTTCACACATGTTTAACACACAAACCCTGCATGTTTAGGCTTCTCTCAGTTCTCAGTTCTTCTCCCAAACTGAAAACACTTTATGATGTCATGTGGTAATACAGGAAGTGCTCCACTGTGTTTTTATACTCCATACACCTTCACTAGAATCATTTGGATAATTTCAGCCCTGAATTTGCCAGTCATACTGAACAAAAGGTTAAAGGTAGCTGTTAACTTGAAAACTACCGCTTCATGACTTCATCACAAGGTAAAACAGAGCATTTTGATCTTTACATGTGTGAATGAAGCAAAACAACTCCAGATATGTTTTTGAGGAGGTAACAGCATGGCTCAAAACTCAAGAGTCAATTTTATTCACCTTTAATAATAAAACATGAAAAAACAATAAAAAAAATATATAATGGAGAAAAAAAACTAAGGAGTGTCAGCGGAGTAAGAAAAAGTTTTAAGTTATTTTAATCTGCCGAAGTTCATTCTCTCCATCTACTGTTCATGGCACTAATGGCAGAAGGTAGAGTTGCATTAATGGAGAATGACTTTGTCTGCAGAGGGCAGGTTATCTTTGGTGGATGTGTCATGCGTATCTAATGACATAGGCAGACTGACAATGAGAACATATTAAAGGTGCACTGTGGACAATTTCCGGTGATAGATCGACTACACTGTCTTGTCTCCACAGCGATGTTATTACTTTTGTGTTTAATATTCCAAAATATGGCATTAAACTAAGGTGACCAGTTTATAGATCAGTAAAATATTTTTCCAGTAATAAAAACAGCTGTAACTCATTAAATGCAAGATAGGGCAGTTTAATGTCACTCTGTGGAACTTTCCAGGCAAAGACATAACTTTTCCATGAAGTCACGCAAGCAATGACCCCTCCAGAAAAGTGACATTGTGCATCTTTATCTGTTTGACTGTTTATTGTGCTGTATGACTCATATAACTACAATTTCAACATGTTTTCTGAATGATAATAATATCTTGTGCCTTGTATTTGATGACCCAATCAAATCTTCAATCTGTCTGCCCTCTCCAGATGAGTGCTTCCTGTTAAATCTGTTGCTACCGTGATTGGGGCCATTACCATGGAGACGGTGGTGATTGTGGCGATCAGCATCCTGGCGGCCATTTTCCTGGCCTCGTTCGTGGCGCTGGTTGTTGTCTGCAAACACCGCTACTGCCACCCTCATGACCTGCTGCATCAGTTCGACTCCAAGTCAGTGACCAAAGAGAAATCTATAACTAAAAATAAATCAAAACCCACAATTTATTTTAAGGTTAAAGTTTCAAAACATTAAGTGGTAAGTGTTTAGTTTTGCCATAACTGCCCTGGGATAGAGTGGTAGATGAGAGGCTGCCAATGTGTCATCTGCCCTTTGAACTACCACCATCCTCCCACTCACTCACTCCCACACCACAGCCAAATATCCATCCACAGACAAGGTGGGCGACTGCCTTCCCCAAGGAAATTCAACCACTGATCTTTAGGTTGTTGGCTAATACCACTGAGCTACCACTGAATCACTAGACAGTATGGAAGGCAATGTAACTGTCACTGTCACTGTACCTTTGGGCAAGACATGTTTGCAACAAACAAGCAATTTACAAAATGAAACATTTAAACAACAATTCTGAAAGCCTGCTGGAGTATGTTATCCCAGTGTTTGGGCGGGTTGTCCCGGATACACAATATTTACTCCTGACACAATACACAAGAGGCAGAGTAGTGGAGTGATACTACCTGAACTAGACCAGGGCTAAACGTGGACTAAACCAGAACTAGACCAGGGCTAAACATGGACTAAACCAGAACTAGACCAGGGCTAAACAAGGACTAAAGAAGGACTAAACAAGGACTAGACCAGGATTAAACCAGGGCTAAACAAGGACTAAACCAGAACTAGACCAGGGCTGAAGAAGGACTAAACAAGGACTAGACCAGAACTAGGCAAGGCAAGGCAAGTTTATTTGTATAGCACAATTCGTACACAAAGTAATTCAAAGTGCTTTACAGAATAAGAAATACATTAAAATCATAATAAAAACAAATCAAAACATAAATAATCATGAAGATTAAAATTAAAAAAGAGAGACATAAATTGGAGAGAAGAGTGCAGAATGAAAACCTTTCAGTTATATGCACAGTTAAACAGAAATGTTTTGAGTCTGGATTTAAACAGCGTCACAGAAGAGTCTGTCTCACATGTTCAGGAAGACTGTTCCAGGTTTTAGCTGCATGAACCTGAAACGCTGACTCCCCTTGTTTAGTTCTGACTCTGGGCACCAGCAGGAGGCCGGTCCCTGAGGTCCTCAGAGTGCGAGATGGTTCATATGACACTAACATGTCACAGATGTACTTTGGTGCTCGGCCATGGAGAGACTTGTACACAAGCAGAGCTGCTTTAAAGTCTATTCTCTGAGGCACAGACTTAAATAATTCTTGTTTATTCAAGAAGTAATTCTACAAAACCTAATTAAATTAAAACACTGCAGTTGAGTTCAAATATGCACAAATTGGGGACTGTCTTAATATTTTCTTGGTATTTTTCCAGGCCCACAGTTGACCTTATTGGAGCTATGGAGACTCAGAGTGAACCGTCTGAGCTGGAGTTGGATGATGTCGTAATCACAAACCCTCACATAGAAGCCATCTTGGAGAATGAAGATTGGATAGAGGACGCATCGTGAGTCAAACAATTCATTTATTTAAAAACAATCTCATTAAATTTGTTTAGCTCTGCCAAGAACTAACTCTGGACATGATTTAATCAACAGTGGCTTGGTCTCACACTGCATCTCGATTTTAAAGGTAAGGGAGTTGTTTCCGTTTTGATTGATGACTTGCATAACTTAATGCTGCTTTATGTGACTTTTCTGTTGGAGTGTTACTTGTCTCCATTGAGAGGTTAAAGTTTTGCCTGAAATATTCCACTGCATGGCATTAAATTTATGTATCTTCATGAACAAAAGGAGGGGATAGCACCAAGCCAAGTTATTGATCAGATCTGTGGAGAGGCAAGCTTACTCATGATAAGAATACAAGTTTATCAGGGTATTTTTTTAGCACTAAGACACTTCCAGGCAAAACAATAATATCTCCTCTGAGACAATCAGGTAGCAGACACACCCACAAGACAAGTTACAGAGTACACCTGTATTATTAATTTAACTTTTATTACATTTTACAGATTTGTCACACGCTAACAGAAAAGCTGGTTGCTATGACAATGGGCTCAGGATCAAAGGTCAAAGCACCAGCCAGTCTCAGTGATATTATAACTGTGGCCAAACGCATCAGTCCACGGTACATAATAATGTAATTTCTTGATCACTTTACTTACTTAATTTAGGAGTCTTATATAGGCTGTGCTTCTTATTTTCCAGAGTGGATGATGTGGTCAGGTCTATGTACCCACCGCTGGACCCAATCCTCCTGGACGCTCGGTAAATTTGTCTATGTAAATTACCATTAGCTCATTTATAGGCAGGTTGTTATAGTTACTATGCATATGTGCTGCAGACTGACGAAAAGGTAATCAAAGGGCCCATATTACACTATTTTCTGATCTATGTTAAAATGTTGTCTCCTCATCACAAACATATCCGGAGTTGTGTTTTGTTTCATTCACACATGTTTAACACACAAACCCTACATATTTAGGCTGACTTCCTCCCTCAGCCAGAAAATACTCTGTTCCACCTTGTGATGTGATGTCATGTGGTAATACAGGTAATCGTTTGGATGATTTCAGCCCTGGAATTGCCTCTCTCTGCCGAACTAAAGGTTAAAGGCAGCTGTTAACTTGAAAACATGTGTGAATTAAACAACTTGCAGTTTTATTAACAACTAACAACAACAAATTAAACAACCTTATTACCATTTTTATATTGTTATTGTAAAATAATGTGATGTGTGAGCTACTGACTCTAAGTAATTTTCCTTGTGGATCAGTAAAGTTTGTCTAAGTCTAAGTCTAACTCCAGTATGTTTTTGATGAGGTAACAACATTCTAACATGGCTTAAAGCTCACAACAGTCAATTTTGTTTAATATGGGACCTTTAATTATAGTTTTATGACACAAACTGTCACACAACACAATGAGAAAAAGTATCATCCTACCATTTGTACCCATATCTGAGTTCGAGAAGCATTCCTATAGCCCACTGACTCCCTGTTCACCCTGTATTTAGCTTGTCTGTTTCGTCTCAGTGTGGACACATGTGGGCAGCTCTGATGGGCCAGTCTGTGTCTGCATCACGTCAGCTGTCACATGAGAACTGCACCGCTCTACTTAAATACTATCATTGCTGCAGAGAGAAAGCAATTTATAGCTAAACATTTATGCTAAATAAGCTGTACAATGGCAAGAATTGTTAGGTGACTTTTATTTGTTATCACTACATCAGCACATAATATTTGTTTATGCAGTAATATAACATGTAAACAAAACTCTATAAAAACTTTAGTCCAGTTGACAGAACTGAATGTTTTTTTCCTGTAGTCCTGAAAGGTTTTAATGGAAACTGAGGCATTTCAGTTGTATTAAGATATTGGTGTGGATAGATAAATGTAGCTGCATACTTCACCATTATGTAATATGCATTTGATAATGTTTTTGAGGCTTTTATTAGGACTACACAGAGAATTCAACTTGATTAAGACAGGACTAAACCAGTACTAAAGCAGAACTACACCAGTACTAAAGCAGAACTAAACCAGGACTCAAGCAGGACTAAAGCAGGATGAAACCAGGACTAAAGCAGGACTAAATTAAGACTAAACCAGGACTAAACCAGGATGAAACCAGGACTAAACCAGGAATCAGGTCTAAACCAGTACTAAACCAGGACTAAACAAGGAATCAGCACTAAACTTGTACTAAGCCAGGATTTAACCAGGATGAAACCAGGCCTGAAGCAGGACTAAACCAGGAATCAGGATTAAACCAGGACTAAACCAGGACGGAACCAGGATTAAACCAGAACTAAACCAGGACTAAATCAGGACTATACCAGGACTAACCCAGGACCAACCCAGGATGAAACCAGGACCAAACCAGGACTAAGACAAGACTAAACCAGAACTAGAACAAGACCAGAACCAAACCAACACAAGTATGAATCCAGCCGCAACAGCCAGTTTTCACATCATCCCATTACTGAACATAGATCTCTCTAAACGTGCACTTCTTCCTTAGGGCCACTGCTCTGCTCCTCTCCGTCAGTCACTTGGTGCTGGTGACCCGAAACGCGTGCCACATGTCCGGGAGTCTGGACTGGATCGAACAATCCCTGAACGCCGCCGAGGACCACATGGTCGTGCTGAGAGAGGCTGCTCTCGCCTCGGAACCAGAGCGGGGCTTTCCTGCTCCAGAGCCACAAAGAGAACAGGCCATTTAAAACGAACGGTGCACGCTGATGTATGTACAGAGATGGAGTCCGACATTAGGGTTTACGAAAGGTGACGAGCAAACTATTGATACTTTGCAGGTGATGTTATCAATATTCCCTGGGGGTGTGAAGCTAACTGGAAGCTCTACTCTGTCTGAAGCGCTGTTATTCCAGTTAGACTTAATAAGAGCTTTGTTTTAACACAATCCGACCATAAAGAACTGATTTAGCTGGAACTACAACCATTTTTCAGACTCTCACCTTTCTGTTGAAACACCTAAACAGGACAATGGATGCTTGTATTGATCACAGGCTCCTGAAAATGTTGTATTTTTTTTCTTGGTTTGAGGTTTTTTTTTTGTCTGCTAATGTGTGCATTGTGTCATCACAGTAAATGATGAACATTAATAGAGATCCACGTAGAACACCCCCAGCTTGATGTCACTGCAAAGTATCAATTGCCTAAATGTGATATCTAGTTAAAAGGTTTTGCGATATTTACAGTATTTTGATTTGAAAAGCTTTGACTATAGTTCAGATTTAAAACAATAACACTTTGAACCCAGTTAGAAATGGCAATATCCTGAAATAGGTCAAATAATCTAGGCCTAATACAATAGATATTAAATCCAAATTAAAATAACTGTCACTATGGCAACTATAGTACTATAGTTTTGAGGGTGAAGAAATCTATAGCCAAGAACAAAACTACCCACAGTCCTAGTATCTATTAGTATTTTTGTACTTGTTCAATTGTCCAACATTTCTTTAAAAAAATGTTAAAAACAAAATTTTCTATTTAAAACCTTATAGTTATCAATTTCACACTTTTATTGAACTTGTACAGCACTGTACTTCTATTTGTTTATAGATTTTTTATTCCAGCAGGCTCATTTTACCATACGATTAACAAAAAATTTCAGGTAACCAAACTGATAGAAAGGAAGCACAAGCATTTTTTCCACAATACAAAAAGCTTTTCCTTTATATTTCTCAACTAAATGAATTATGTTTGTGCCATGGCCTTGGTCACTGCGTATCTTTTCTGGTTTAGGATCCGCTACCTACTTGTGTCCATGGAGATATTATTGCTTTGCCTGGAATGTTCCATGGTATGACATTAAGCATATCCATCTAGCATTTATTCATTACAGGTGTCTCTGTTGCTCAAAAATACCATAATTCCTTCTGTGAATAGGGGCGACTCTCCACAGATAGACACAGCAATTCAATACAAACATTTCCATAGACATAAGCAGGTAGCAGACCCTTTACTAGAAATGTTATGCAGTGCATCTTTAACAATACAATTCATTAAAAATGTGTTAAAAGTAGTGTTTTTTAAATATTGTATAACAGTAGTATTTTTGTTCAGATGGTGAGTTTTAAGTGCCTCTGTCTAGAATCTGAAACCTTTGGAAATTTCTTCTCGCAGCAGTGGTCCTAAAATCCAATCTGGGCGGTCACATGGAGGCTTAGTCAGTTAATCCATTCTGGGCAAATAACTCCCAGAAACAGCTCTGCTCCCACAGGACCAGTGACTCAGTGGACCAGGACAAGAATACATACTTTTTAAAAATAAATCTTGAGTGAAAGATTTTATGTTAAAAGTTCACCAAGATTTAAATGATAAAAGATCATTTCTAGGTTGCTAAAAAATATACAAACTGTGTTACGTTCCAAATAGGAAGTGCTCATGGGGGCACTTCTGACTCCAGTTGACTTTACACTGAAAAATTGTCTTGCCTATCAGTCGCTGTTGCAATGAGCCTCATCGTTTTGGTCTTAAAATGTTCATATTAACTCGCTCTACATGATCCTGGTGTTTCTATTTTACTATTTTTTCTGTAGATAAATTCCTAATATGTAATTCGACTCCAAATTCATTCCTATAACTGCTTGCCTCGTAAGCTTCATTTGATTGAAGCCAAATGCTGTGTGTCATGTCACACTCATACAGTCTATTATTTGACCCATCATCACTCCAGAAATGTGTAATAGTTTAGAAATAGGCATGACAAATCAATTTTACTACAAGTTCTTATACCAGATGACCTTCAAGTCTCAAAAAACTGTATTTTGATATTGTTCTGATTTGATGAGGTGCACTGTTTCTGGTGAAGGGAGGTTGTCAGCTGCTTCTCTCCATGGAGATGTTGCCTAGAATGTTCCATAGTATGGCATTACTCTTATTTATCTCTACGGAGACAGCATGTGACGCCAAAGGGCCAAGTTATATGTCAGATCTGTGGAGAGGCGAGCCCACTTACAGTAAGAAGTTTTCAGGTAAATAAAAAAAAAACGCATTGAGTAAATTTAAGATGGATACATCTAATGCCATACAGGGACAATTCCAGACAAAGCAATATAATTTCCGTGGAAACAAGCAGGTGGCAGACTCTCCTTTAGAAAAGTTACACAGTGCACCTTTAAGTCCTGATGTTTGGTCTTGGTCTAGTCCAGGTTGAGTCCCAATTTAGTACCAGTTTTGAGGTGCTGTCTGCCAGTGTGAAAGCATATTGACTTTTGACCCATTTCTGGCAACACATAGAAAAATGATCGCACCTATATTATTTAATTCACATTCAAGACCTGATTTGTTTGTACATGTTACATATTTAAACTCAACTGTTGCAAGAAGAAAAATATCTTTAATAAAACATTACAATGAGAAGGCATATGTGCTGTTGAGCTGTATCTACAAGTGGCCAGGAACAAAAAGTACATAAATAATGAAATACACCAATATTTGTTTCGTTTTTTTCACACAATCAGTGAGAAAGTCCGACTGTCACAAGGCTCTTTTATATTGCTTTAAAATGGGGAAAGCAGAATTAGCATGCTGGGTGTTACTGGAGCATGTCTACCTGCTCTCCCATGCATAGCTAATAGGACATCCCATAGGAATCTTTTGTAATGCAATGTCAATAAGTGAACTAGCTACAATATACATGGCACATCACAATGATTTGTACACTCAAGGCAAAAACGTGTGTGAAGAAACGTGATTGTAAAATACCAAAAAAAAATAGCATTCAAATATATATGGGAGAGCTTTTTTGTTGTATATTTTAGTAGGCTTTGTAAACAGTTTTTTCTTGTTACTGAAATGCATTTATTCTCATGTTTTTTTCTTTCATTAAAGGCACTGTACCTGATTTTTACTGTCTTAAAAACATGAAAAACAGAAATAATTCATTCTAAAAGGTTTGCAGTGGCCCAAAGTTAATCATTCTGAGCATCTTAATTATTCACTGTGGTGAGTTTATAAGCTATTTTCACAACCCTCAGAGACGACTGTGGAGTTTTGCCATGTAAAAGCTAGCATGCTAACACAATAAACAATAAAATGGTTTCTAAATAGATGCAGACAGTACACAGCAGACCTATTTCGACCTCAGATACATCTGAACTGGGGCAAGACATGGTTAAAAAAATCAGATGCAGGGCCTTTAATTTGTACTGACACAAGATGAAAATCTATTTCACTGGGAACAATGCAACAGAGAAACCCACACGTCCTGATGTGATAAATAAATGAGCTTTCTTTTCTTTTATTACAGTGTGTGCCGTTCTTTAATAATAGTAATAATAATTCTAACTCTCGTCTGTAGATGAGTGGAGTGGTTTTGTTTGTCTAACTCAGCAGCCCTTTGCTTTTCTTCAGATCAATTTGCTTCCAGCTCGGCAGAGACGCGTACTCATCTCTCTTCATCTCCAAAAGAGTCTGTAAGAAAATGAAATAAAGAAAGAAATGTATTTATGATTGGTTTGTCTTAAAATCTGAACTTCTGTGGGTAAAATAGTAAAGAAAATGATCTGAACTTTAACACAATCTTTTCAAAAAGAACTGAGTTAGTTGAAACTACATCAGGTTGATTTTTACTGTTAAAGAAGTTCTTCTCAAATAACATTACAGTGCCAGGCTAGCTAGCATTAACCTTAAGTTTTTTCAGTTGGTCAGTGCCTTTTTGTTGAAAATCAGACACCTAAACAGGACCATGTATTGATCACATGCTCCTGAGAATGTGTTGTTTAAATCCATTTTGTATTTTTTCTTGAGTTTTCAGACTTAAAATGTATTTGGTAGTGTTTGTTAATGTGTGCATTGTGTCACCATGGTAACTGGTGAACATTCCGCCATACACATACATGTAGAACACCCCCAGCATATCATGTATATCAAGTATCAATTGCATGTATAAGACACCTTTTAATGTACTACCAAACATTAAAGTTACATAGTGCACATTTTAAACAGTTTCACAGTGTTTTACATACTTAAATAAATCTCCTGAACACTGCCTCCTGCTGGCCAGAGTTTCTATTACACAGTTGGTTAAAGTGCTCACCTGGAAGTCTTGGTCGGACAGGTAGACCTCCAGATGCTGGGGGTCCACTCCCTCAGGTAAAGGGCTGTGACAAAGCTCCTCCAGGGGGTACTGAGTCTTCATGAGCTGAGCCAAGGCGTCCTGCACCAAAGTCAGCTTCACCCGCCCCACCTCACCCTGGAAAACACAGATAATATACACAATTAGCTAGAAATTATCAATATTTTATTTGTAATTTGACAATATTTTTTTATGTATTTGTTTATTTTTTATTGTATTATAATTACCTTTTTTGAATTTTAGGATCACTGATCATATGCATCAGTTACCTTTTTCAATTGGTGATTTTTATTAGCCATTACTATGCTATAATATTCCCTATTAACATTTCTTATTCAGTCCATCTCTTTGCCTTTGTATGTTCCACACTGTGATGTCATAACATGGCATCCTCTTTATTAAGGAGCTGAATTAAAGAATTGAACTTTCTGAAGCCGGAACATCTTAACTTAAAGTATAACTGTATGTTAATATAAACCTGGTTGATTTTATGCAATGAAAATCAAGTTGTTTTAATTAGAACATTGTTCTTACTTTCCAAACAAACAAATATATAATTAAAACTGTACTGTGTTCTGTACCTGTGTTTGGGATCCCAGGCTCCTGTCCCAGTTTGGAAACACATTGGTGAAAGTAAGCGGTTCAGTCCCTTCATAGATGAAATATGCCTGGGGCGGGCGTCTTGGATTCATTTCTGATTACAAATAAAATAAACAAATAATACTAAATCTATTTTCATACAAATAGCTATTCATTTCCATGGACACTGTACCTTTGCAGTATTGCAGGGCTGTTTGCATTGCACACCGCCGCTCATTGTGCTCAGGCTGCCCTCTCTGCCACAGGTAAACCTCCAGACGATTATCAAGGAGGAACAAAGCTAAAAACAAAGATTACATAAAAATAAATAAGATTAGAGAGGAGATTTTGACTTTAAATAGTAAGTGTTGGAGTATTATGGCTTCAAGATTAATGCCAATTTGAATAGATGCAAATCACTGTAAGTACCAAAATCTCCTCCACAAACAACAAAATATTCAGTCTTATTCTGCATAAAAACTGCTAACCCAGTATTTATATTTGATATTTTTTCCAAACTGTTTAGTCTGACAACTAGGTTTAAAATACTAGTATTGTATGGACTCAGATTAAAAGAGGGTTTGAAGCCATCATAGTAGTTTTCAAGTTCCAGATCTAAAATTATCCAGCTGATTCTAGTGAAGGAGTTTAAAAACACTTTCTGTATTACCACATGACATCACAAGGTGGAACAGGGTGTTTTTCATTTGAAAGAAGAACTCAGCTTAAATATGAAGGGTTTGTGAATGCGAATTATTATTTATAAATTCTTATTATTATTTCTTGCTCTTGGTTAATATATTGTAATGTGTGGGCTGTTGGCTCCAAGTAATTTCCCTTATGGATCAATAAGTCTAAACCTTAAACATCTGTGTTATACAGTGTGTGTTTGGTTACCAGGCTGTGGGGCAGAGTAGAGAGTTTCCTGGACAAAGGGCATCGCCATGACGACCCCTGGCATCCTGCTCGGACTCTGAAGCTCTTCACCCTTAAAACCCCCCGAGGATGCCCCCAAGTGGAAGAGGCGGGGAGTGAAGTTATATTTGCCTGGATCTAATAACACACAAACAAGCAGATGGAGAACAGGGAGATAGGTGAGGGGAAAAGAGTTTGTGCTTTGTGGTTAGTTCATGATACATACACTGCAAAAAGCAACATCTAGTTAAGTTAAAATGACTTAAAGGTGCACTATGTAACTTTTTGGTTGAGGATCCGTCACCTGCTTGTTTCTATGGATATGTTATTGCTCAGCCTAGAATGTTCCACAATATGACTTTAAACAGTTCTGCCTTACTTTTATTCAATTACAAGTGGTTTTTAGCTCAAAAATACCTAGAGAAACAGGCTTTCTGACTGTGAGCAGGGTTGCCTCTCCACAGATCTGACCTGTAACTTGGTCTGGTTTGATCTCCATGAAGATAGAAAGGTTTAATACAATACTGTGAAACATTCCAGGCTTTTGAAGAACCCTCCACTAGAAAAATTACACAATGCACTTTAAGAACATTTTACTTTATTTGAGTAGATTCAACTTGACAAGTAAACTTATCTAACAATGGAAAAAGTGTGTTTTTCTTAATTCAAGCAACATTTGAGTTTGTTTCTTATTTCAGGTGTAAATCATTGTTGTTTTTCTTATTGTAAGTGTTGCAAGATGTATTTTCATATCTTAAGAACAAAAAGTATTTTTTACTCAAATTATGATAAAACCTTCTTAATTCAAGTAATCTGAACTTAAAATTTTTGCAGCGTAGCATACAAAAAATATATATATTTGTAATAAGATTCAGACTTTGATTTAATTTGAAGTTTTGACTGAATGTATAAATGTATTAAACTTAAATATTTGATTTAAATCTATTCTTCACTGGTCTTGAGAGTCTGTTTTGTTACCAAGAGAAGTCCAAGCAAAGTTCAAACTCTATTAGGAAATAAACCACTTGCAGTAAATTTGGTTTGAGAATAAAATATACTGGCCAGACAGAACAATCGATTTTGTCTTTATCTTTATGTTCTTCCAATATAAAAGTAAAATTACATTTCCCAAGTTTGTTCCATCTGAATCTCCATCTGCAACAAACCCACTAGTACTAGATTACTAGTATATTTTGTATTGTGTTTTTTTAAAATATCCACACATATTAAAGACATGTGTTCTTCAAGACATTTTTGAGCAATAAAAGCACCTGTAACTGAATAAATTACAGTGCTTTTAAGGCTTTAGTAGTTTATTTATTCTTCTAACTTAATAAGACTTGATAAAAACATTTCAAATAAAACTATGACCAAAGGGGTTAGACTGGAGTGAAACCACTTATGAATGCCTAATCCTATTTACAAATTATGACGTCAAGCATACAGCTATCAGTAACAACAAACTTAATAGAAAACACAAAGAAAAACGTAATAACATCTCCATGGAAACAAGCAGGTGACATACCCTCAACCAACAAAGTTACATAGTGCACCTTTACTACATGTTTCGTAAGACTTCATAGCTGTCAGCCTTTGGTAATTTCTGCCAAATAGTTGATCAGTTTTACCTTGTAGCATGCAGTCATAAGCCTTTCGGTCCATGTGTCCAAGTGCAGCCCAAAATTCTGCAGGTTCAGATCCTTCCTCCACTGTTTGCACCCTCAACTGGCTCCCTCGGCTCAACCCCAGCTCAGGAGGGCTCCTGCAGTAGTGTGCAAAAACAAATTTAAGACAAATGTAAATTTTGAAATCAGCTTTAAAATTAAGTATGGTTTGGACCTAACCATTGAATAGAGAAAAGGAGCAAATTTGTAGGGCTAATTTAGGGCACATTCACACGTGTCACACTGGTTTGGTCCTAGTTTGGGTCCAGTTAGATAATGTATGCAGATGTAGATGTAATTTGGTCCTGTCTTGGCTTAGTCTTGGTTTAGTTCGTAGCTTGATCCCAGTTTAATGTGGTAGCTGTCCAACATCCTTAATTTCCTGAACGACCCCAACATCTATCACCACCTTGCATCATATATAGAGAAAGGACTAGATAATGTGAGCACCATTTGTCATTATGAGATCATTTGATTAGATAAAAGGCAGTTGTGGCTACATAATTATCTTACCACACAGTATGGGGAGTGAATGAATAATGCATGACAATGTTAAGTAACTATGTTAAAATTCTGCATTATTATTTTTCTATATCTTTTGTTTTGGGTAACACTTAATAATTGCACCTCAATTAATAATAAAGCATCAAGAAATATTTAATTCATAATGATCTAATAGTGTACCAAGGATTTAGGCATATGTATTTACTTAGTTAAGGTGTTTTAATTAAGTAGATGTTAAGCCTCAGTTGTTCTTAATAAACCATTTGTTCAATATTAAACTATTTTCTGATCTATGTTATAATGTTGTTTCCAATGATGTTGTCAGACTAATAATATGCTGGGTATGTTTTTGAGGAGCTAACAACATTATAACATGGCTTAATGCTCACAAGAGTCAATTTTGTGTAATTTAGGACCTGTAAGGCTGTAAATAGTGAAGTAATTATAAAAAGTTACATGTTTTTGGTCAATCTTTCTTGGGTAGATTGCGTGGAACCAAACATTACTAACTAAGTTTTAACTAACTAAATATTTGTGTATCCCCAGGAGGTTGAGTCAAATGTATTAGAGAGGATGCTTATTGCACTGCATTTTACAATTTAGAGCAGTTTGCACTTTGCAGGTCTTACATCTGAGTTAGCCGCTCCATTGTCCTCCTGGTGACCTCTCTGGTGCTGGCCTGAGCTTTGCAGCCGGTCCATTGATATACTACCCCCTGCTGACTGTGGAGCAGAACTACAGAGCCCCTGGATCTGAGTCCAGCGCAGCAGCAGTCCACCTCCGTCAGTGAGGCCTCCTCTGGCAGCTCCCCTCTCACAACAAACAGACGCCAATCTCCTATAAATAACAGTAACATAGAACAGACACATATATGGTAGCTATATATCCAGACCTGGTTAATTCCTGGTTTAAAACTTGTGTAGTCTTTATTTTTAGACCTGCTTTCAGTCCTTTTGGTACAGAACAACAGTAAAGGTCCCAGCAAAATATTTTGCCCTAGCTTTTACTTCACTTGGGAGTAGTTAGTAGCAGTAGTAGCAGTAGTACCAGTAGTAGGAGTAGAAGGAGTAGCAGTAGTGGTAGTCACTTCATGGTGGCAAAAACATTTCAGAGGGAGTAAAATATGGCAATGATATTGGAAAGCAACCAAACTTTGAGTATAACTTTATTTTTCTGCACTTTTGTAGTTTATTTTCTCCCTTTCTCCTCATTTTATCCTATCTATATTGTCCTGGTCTAATAATAATGTGGTATATTGTACAGGAAAAAACATGATTGTACCTGTTCTGGAGGAGGCTTCTTCTCGAGTGCCTTTGTGAATGACCAGACCTCCTTTAAACAGCTGCAGGAAACACGGGGGCTCTCTTCCCTGAGGCACCACAACCTTTCAAAAATACATTTCACAATGTCATTATATCTTTGATGTTTGTAATAATATAATATCTATATTTTTTGTTAGCATATACCAATATCTCCAATCGAACATTCTTAACTCTCACATGAGCAATAATTATTCAAAAGGAACATTAAACAGGACTGATGAAATAAGGAAAAAGTATCATTTGATTTCCTCCCCTCACCTGTGCTGCCTCCTGGTGGTTGGTCCCGATGGCAAGGAAAGCAGCAGTGTCTCTCCCTGTGACGCTGGAGTGACGGCCACGCCACAAAAAGAACGCTGTGTTTTCCTTCAAACCGGAGTCCAAACCGTTTAATTTATCTGTGAATCAGACAAAAAATGTTTCAATGAAAGGTTCAGTGGGTTTTTAACATGGACACAAATACTTTTACTTTTTATATAGATCCTATTTTTTAAATATTGTTAATGGTAAACGCCGATATTTATCTAAAATGGCATTGACCTGTCCTGCCCTTGTCCTGTTCAAAACTGCAGAATTGATTAGCCATGCTTCTTCATAATGGCATAGCAAGCAGCAAATTTTGAGTGTTAAATGTCTAGTCATCATAAGTAAATATAGACCAGAGTTCATAAAATTAGATTTTTCATTATATCTCCTTTATAACTCACCAGTGCAGTTGAATGTGTAAGTCCAGCGGATCACATAGGACTCCCCCTCATGTAGCTGTCCCGTGCACTCCACAGGGACTTCAGTATCGTCAAACTCCTGAACGAGCCATGTGTCCACAGCCAAAGTGTTGAGCTCCGCTTGCTGCCCGTCATCCAGAGAGATGACCCCATGACCCCTCTGCACGTCCACGCCGCCCAGAACGCTGTGCACCACCACGTCTTCCTCTGCGGACTGTCCCGAGACTAGAGCTTTAGCATCACACGGGCTGAGGGGGTCTGAGGAGGGGGGCTGTGACTGGGAGAAAAGACGATTCAGAAAAAAAAAACAACTTTCGAATACAGGACTTCATAAATGAATGTATATTAATATTGCCATGAAGTAATACTATGATGTAAAAATTTTCTAATTCCAGTCTGAAGGTAAGGTCGTAAAGTACACTTTATTGATCCCACGTGAGGAGTCAATCAATCAATTCATTCTTTACATTTGACCCGTCCTTCAACCAGTACTACTAGAGCAACCTGTCAGGAGCAGTGAGCTACCGCCATACAGTACTCTGAGACCTATCTTCAGATCTTGAGCTAGACTTGATCAGGATTGTTGGAGGATCTGGCCTACTGTGAGTGCTTTGGGTTGGTAGTCTTGAGCTACAGTATATTAGGACTAAACAACTGCAATACTGAGCAATCTTCAAGTGATGCAGAATGACAACTTTCTTTTTTTATAATTAGAATATAAATGTTTTGTAACCTCAACTTGGAAGTATGAAAAGTAACAAAAGTCAATTTGATCCTAGCAGCTTCAAAACAAAAAGGTACTACCTTGCCTATAATTGCTCTCCATTGCATTAGCAGGTTAAAGTGTAAAGTGTAATAAACAAGTGTAGTTTTTATGTATGCACCTGCGTTTCATTTGTCACTGGTGCAGGGGCTGGCGCAGGGGCTGGCGCAGGAGCAGGTGCAGGGGCTGGCGCAGGAGCAGGTGCAGAGGCAGGGGCAAGTACATGGGCAGGTAAAGGGGCAGTTTTGACTCCACTCCTGGTCCAGTCCAGAAACTTCTCCCTGAACAAAGAGGTCTCACTGTGTTGGGACATGAGGCTGAACAGGGCCCATCCAGGACGCCCCTCCCCCCTCCTGAGGACACAAGAGAGGTTATGGTTAATAGCTCTGTATTCACTAGGCCTATTCATATGAATAACAGATACAAACTTCACAATCTCTTACATCAGCACAAAAAAAGTCAAATATTTTTTTTCCCAGTAGCTTTAGAAAGTGGTGGCAATATTCAACCTCAAAAATGTGATTGATAAGATCAGTAAAAGGGATTGAAGCCTGAAATTATGACATCATCAAATATTAGAAAGTGAGTGGAGCCTATTAACATGTCTGTGTTTGCATCTACACAAACCTGACTCTTTCTGAGCTTGTTTCCATAGAAATGTTGTTCCTTTGGCTATATTATTCCATAGTATGGCATAAAATGTATCTAACTCCATAGAGAATGTTTTGAAGTTTGGCATTTTATTTCCATGGAATCATGCAGATGACATGTCACCAGTAGAAAGTTACATACTGCACTTTTAATCCTTAGTCCTTGTTCAACATTATAGCAGATATACTCACAGCTGCACAGTGGGGTTGCTCTGTGTAGGGTCCAGGGGGTTGACTCGACAGTTGCTGTAGTCGTATGGCCCTGCCCACACCTGCTGAGCCAACTGTAAAGCCACACCCCTCTTGCTCTGGGACACGCCCTCCCCCAGCCATAGGTAGACCTCACTTCCAAAGTCAAACACCAGAGTCTGAAAACAAATGAGATGGAAAATCTGTTCATAAAGTGTTTTTAAATTTTTATGGTGGATGGAGCAGTCTGACACTGTAAAGCTTGGGTACCCAAAATTTTGACCAAATTAGAACAGTGTATACAGTACTGTCTGCATCTAGTCATGAAGTACTTTCAGTACAGAAATAAGAGCAGAAACCAATGCTTGGGTTGTGTGTGCTTTGCCATCTAAAAAAATTTCAAAACATTTTTGCATGTGGAAATTACCAATGTGGTAGATGGTTTGAGAGACTTAGATAAAGTTAGACAAATTTAAATTTCTACTTCCTCCTTCTGTGGTGTGAAAATCATGTTATCCCAGCTTTAATATGGCTGCATCTCAATATGTCATATGTTTAATGTAGCACTTTAAGTATCACAAGGACCAAGACTTTTGTACAGTTCCAAGTCTGTCTTATTTGGGTTTTCATCGAAACATTTGCAAGTCAAATACCTGCCTAATATGAATACATTTCATGAGGATAAATATGCATTTTTCATATACTGTCACATTCCTACATTGTCACACTTATATCTATCTACTTACTTTTGAATGCTGTGTAAAAATCATGAGATCCTGGTCATACCTCACTGGAGTGGAGCAGGGACACAGAGGGGACACATGCCCAGGCCTCTTCATGAGGCACCAGTCTGTCCTCTATCAGACGATACACACAGTTTGACTCAGTCACTCCTCTCTCAAACTGCTCATCCTCTTCCACCGCACCAGCTCCTGAAAAAGATAAGACTTAAGTTAAATAAAATATTTTCTCTTTTGAAACTGGGAAAATAGTTCTCAAAATATTACATATAACAGGAAGGTGAAACCCATGAGTAGCTGCTTGAGTTAGTATGAAACTTTTACGTTTACCATTACCCACCCAGTCCAAACGGTAGTGGGGTTGTTCCATAGCTTTTGTATTTATTTTCAACTATCATGATGGATTTATCCTCAAATGTTTTTCTTGTAACCCTCATCTCTATTTAAAAAACATGTAAAACATACAAATACATGTGCATATATTTGTGTCCTCACCTCTGTACTGTGTGCGTCCTCCCAACAGGCTCCAGAAGTCTGCTCCCAGGGCGCTGTCCGCGTTCAGTCCCTCCTCCAGATGCACGACCTGGGACGCCCCACAGCCCAAGTCCCCCTGACTCTGAACCAGGAGGGCCAGATCATGGGCCTATCAAAAGAATGGGAAATTTAAGAAAAGAATCCACTACCACCACACTAATATGTGGAGAAAACCACCTTGTAAAGTTATTTCAAGTAAATTTTTCAATGTATTTTACTATTTAATCCAATCAATGTAATTCTTTCTATTTTCTAAGCTAACTTTTAAATAAACTTAATTTTAAATACAAACTATTTACTTAATTTACTTTAGTTTTAAATGAATCCTAATTTTACAGTTGTTTGGTGTAATGTTGGATTAATTCACTCCATTTTGTATAAAAATAAGTTTGTGCATTTTGCCTTTGGATCTTATAATGTAATTCTGACACTTTTCTGTTTTTCATAGCATGTAAATAAAAAATACTGTATTATGGATTTATTTAGAAGCATTATAAAACAATATAGTGTTACCTTGGCTTTCTCTTGCTCATTGGCAAACTCTCCACTCCACACGATGCAGTGCTCCGGAGTGACCAGCAGGTAGCAGTCTCCACTATTGAGAGACCTGACAGAGGGCTCCACCAGTCTGACCTGAACATGCCGCCTTCCTGTCATCAAATTATAACTATTGAATACAAAACATTGACTTATTTACACTAAAATAAACAGTGAAGTAAAGCAGATTGTGACCTTTTAAGAGAATAAGCATTAGGTTTTTATAGGGCACACGGGAGACATCTTCACATCGAGAGGCTTGTGAGTGACTCGAACAGTTCTTTGATTCTGCAACACAAAAAATAAACATAATTACTTAAATATTAAGAAAACAGCAAAACATATGACAAAAAAGCAAAACATCTGCCCAGATTACTTTTTCTGGGTAAAACCTAATTGTAATTCAGGTCATTTTTTTTATTTATTTACTGAAACACTACTAGCTACAAATTCATGATCTGTGTCTGTGTGTTATTGCTGCCCTATTTGTTATTTTGTATTTTAGTTGTTATATATTGACATTTTTGGTGCAATTATGACAACTTTTCACTGAATTTAAACTACCAAATGTGTAAAGTCCAGTTAGTTATAACTCACTCTGTTGAGCCTGCAGCCTCTCCTCGGCAGACTCTCCCATAAAGTCTGACTGGAGATCTTCTCTGGCGGCGAGTGCTCGGAGCGGGTTCCTGGAGCCCTGAGTGCGGCGGGACGGGCGCACAGAGCGTCTGTGCTCTGCTACCGCCGAGCTCAGGCTGAAAATACAGAGACACTTTTAAATGGAAAAGTTAATAAAAATACCCAACAGTGTAACAAAGATTTGTGTTTTGTTTGCTCCATTTTTTGGGCATTTGAACAGAGTGTATGATTTGATATGAACGTATACCACACACATGTTCCTGAGAGATTTGAACAGTTGATGGTCAAGGTAGCGATAGTGACAGTTACTTGTTTCTATTGAAATGTTATTGCTTTACCCTCTGTATTCCAGCGTATGGCATTAAACTTTTGATTCTCCATAGAAACAAGCAGGCGATGCCACAATGCAATTTATATGTGAAGAGGTGATCCCACTCACAATAAAAAATCCACGTTTTAAAATCTATTTTTAAGCAATAAAAACATATAAGTTTAATACTATATTGTGGAACATTACAGGCAAAACAATAGCATCTCCATGGTAGAAGCCCCCAACACTAAATGTTACACAGTGCTCCTTTAAAATGCATTATTTTAGTAAATCCCTGGACTTTAACCATACTAATCAGACTAGAAATGGTTGTAGCTGATTCTTCTTACTTATGTTAACCTTCAACCCACAATTTTTCCACGCAGATATATAAAACTTCCTGATATCTCACACTCACTTCATTGCTGATCATATTGCTTAAATGACAAAAATGTAAAACAAAAAATGAAACTAAAAATGAACCAGGTCTAAACTAGCCCCTGATACAGCATTAAAAATAATATATATAAAACTCTAATTCTAACACCAGTCAATTAGAATTCACTCAAAACAGATGTGCGTCTCACGTGGGGGTGTTGGTCTGACAGAACAGGTCCTGTGAGTCTGAGGCGGAGGAGTCTCTTGGAGGGGGAGCACAGGGGAGGGAAGGGGGCTGGTCGCCATGAAACCCTCCATCAGAGGGGCGTGGTTCACAGGTGGTCGACATCTCCCTCACCTCCTCAGGGGCAGCTGTGTCTTTGGGTAAACATGCTTCAAATTCTGCATCTGAAAATGTATGAAATGCATAACAAAAAAGCATTTTAGAAATTATTTTAGCATAATACTATAAAATATTACAAGAGTGTAGACATAATCAAGTAGGCCTCCACTGTTTTGTATTTTGTAGTAGTTGGAGAAAAAGTTGTACTATTATTGCAAGTACAAAAAACTGTCACAAGACAAGTTTTATATTAAATGACACGTAATTAATTGAAAATATAATCAGAATTACAAAAAAAGTTTTATTACCATTGTTAGTTTGCAAAATTCACAAATTATAGACTTGCTGTGGTGATATGATGCAACATAAAACAAAGAATAATAAAACTGAAGTCTGAACTATGATAAAATAAGGTATGCAAAAATATGTGTTCTTCTTTCTTTATTTTGGCCAAATGGTTTCAGTATTCAAGACATTAAGCAGTTTAAAATAGAGGTGAAGAGCAGGGAGATGCATTTCATAGCTTGTCAGAACCAGGAATTGATCTTCCAAGGTTTAGCCCAGCACCAAACCTGACATGTATGCATATACAAGTAAAAAGGCTTTTTCCAGGATTAAATGCAAAGAGTTACTATATTGAAACTGGTACCAAATAAAGCAGATTATTTTGTATGAGTTCACCTCTTTCATCCCTCTGTTCCTCCACTGGAGACCCTGCACTCCTCTTCTGCTCACGTGTTACTTCAGGCTTTGCACCATTGGACTCCTCATCGCTCCCCTAAAATGGGACAACGACAAAAAATAAATAAATCTTAAATCAATGTCTTAACTCCATATATAGAAAAAATATAGTATAACATAAGAGTTAACAGCACTAGGGTTATTAAGATAATTTACCTTCTTTCTCCACAGAGGCTGAGAAGAGGAATTTGTGCTGGTGATGCCACCTCCTGGGCCTCAAAAGACTGACTTTTCTGAGGGTACATGAAATAATACACATAATATTACATATTTAAGTATTGCAAACACAGAGTCTTATACACAGATGATGCAGAAATAAAGGTATTCACTGTGCATTGACAAAAAAGGAGACATTTTGAAGATTTATTCCAAAACAAAACAACAAAAACAGTGCAATTGCTGTTTGTAATCACAGTAATTTAAAAATAAAGCATTCATTATCACATGTATGGTCCAATAGATGTATCAGGATGTACATACATATTTGGCACATATAAATACATTTAAATATGGATTAAATAATTATTTATTGAATTTTCAGTGAAATCCACATATTCATATACAGCATATTCAATTAATATTTTGTAGAGACATCACGCTGGAGGTGTTCTACATGTATCTCTATGGTGGAATGGAATAGTGCCACAATGCACACATTAGCAAACATTGCCAAAAAGTTTTAAGATTGACTGAAAACTCAAGAAAAAATACAAAATGGATTTAAACAACATATTTTGAAGAGTCTGTGATCAATACGAGTGTTCATGGTCCTGTTTAGGTGTTTAACTTTCACCAAAATGTGAGAGTGACTAACTGAAAAAACTGTGATTGTAATTTTAGTATGATGTATGAGAGACTTGTTTCGGAGCACAGATCAGCTCACCTGTTGTAGTTCTAGCTAAATCAGTTCTTTATGGTCAGATTGTGTTAAAAATAAAGCCTCAGACAGAGAAGAGCCTACAGTTAGCATCACACCCCCAAGAGATGTTGATGATATCAGCTGCAAACATTACAAATTCTAATATAAATACATAATTCTTTTTATAACCATAACTTTATTTAGAAATTGATGTATCTTAATTTGCACATTATTTGTTGTTTTGTACTGTTATATTGATCAGTCTCAGTTCAAGATAAACAGCAGTTGTCACAATATTTTTTATTTACATGTGCCGCACTGTGCATCATATGCACTTTCAATGCAAAGTGAATACAAAAACAACACAGGAACACAGGTATTCAATAATGTAATGGTTAATGCAATGGAGCGATGAGTTTAGTAGAGGAGAGAAATGAAATAAGCCGAGATGTATGACTTTAGAGAAGGACTGGGGAAATAAAAGTCCTTAAATTCACACACTTTTAAAGGTACACTGCTTAATTTTTTGAGGAGGGTCCACTGCCTGCTTGTCTCCATGGATATGTCAATTTGCCTGTAAACAGTAAGGCATTAAATATTTATCTAGCATTGTTTGCCATTATAGATGTTTCTATTAGTCAAAAATACCTTGAAAACATCCATCTTCAGAGTGCATGAGTTTGCTCTCCACAGATGTGACCGGTAATAACTTGTCCTGATGGCACCAACCACTTGTTCACACGGAGATGTTATTTTTTAATGCTGTACTTTATGGAAACAAACATGTAGTGGACCCCCCCACTAGAAAAGTTACGCAGCGCACCTTTAACTGTATCGTGTCAAACTCACACTTAGATATGTTCAAATATTTTCACTGCACAAAATTCGCCAAAAAACAGCCGTGCAGTTACCTGGTTGAAATACATAATGTACTGAGGCCTACTGCTAGAAAACACAGAGGCAAAGACGGGGCCCTGGGAGAGAGAGACAGTTCAGAGGAGAGAGAGAGGAGGGGGGGTGCTAAAGCGTGATGTGATTTTGTATGATATGAAGGGAACCCATGCATTTTAAGGAGTTGGTACAGCCAAACTTACCCAGGACTGAGGAGTGTCACTGCTGTCGCCTTGTGCAATGTCTGAGTCGTCCTACAGAGGGCAGCAGAGAGGAGAGGGAAAGTTAAAGGTAATGGCAGTAACACGTGATCTTCCTGGTTAAAGAAATACAATCACAATTCCACCTGGGATGTTAGTCGCTGTCATATACTGAGGAAGAACATACATCATATTTATTGTAAACAGGTTTTAGTCAGCATCTGGCAATCCAACAACAGCTTATTTTGCTTTTTGAGTGAATCATTGGTGTAAGGCATAAGAAAATTTGCATTGTCTTTATCAAATCATAACATATTTGCTATTAAAAAAAAGGTTTGAAAATGCTGACTTTTTATCTTGGGACGTAGAAGTTTCCGAAATATTAAAACTGCACCATGTAACCCGTTTGCCTCCTTGGTTATTGCTTTGCATGTCACGTTCTACAGTATGGCATGAAACTCATCTATTTCCATGGAGACAATCAGGTAGCCCCACCTGGCCAAGATATTGGTCAGATCTGTGGAGAGATATTTTAGCAATAAACACCTATAATGTAAAGCTGTCAATCAAACCTGTTGCTAATGCTATCGGGAGCAACTTTGGTGAAAGAAGGCACCTGATTTGTTTGCTATTAATATTGAAGGACAAAACTGCGAAATACAAACTCTGGGATCATGTACAGTGGGTTAATACGGACATTTATAGATCAAAATGACGAGACTCACAGCAGCGTTTACAGAGAGACGGGCAACAGCTTTTTAATAGAAAGTGAATTGGAGCCAGTCGATCCTCCCATGCTCACTTCCTATTTGGAACGTGGCAGTCAGTGTGTTAGCTATGTTCATTTATATATACAGTTGATGGTGCCTCCAGAAAATTTACAAGTTACAAACAACTACAAGGCCCTACACATCCCATTATCAACAAAGGTATTTCACTATAGTTGTCATATTTAGCTGAAATTAATTTGTGTATTAATTTACCATATTTCGTTTGTATTAAATGTCTCTCAGCAGGCAACACCGTGAATGACACCCCAGTTAATCCAGTAATATCCTGTAATAATTCACATGCATAGCTCATACATGTTGTCACCATGGTGCACCCTATTCCAAAAGGTCACGAAGGGGTTAGATTTTTACCACCTGAATAATCAGTTTGTTTACATTCCTCCTCTCGTATCCACGTACATAAACACTGCGTAGTCCTAGTAACATAAGTCTGATCTCAAGACATTTAGCACATACCAAAAGTAGCCATGGGATGTTATATCTGGTTTCACTGAAGCAACCAAAGTCCAAATCTAACCACAGGCATCTTCTCTCTCAGGCAGCGAGAGCAGTTAGCAAACCCTGTGACCTCTCAACTTATGCAACAACTTTATTTTAATAACGCGGATTAATGTACGGTAACATCAACAGTGTAAAACTGATTGACGTTAAAGGTACATTGCATAACTTTTCTTGGAGGGTGCCACAGCTGCTTGTCTCCATGGAGATGTTATTTCTTTGTTTGGTATATTAAACACTATGGCTTTAGACTGATCTATTTTGTATTTATTCACTTACAGGTGATTTTATTGCATTTTTACAGTCGCCTATCCACAGATCTGAACCTGTAACTTTGCCAGATAGTGTCACCTGCTTTTCATGGATTTGGATACTGTGTCGAACATTCAAGTCAAATCAATAACATCTCCATGGAGACAAGCCACTGGGAAACCCCACCAGAAAGGTTACATATTGCACCTTTAAATATTTGTTGTTAATACTGTAATGCTTTTTTAAAACTCTTTTTGGGCTCAATTTTGGTTATATTCTTCTTTATTAAAATTAAACTGCTATAAATGTATCATTGATTTAACAAATGTTTTTTTTTTTTTTTTTTTTTTTTTCACATTTTAGAATCCAACTACAAGGGAAGAAATGTATAGGCAGGGCATCTGACATAAAACCAAAGCTAAATTGTATTCTATGCAAGAGAGATGAGTCCACTACTTCTTTGCTGCTGACCTTTGACCTTTAACCTTGGCACCTAAACTGACAGTATGAAAAAATACAGCCCCCAAATGCAACTCCACAGACGAAAGATCATGTCAAACACACAACAGCTGAACCTGGGATCAACAAACCACTTAACTTAATTGGAGTTTGGATACACTTCAAACATGGATTTTCAAGGAGGAATATATAGTGAAGGATTGACAGGCATGCAGTGATGAGTTTATTGAATCTTTTGTTGAATCTACTTGAGCCAGATTAAGTTAAAAATAAACCAACAACCACTCTTGACAAATCAAAGACTATACATGTAGTTTTGTTTATTTTATATTATGCCAATTGATCCCATTTTAGTGGAGAGAACAATGCAAAATGTCTTAAAAAAAAAGCTAAAAACATTCATAACTCAAACTCCATAAAACTGTAAACAACTCACTCTTATGTAACAGATAACCCTACATCCTGACAGTCGATATTTCATCTTTGCACTGTTTCTCCTTATGACCTCTTGTATATAGTCAAGATATATTTACTGTGTTTCTATATTCTTGTTTTCTTCTACATATACAATACTTATTTGACACCAGTCTCTTACTATTTTTGTTACTTATTTTGAATGTATTATTACCATTTATATTTTTGCTCTTAGGTATTATAATATATTGTGATGCTACTGTGTCCAAATCATTTCTCTCTAGATCAATAAAGTTTAAGTCAAAGGCTGATAAGTAAAGTAGAGTCTACGTCTAAGTTTTCTTACCTTAGTCCTGGTGCCATTGGTGACCTGTTTTGGTTGAGTGCTGCTGTCATGTTTTGGAGCTTGTCCTCTTGATGTTTCTCTATTCCTCACACTGCTGTCATGGTCATTCCTCCTGAAAATATATAAGATGAAGTATTAGGTACAAAAGTGCAAACAGTGTCCCTGTGTTCAATAATGGTCAGATTCAGCTTTATTTTGTGATTTATGAATAATGTCTGTTCACTTGGGTCATGAACATTTGTGACTTTTAAAATATGAGTCCTCAGAAAAAAAGTCTGGGAAACACTGCCTTAAACTACCCGGTTTATAACTAAAATAGTATATTACAGTATAGAATAATATATTACAGTACTGAAATTTATAGTAATTCCTTAAGCAGTAGCCTTATTTGTGTACATTAGTGTGTTAAAGGTTACAATCATAATGTAGTTATGTGTCTGCATGTACAAATACAAATACAAATTTCAAATACAGGCATAACAGTTTACAATAGCATAAAAAGAGAGAGTCAACTTGACAGGTACTAAGAATGAATGTCAATAAACAGTACATAAACTTTTTAATTAGTATATGCAAAATTAGAAAACGTTATAGCTAGACGACATTAAACTACTCTAAATACTACTCTGACTACAGCTGTATTGTGAACTATATACTGTATATATATACTCTTTCTTGGTATTTTCTTGGTGTTTTCTACACAGACTTGTTCACTCACTGGACAGGAGAGGCACCGTGTCTCTCAGTTTGAGTCACTTCCTGGTTTGTCTCAGGTCTTGTTGGTGTACAGGCGATTGTTTCTCTTCGGCCCCGCCCACGCTGTCGCCATGGAACTCTACTCGGAGATGCCCCGTCCACGCTCGCCCCCTGCTGCAGTGATGTCATTTCCTGTCTCTCCTCTTTCCTCATCATAACATCAGTGTCACCGCCATTTTGCTCAGGTATAACAGGCGTGTCGTTATGGCTACAGCTGCTAGTCCTGGACCAATCAGATCCTCCAGAGCGACTTTTCTTTAAGATGCTCCTCAAAGCTGGTTCAGACTCAGTGCGGGGTAGTTGAGGCAATTGGGGCAGTTGGTTTGGTGGAGTAGAAAAGCATTCAGAGCTCGGGTCCAGTTTTGGCTGTGACAGGCGGACCTCGCTGGGTTTGAGGTTGATGGACAGAGCCTGCTGTCTGTCTGAGAGATGAGGAGCCAGGGAGAAAGCAGGGAGCTGCACTGGGCCTTTCTGGAGCTAAAGGGAGAAAGATAGTTCATTACTATTTAAATTTGCTTGACTTTTTTAAAAGCATAATTATTATATGAAATTTAAGAGACTTTGTATCTCCAACACAGCCAGAGTCCAAAGATTTACCGCAACCCTATGCCCATTTTATAACTAACATTTACTAAACCAAAGATTTGGTTCTGTGACTGTCCAGTTAATGGGACACCTGCACCACTGGCAATGTTTTAAAGAACTGTAATAAAATCAACATCAACATCAAAACTCTAAATTCAGAACTAATCCAGAACCAAACCAGATCTCCTACAGGTACTACAGAACTAAAATGGGCTCAAACAAGGACCCAACATGGGCAAGTAAGAAACATAAGCGGTAGTTAGTAGTAGCAGTTTATTTTCTTCATTCATTAACTGAATGGATTAATAGAAACATTTCACACAAAATTAAAGTGAAACCACTTATGAACCTAACCCTATTTACAAATCATGTTGCCAAGAATATGGCAAGCAACAGGCAACAAGCGTTACTGCTCACCCCTTCACATCATACAGTAACAGTATACATTATTTTACACTGAAATATGACTGCATGGTTTTATTATTTAACTGCTGTGACTTTGACATGTTTATTAGGTGTACAGTTTTCTTTCTTGTGAACATTGTATTTGTGGTACTCACCAGATTGACCTCCTCCACAGTAATGGGCTGGGTACGGTACCGAGCCCCCTTCTGCCTGCGCCTGTCAGGGGCAGGATCGACAGGGGCACCTGCCATCTTCTCCGGCAGGGACAGTTTGTTGAACAGAGCCAGTTTCTCGCTCATGCTCATCTTACAGCTCTCGTCCTCCACTGGCTCTGGCTCTGAGGGCCCTGGATCTGCTGCTGCTGGGGCTGGTTTGGGGGAACTGCAATAACATGGATTCATATTAGTTCAATTTTATTATATAAGTCCAATCAGTATGAATGAAAATTTCTATGTTAAGATATTATATTATATAAATTAATAATGATAGCAAGCAGAGAGTTGCAGTCTGAGCACAAGTTTCCTATCTAATTTTAAATGTGCACAAATAGATGTACAAATACAAAGACTGTGATGGGCAGCCATAGAACAGTTTGTTTGTAGCAATGGCAAGTGCTGCTGTTAACTGAACAACTGATGCTTTCAAAACAGTATCATCATATTTATTCATTTATTTGCACTTCAAGCGATCCATGGTAAGTGATATCAAATATACAGTTATTTTATCTAAACAATGAACCAATCCGGCAACTTGACACCTTTGGTGGACATAAATGTCTAATGCTTTCTGGTTTAAGTTGTATTAAGTCTGTTGAGAGCCCACCTTACTGCCCCCATCTCCTCACAGGTGATGGGCTGCGTCAGAAACCTTTGGTCATGGTTCCTTCTGGTTCTTCGCTCGTGGTTCACACTCCCAGAGCGCGGCTTCAGGAGGGAGCTGGGGCGGACTTCTCCAGTTCCTGCATAGTCAGTGGCAAAAGGCTTTTTAAAGGGTCCACATTACACCATTTTCTCATCTAAATTACAATGTTTCCTCATTAAAAACATACCTGGAGTTGTGTTTTGTTTCATTCACACATGCTTAACACAAAACCTTGCATATTTAGGCCGAGTTCTTCTCACAAACAGAAAACACTGTTCCACCTTGTGATGTGTTTTTAAACTTCATAGACTTTCACCAGAATCACTTGGGTAATTTCAGCTCTGGAATTCTTAATCTTTACTTAACTACAGACAAAGGTTGTTAACTTGAAAACTACTGCCACATAACATCACAAGGCGGAACAGAGCATTTTGAGTTTTGGAGATGTAGACAGACTAATAATGTAGAATTACTCAAATATGTGTGAATGAAACAAAACACAACTCTAGGTATGTTCGTGAAATCCCTCAGTCGCAAGTAGGACCCAGAGCAAAGGATAAATTCAATTCTGATAACTGGGCAAAAGTTTTTTGATCTATTCGATCATTTCGCAGCTCATTCAAGCTGCTTCTTCAGTTCTCATCAGACGTTGGTGGACACACTGCCTTATATCTGCCTGAGGGAACACTGTTCTGACATGGCTTAAAGCTCACAAGAGTCAGTTTTGCATAATATACCTTTAGAATGTGATCAGGTGGAAATCAAACCACAAAATGGCAGCAAAGCTCTCCTAATGATCTCCTCCTGTTTGTAAAGGTGAGGTGGGTGAGGTGAGTCAGCTGGTGGGTGGATAACACAGGGACATGGATACCACAGCAGCCTGATGGGTCGAACTGTAACCAGACCTGTCCCGGCTTCAGTTACTGCCGGTCCCTGCAGACTACTGGCTAATTATAACACAGCTGCTATGCTTGTTAATGGCAATAGTGTCTGGCAAATTTTCACCTGCCAATTTAAGAGCAAGGTGGAAAAAGTAGTAATACCCAAGTAAGTACAAAATACCTTTGCAAAATAATTAAAGGATAACATTACTAGAAGTGACAACAAAGACAATAGATTTGATGCCTGAAAGGTCACACACTTTCAAGTAAATGACAAAATTATACAACTAACTTATTAAATGTAAGATGCACTGTGTAACTTCTCTAGTGGAGGGTCTGCCACCTGCGCGTCTCCATGCTACATAGGTCTCCAGGAAGAACACTTGATAGCTAAGGTCAGTTAAATACAATCAATCAATGAACCTGCCCAGGGACTACAGGTGGAAATTAGCACTGATGCTACAACTTGGTACAATGCATCTCTCCTGTTAAGGTTAATGTAAAAAATGTGCGCTGTCTCATTAAATAAATAAATAAATAAATAAATGGAGATATTACTGTTTTACTTTGATTATTTCACAGTATAGACATACATTTGGTAATCACAACGGAGACAGGTTAATGGTCAGACCTAGGGAGAAGCAAGCCTGAACATGGTAAGCATTCATGTTTTTTCAAGCTATTTTTAAGTTATAAAACACTTGTAATTGAACAAATGCAAGGCAAGGGAGATAAGGTTAATGCCTCATTGTGGTGCATTCCAAGCAAAGTAATAACATCTCCATGGATCCAAGCAAGTAGCAGACTCTCTACGTCAGAAGTTACATAGTGTACCTTTTAGTTAAATGAACCTCGAATAATGACAGCTAATGTTTCAAACCTTAATACCAGTTGCTATTTTTAATCAAAAGATAATACAGGATATCAAATGTACTATAACTTTAGACTTTCTTTTTATACATTCAGAGAGCATCAAAATAATCTGCAGATTCACCACACACCTGTTTGACCATTAATTTTCAACATGATCTGGCTCTGGCTGTAGCCACACGGCAACTAGAGTGTATCTATATGTGTTTGCAGATCTCGTGGTACCTATAGATACCCTAATTATACTGACCTATTTCTTAAGCTGCAATACAATAGGAACATTCTTCACATTTGGATTTAGCTATTTTATAGTTAAAGGAGTACTATGTAACTTTTCTAGGGTTTGTCACCTGGATACAACAGGAATATACTTATTGGTAAACATTATGATTTAATGATTTAAAAGTTAAAAGTGTATTAACCTTTCTGGTGGGAGATTTGCTGTCTGCTTTTCCTTTGCTGGGGATTTATTCTATAGTACGTCATTAAACATGTCCTATTCATATACATAGGTTTCATTATTGCTCAAAAATAGCTTGAAAACATGCTACTGTGATTGGACTAGCCTCTGGAACGGAAGTTTCCAGGCAAAGCAATAACATCTCCATGGAGACAAATAGGAATGTCCAACCCAAGTTACATAGTGCATCTTTAATTATAAACAAGTTAGAAGTCCTAGAGGCAGCAATGTTTTATTTCAATCTAATTACTACAATGAAATAAATAAATAATAATAGTCTGATGTCATTTTAAGTGATTTCCCTTGTGAATCAATAAAGTTTAGGTCTAATCTATGATAAAGATGGTAACATCCTATGCATATGGCAATTCATAGTGCAAATATCAAATGAATATTATGATATATTAGCAAATTTTCCAACAATAAAGTGAAAAATGTCAACATCCCAATTTCTCAGTAATTTTAACACTCTAGTTTCACAAAATAACATACCAGCTGCAGGTGATGTGATCAGCCTTAGTGTTAATTATTGAGAAGCAGAAGTTAGAGGGAGAGAGGAGAGAAGAGAGGGGAGGACGGGGGGCATAGACTTGAAATACAGAAATAATTTTTAGGCACAAGCATTCGGGGAGGGAGCACACAACAGTGAAAATAAAACAGGTCAAACACACAAGAGTACAGCTCCAGTGTCAGTGCAGCGACTCACTTTGAACAGAGACATCTTGGCTGCCACACTCATCTTGGCCCTGTCATCTGTTTTAACATCACCTGAAAGAAGAACAGAAAACCATAAGTAATATATAATACATGTAAATAGTGACAGGACAAAATGCTGTATATTTTGAATCAGTCTTGGTCACCAGAATAAACACTGCATTTAAAACCAAATCCATAGAAATATCAAAACTGTATGTGCTCCTTTACGGAGACCAAACCAGACCAAGTTACAGATCAGATCTGTGAAGAGGCAACCCCACTCACAATCAGAATATCTGTTTTTCTAGGTATTTTTGAGCTATGAAATAATCTTTTACTGAATAGATGTAAGGTAGAACTGCTTAATGTCATACTGTGGAACATTCCAGGCAGAACAATGACATTGCCATAGAAACAAGCAGGTGACAGGAATAGAAAAAAGCATTGTGGCAAAATAAAATATTGTACATAATGAAATAAAACTACAAAATCTTATTATTAAAGGTGCACTATGTAACTTTTCGGTTGGGGGGTCTGTCACCTTCTTGTTTCTATGGAAGAAGGTCATTGCCCTGCTTCGAATGTTCCACAGTATGACATTAAACAGTTCTGTCTTAAACTGATTAATTTACAGGTGTTTTTTTTTCTCTCAAAAATACCTAGAAAAACAGGTGCTCTGACCGTGAGCAGGGTTGCCTCTCCACAGATCTGGTCAGTAATTAGGCCTGGTTCAGTTTTTATGATAATAGAAAATTTTAATGCCAAACTGCGAAACATTTCAGACAAAGCAATAACATCTCCAAGAAGAAAAGCATTTGACGAGCCATCCACCACAAATGTTAAACAATGCACAAGTTGACCAGCTCAACATTTACCATTTTTGCTTAAGATACAGATTTGCACATTAAACAGTATATAATAACAGTATATCACCCAAAGCTACTCCTTCATCATTATAACAAAAGCCTGGTACATATATACCTTGACCATTTTAGATGCATTGCAAGCTAATAAAACATTAATATTTTGATCTTTATCTGTGTTAAAAACAAAGAAGACAGTTCACCTTTGGAGTCCTCCTCTTCCACTTCATCCAGGATTCTGTAATAACACAAAAGCACAGCGTTGGTACCAGGTAAACATTTATGTAAATAGAGGGAGATGTTTGTTCTTGCTCTGGCCCACCTGTTTTAAATAATACAATATAATGTCTTTGTAAAGTAGATCATAAAACACTGCACACAACAGAGGATGTTAATGGGTGAGGCAAACACAACATGCAAACACAGCCACACCCTTGTTTAAGTATTAGTACAAAATGCAAACAAACAAGTAAGGCTGCAAAATATTGTATTAGAAACTGAATGTAATCTTGAAGTCACAGTATGTAACATTTTAGCCAAAAATAGAAAAAAATAAATGCAGGTTTCGTAAATTTTTTTGTAATTTTGGTTGCGTTTATTTCAAAAACTTGCATCCTTACTGAGTGGGCTTGCATCTCCACAAACCTGACTCTTATTTTGCCAGGAGGAGAGCCTTCATCTGCTTGTTTCCATGAAAATGTTGTACCTTTGGCCATAATCCTATACAGTATGGCATAAAACATGGAGAATGTTCTGAAGTATGGTTTTAACTTTATATTTAGCTTCTTTATTTTAACTTTTTCTGCTTCCATGGAATCATGTAGGTGATGCACCACCATAAGTTCCATACTGTACCTTTAACTAACTCAAAGTCTGATATTGCATTTCATTTCATTGATGTGTCAAGTCAGTTGGAGCTTCAATTCATGTATTCATAGCTTTTAATAATATGAGGCCAGAAAGAACAGGTACAATTATATAAGACTACCACCAAATGCACTAGCTGGGTGTCTTTTCCTTTGTGTAAATTAGGTTTTTGTAACAACAGTGACTTTATAAACATTGTATTTTGCAGCTGTGTTTATTTATGTTTTCAGGCAAATGATTCCTTCCTGATTTGAAGGACTTTGACAGGATCTTTCTTGCCTGGGATACACAGCACACACTTCTCTAAACAAACATGTGATAAGATGTGTTAAAAATACAAAGAGGTTTCATTCTGGACTTTCCCCATTCACAAGACATAATATTTTCATTTGAATGGCTTAATTGCTATGGCGACAGAGCATTTCTGCCATAGCGTGCCATTACGATAACTTTCATTTGATACTTTGCAGCTGATCATCAACATTCCCTGGGGCTGTGATGCTAACTGTAGGCTCCGCTCTGTCTGAAGCTCTGTTAGACTTTAATCTGAGCTTTATTTTAACACAGTCTGACCAGAAAGAGCTGACTTGGTTGGAACCACAACAGGTGAGTTATGAAATGAGCTATAGAAATACACCTCTAGCATGATGTCGCAGCAAATTATCAATGAAAAAACTAAAAAATGTCTTCTGAATTTCAGTTTCAGTTTTAGCACGGATATGTTACAACTCTGAGTATGACAAAGTTAAACATTATTATTCACTGCAAATAACACAATACAGTTTCCATATCTTCAGACCCACTGCACTCATCCATACCCACTGCTCTGCTCCCTCTCGTTGGCTGTGATTGGCTGCGTCCTGAACCGATCGCTGGTTTTTCGGGAGACAGAGGCTGACCCAGAGGGGAGGTAGCGCCGTGTGCGTCTCCGTGCCCCCTCTGAGCCCGGCCCAACAGCCAGGTCCAGAGAGGCAGAGGCAGCCACGGGACTACTGCTACATGAGAAGAACAATGGAGGAAATACACTGTGAATGGTATGACTGGGGGTAATATGTAATACAGTGCTCTACATGCGTATTGGCACCATTACATGAGTAAATAAGGTAGAGAAAATATCATTCCTTTAAAATTATGTATTAAACAAAATTGACTGCTGTAAGCTTAAAGTTATGTTATAATGCTGTTACTTCATCAAAAACATACCTGGAGCTGCTTTGTTTCATTCACACATGTTTGAGTAACCCTTTATTATTAGTCTGTTTGCATCTCTAAAGCTCAAAATGCTCTGTTCCAACATGTGATGTCATGAAGCGGTAGTTTCATGTTAACAGCTACATTTAAGCTTTATTCAGAAAAAATTGGCACTTGCAGGGCTGAAATGAACCAAATGATTCTAGTGAAGCTGGAAGGAGTTTAAAAACACAGAGGAGCACTTCCTGCAATACCTCATGACATCACAAGGTAGAGTATTTTCTGTGTGAGAAAAGAACTAAAGAAGAAGGCTAAATATGCAGGATTTGGGTGTTAATTGGTATTGAATGAAACAAAACACAACTCCATATATGTTTTTGATGAGGAAACAACATTATAAGAGATAAAAAAATAGAGTACGATGGGCCCTTTAAATGCAAATAAAAGTGAATACAAAACTATGGCAAAGGGGTTTGGCTCTCATTTGAAAGATCAATTCCCAACTAAGACAATCTGCTGCATGTGCCTCCCTATGTTTTACTCATTCCCATTGCACTCTGCTTAATGTCCTGGCTCATTAAGTTGACTGGTCAAATCTTTAAAAAACAACAATCACAACATTAGAAATGATCAAAAATAAATAATATTACAGTATTGTAAGGATAGTTCAAGTGATTTCTTATTTGAAATTGGTTCAGTTCAGTTCAGTCAAACTTTATATATTCTGACAAAGAAGTATAGCCTTATTTACTCCTACCCCTCACTTTTATTTCAACTTCTATGAAAACTGGATGCTTTCCAAATCAAAAGAGGGTTCAAATAGCCCAAAATCATGAATGGAGCGCTGAAGAAGTTGGTCAGTTTTAGGGCTCTGAAAGTGACCTACATCACCATAACTGAAATCAGAGGTGCCAATGAGAATGTAGGGCAGAGTAAACACAGAGGCTGGCATAGTTCAGGGTGCATGGGCGTACATGTGGTCAGGCTGCACTCCTGTCCCGCTCTGTTGGAGGAGGGCACTTCTCAGCTGCCCCACTGAGACTCTGGTGTGGAGCTGGGGGCCATCAGCCAAACCCTCCCCCTCTGCACCGTCCTGGGGCCTGGGGGGCACGAGGCAGGGGGCAGAGAGGAGAGGAACAGGCAATCACACAGAGATATAACACTAAATACAATGTAGTTTCTCTGGTAAAGTGTCATATAATTAATAAAAGAATATGTTAATAAAAAATAAGGAAAGACATAAGATTTTTGCATGATCCAAAGAATAAAAAGAAAGCCAAGAATGAGAAAAAATACATATGTATGTGTGGTAGTACAATGAAAACATGTATGGCTAAATATATTTGTAATTTTAGATATAATTGGTGACCTCAAGAAATAGTCAAAACAAAATTCTATTTTAAAAAACTGTCATCTAATTAAAGGTGTAATGTGTAACTTCTGATGGAGGGCATGCCACCATGGAGATGTTAATGCTCTTCCTTCAAAGGCTCCACAGCATGGCATCAAATGTATCTTCCAAGTATTTATTTACAGATGATCAAACATGCATTCTGACCATAGACTGTAAAAAAGTCAACTAAGTGAGTGTGATGTCACCCATAGCGTTCGGCTCCAGTCAAATGAAGCTCAGGATATTAGAGATTATATGAGCCATGTCCATATTATGAAAAGGAATTTATTTACAGACAAAATAATGAAAAAAAACAAACAAACACCAGGATCATGTAGAGCGGGTTAATACGAACATTTTAAGACCAAAATGACGAGTGACTGCAGTAGTAACAGAGAGAAGGTTAGTAAATGAGGCTGAATACAGATTCATTGGAAAACTATTATTATACCTAACTACTGTATAAATGATATTAATAAGTTGTATCCAGTGCTATGTACCCATAACCCAGGGCAACAAGAGTTAAACACCAAAACTGAAATGTGATACTTGAAGCTGCTAATGTTGGTGCAGTGGGAAAGTCACAGGTTTGTGCCAATGAAGCCAGGACGGTTCAGCCTAGATTTATAACCACGCGTCAGTCTGAATAGAAACAATAGTACATAACATGACTAGAAGAGCACGGCACCTGGCCCTGGCAAAGGCCACACATACACACATACACACATTCGCACACACATACGCACGCTTGCACACGCACGACCCACGCACATACACAGACACACCTGTTCAAAGCACATATGGGAAACGCTGCTTTAAATACACAGAGCATGGGGTAGGGGAGGGTTTTGATGACCCAATTGACCTAATAAAGTAACAAGAAGAAGCTGGGAGTGGATCTACAAAAAAAAAAAAAAAAAGCATTAACTCAGCATTAACTACAGATATGGGACAATAAAACAGTAAAAAGAATAAAGAATTGGCACCTAATCTTCTTATGCGACAGGTCGATGATTTTGTTTTGATAAAATGTGTTGTAGCTTGTAACGATTAAGATTTTATTTACAAACAAAACAGCCAAATAAAAACACCAGGAGCATGTAGAGAGGATTAATAATTAAGACTAAAATGAAAAGGCTCAGTGCAGCAGTTACAGAGAGAGGGGGGACACTTTTTCAATGTAAGGTCATTTGGGAACATGGAGCCAGAAGCGCCCCCGTGAACACTTCCTATATGGAACACAATGAGTAGTGGGTTAGCTATGTCCATTTTGCTTGATAAACTTTGCAACTTTACAACTGTTTTATGAAGGAAGTGTAATCTAAGTTTGGTTGTCTAGTTAAAATATTACATTTAAAATTGGATAATTTTTGCTAATTGTGTTCTATTATTATTATTCTGTCTCATCTTGTTCAAATCCACTCAACAATATCTCAAATGAATATTTTTTTTGCCAACTAATGTCACACAGCATACATCAAATAATATATTTGCAGCTGGTGCCATATTGGTTCTAACACATTTTTTTCTATGGCTTTTCACATTCCTTAAAGGTGCTTTTTTGGTGGAGAGTCCACTACCAATTAGTTTCCATAGAAATGATATTGCTTTCTCTGGAATATTCCATGGTATGACTTTAAACATTTCTATCTAGCATTCATTCATCACGGGCGTTTCTATTGTCTTGCCATTTCTATTGCCTTCAATTGCCTATTGCCTCTATTCCTTTGTTAGCAATATGTGGGCCCTAAGCGAACTTGAGTTTGGGGCCCTCACTATAATGCACCATTTTTGTTTGTTTGTTTGTTTGTTTTTTAAATATATATATTTATTGTCTGTTTTTCCCCATTGTTCTTGAGACAAGCACATCTCGGCTTATTTAAACTATGGTGGATTGGAGCCTACTAGATAACCAGAGCTGAAAGTAGTTTTATTTTTTGCAAGAACAATAACATTTTTGTTTACATCCATTACATATGATTATTATTATTTTCCTTATGATTATTGCTTGAAAATAAACTACTCTCATTTTATGTCATATTGAGAGAAAAATCTAATTGCTTTGAGGCCTTATCCATTAGTGACACTGAGGGCAATTGGTTTAGGGCCCCTCCAGGTTTGGGGGCCCTAGGCAACCACCTACTTTTGCCTAATGGTAGTGTTGCCTCTGTCAAAAATACAATAATTCCTCCTGTGAGAAGAGAGGACTCTCCACAGATCTGAACTGTAATGTAGTGTAGAGCTGTAACCTGCTTGTCTCCCTCCTGGTAAGTAGGTTTAATCTATATAGTGGAACATTGTAGACAAAGTAATAATATTTTCATGGAGACAAGCAGGTGGCGGACCCTCCACTAGAAATATTACACAGTGCACCTTTAATGGGACATTATTAATCAAAGTTCAATATGACCTAAAAACTGACTGGCAGTTAATGCTTGTTTCCTTTGGAGGTTGTGTTTGTTTACATTTTCAACTAGAACTAAAATGGCTGCAGGTGTCAAAAACTGAACTGAAAATGAACCTGTTTTTGCAAATTAATTCTTCAAGTGTATTATTATTATTGTTAGATATCATTTTGTTTTGAATTATTCACTGTATTATTTTAACCAGGATCACTCACCTTCTGTGGTAGCTGATCTCCTCTGGCTGTAGCCCGTTGGACACTGGTCTCGTCCTGCTGTGAAGTCTCTCTGTGAGCGCCGGGGCACTTTCTGAACTGACCATACCCCTGTTGCCGTCTTGCCCCTCCCTGCCCTCCCTGCCCCCTCTCCTCGTCCACTTCGTGGGCAGTTCCTCCACCACCCCATAGCGCTCGGCCAGCTCTCGCCTCCTTTCCGCTTTGTACCGAGCGATGCGTTCTGCTCGTGGCTCCAAAACCGGGTTCTCCATGGTCCGTCTGTCCCTCAGTGAGATTTCGATGGGCTTACCCAAAATATTTCCACAGCATTTAGAGTGAGGGTGATGGTGAGTGTCCAAAATCAGAAGGGGGAAATCCTACACTGGATCCCATAGGAGCAGTAAGAATCTTAGCTCATTTGTAGAGTTGGAGATTCTCCTGGAAAAAAGAAAAACTATGCATTAGGTATTGTAATAATTTTATTTTCATGTTTTTTAAAGGCCCTATACTACACTATTTTCTGATCTATGATATAATGTTGTTTCCTCATCACAAACATACCTGGAGTTTTGTTTTATTTACAGTTGTTTTCCCACACAAACTCTGCAAAAGGTTTTTCTCTCAAGCAGAAAACACTCTGTTTTTAAGACCCATACACCTACTCTAGAATCATTTGGATAATTTCAGCCCTGGATTTGTTGTACTGAACTTAAGATAAAAGGTACTTGAAACTTGAAAACTACTGCTTCATAACATCAGAGCATTTTGAACTATGGAGATGTAGATAAACTGATAATAAAGGATTTATCAAACATATGCGAATGAAACAAAACACAACTTCAAGTATGTTTCTGAGAAGGGAAGGACATTATAACATGACTAAAAGTTCACATGAATCACTTTTGCATAATATATGACCTTTAGGTTTTCAATTATTATAAGGCAAAGAGTACCATACGGTCATACAGAGTATTTATTAGTTTACTTAGATCATAAAATGCAAATGTCAGGTCCGTCAGGTCTTCTGTTTTTTAGTTACTCAGTCTATTTTACCCATGTCTCATAGAATTAGTCTATATTTTAGTTTAATACTGTATAGCCCTTCTCCAGACAGTCAAGGTCCCTAACAACTTGATGCAATTTTAATTCTCAGTCAGACCTCAGTGAAACAAACATTGTAAGAGATGCAGAGGACATTATGCTACTTAATAGTTGAAGTCTTTGCCAACTGAGTCTTCCAGAGGGACACAACAAAAGGATGAAATACCAGTAGCAGGATTTAGTTTAGTTTAGTTATTTGATTATCAGGGACAATGCACATAAAAATACTGACCTAAGAGAAAATACACCAACTTATTTGTTTATGTTACTTCTGTCATATGAGTAAAGTAAAATTACATCTGTTGCTTGTGGTATAATGTAAGTTGATCTGTGTTATTGGCAGTGCCACACTCTTCTTGTACTGAAACCAAACACCACACAAGCCTCAAGACTCTATGGCACCAGTGCCTACCTGCAGCCTATTCAAAACATATGAAAACTACTAGTACATGTTCAAAATATATTATAATATTTCCCTTGGGCCTGTTACCATTTATTTATGTGATTTAATATATGTTTTGCACTGGTTTAACTCTGGATTAGTATGTGTTTATCTTAAGTTTTGTTTCACATTTGTTGATTTATTTCACAACACGAAAAGTTGAAGAATCATGTTACTTCCTTTTATTCTACAGGTTAATATTGGTCAAATGTAGCTTATTTTATAAAGCAATCTAGGCAAAATGGAGAAATGAAATACATGTGGTACTTACAGTCATTTGGACATTTAAAGTCAACATTACTGTTTGTGAATTAGATGTGCAATGCCACACACAAATTTCCAAGCAACTACTTTGTGGTAGTGGTTTCCTACCTACAACAAGCAATGAAGTTTCCCATTACACGTCATTAAAGCACATGTCTAAACCACAGCTCACAGGTTGGTCAAAGTAGACAGGTCTCTCTCTCTCCCTCCCTCCCTTTCCCTCTCTCTGTCTTTCTCTGTCTCTCTCTCCCACTCTTCCTGTCTCTTTCTCCTTCTCTCTCTCTCTATTTCTCTTTCTCTCTCTTCCTCTGTCTCTTTTTCTCTCGCTGTCTCTTTCTCTTTTCCTTTCTCTCTGTCTTTCTCTCCCTCTCTCCATGTCTCTATCTCTCTCTCTTCCCCTCTCACTCTCCCTGTCTCTTTCCCCACCTCTCTCTGTCTCTCACCCTCTCTCTTTCTCTGTCCTCTCTCTCCCTTTCTTCTGTCTCTTTCTCTCTTTTCCTCTGTCTCTTTCTCTCACTCTGTCCCTCTTTCTCACTCTTCCTCTCTCCTTCTCTCTCTTCCTGTCTCTTTCTCTCTCTCACTCTGTCCCTCTTTCTTGCTCTGCCTCTCTCCTTCTCTCTCTTCCTCTGTCTCTTTCTCTTTCTCTCTGTCTGTCTCTCTCTTTGTCTCTTTCTCTCCCCCCTCTCCCAGTCTCTCTCTCCCTCTCCATATGTACAAACAGTGTGGTTGGTGTGTCTGCATACGTGTTTCCTAAAACTGTAGACCTCAGCACTCCCGATGCTTTCCCCCAAAAACAGGAAGCACAAAAGGGCTCCGAACAAAGAGGGGCGAGCCGTGGACTTATCCCAGCAGAGGAGACCCAACTACAGCCAAAAGGTTACATGCTACACTGTGAAAATGGGACTGCTATAGGCTTCAGATAACATTGAGATGGGGGGAATTTTGCAGGAAAGTTGTCCAAAAAAATCAATACCCAGAAACAAATCGATATTAAAACAAGTATTGATACAGGAAATGATAACATAAGAAGAAAAAACATGACCGTTCCTTAATGATTTGAGAAATAGTTATGATCTATCAGAACTAGTTTGAAACAACATGCATATTAAAGGTGCTATATTACACAAAATTTACTCTTGTAAGCTTTAAGCCATGTCTAAAAAGTTGTCTATAAAGTGTGTTTTATCAAAAACAGTGTCTAGTATCAAGCCATTTCCTGAGTATCGAAATCATGTATGAATTTTTAGTATGAACAGCATTTTGATACCTACTTACATCATTTTGAACTTGAATAAATAGGACATCAACTAAACTTGTGCACATAACTTATATTTGTGACGTTTTCTTGGTCTGTGGCTTTGGTTTTTGTTTGCAGAGCTACTGACCATTTCTGTTCACCCACACCCCAAAACTACAACAAAACCATCACTCAAACTGACAACCACGATTAGCAGGTGATAAATTCAGATGTGGAACTTTTTTCTCAGCATAAAAAAACAAAACAATTTAAATAAGCAAGTCAATCTGAATACTGAAGGCTGAATACATGAGTAAAACAAAACTCGCATAAACAACTCCAGAGCAATGATTCTCAAACTGCCTGCAGTGTAAAATATTGTATAATGTCTTCCTCTGCACAATGTTCATATCTGAAAACCAAGAGTAACCCAAGATCTAAACCAGATCCAAAGGGCGCTGTCATGATTCACCAGTCTGCACAGCTAAGGGACAGTCCCAGTGTTATTCCTGGCCTGTTTGCATTTCTGTGTGGAGTTTGCATGTTCTACCTGTGCCTGTTCTTCTTGTGTGTTGTATAGTCTTTTGCTTTTACTTTTCTTATTCATTTGAGTAAATCTACATCCCTGTCACTTTCTCTCGCACCCTTGAACATTGCATAGAAGCTAAGCAAACTAAAAAACAAAGCTGTGGTCTTCTCCAGCGGTAGAGTAACTAAAATCTACATTATGCCTTTTTTCTGGTTCTTAATATCGAACTGTAACTTCAATAGAAAAGCATTTAACATTTTGTTTATTGTAAACCGCAAGACTGATCTAAAGCAGCTTAATAACAGAAACGGGATGATTGATTTCATGCAGGATGTAAATGCAGCACAGTACAGGATTTCTCTAACAAGTATCTATAAAGAATTTAAGTTAAGGATAAGGGAAAAGCATAATTTTCTGGGGGTGTGATGCTAACTGAAAGCACAACTCTGATACTCAAATCAGACTTAAATTGAGTTTTATTTTTAACATAATCTGACTAGAAAGTGTAGATGTGGTTGGAATGTGTCTGTGTCTTTAACAAGTTTTTCCATCACTCTTTTGTTAAAATCAAACATCTAAACATGACCATAAACGCTCAAATTGACCACTGGCTCCTGAAAAAGTGCTGTTTAAATCAATAGTTTTTATTTTTTCAGACTATCTTAAAACTTTTTTATCTGTATTTGCTAATGTATGCATTATGTCACCATGGTAACTGTTGAACATTTGACCAAAAGAGATACACGTATATGTAGAAAACCCTCAGCATGATGTCACTGCAAAGTATCAATAAGTCCACACATTAAACTATTATATAATTTCAAGTATCGAGTACAGATTCTGTGTAGCCTGTGCACCACAGTTTGAGAACCACTGCACTGGTCGATTGTCAAATGGAGCGGACAATGTCACACAGGCTCAACTGGGATCACTGTCCACCAACTCTACAGGACTGTGGACTCAGGCTCCAGATAAAGAGGCGAGCTCCAGTCACCCTGTTCTCACTGCTCTAACATGCAAATACAACATGACAACATGGAAAAGAAGAGCCACAGATATTATTGCACTATTCAAATGTATGTAACAACTTCCTCTAACGTCGTAGGCACATTTTAATACCCAAGACTAAGATATACTTATTATAGCAAGGGTTCCTCTTTGTTTTAACATACTGATTTGTATGGTAAACTAGCAAAGGATTATTAAACCTAGATGTCCTTCCTGGTGTAGTCATTTATAAAAAAGACTTGACATGGACTTGAGAATAGGTCCACTTTGGAGATTTTGTATTTGATAAATCTGTCAAAAATACCCACCATATTCTGTGATTCACTGTTTGCTTATAACATGGTAACATATTGTGAAATTAGGGATGTAACAATAACCGAAATATTGTGATATCGTATCGTCAAAGTTCTCACAATAACATCGTGGACCATCACAATATATCGAATTACAAGTCTCTTTGCCTAAAATTAAGAATTATGGTGCAGCAATAGCTAAAAAATGACAGAGAGAACTACATTCAGTGCAGACTACAAGAAGAAATAACAGTTCTAAGCAGTTTGGATTAAGTCTTGTCAAGGAATTTTAAGAGGAAAAAAGTAGCATATTAACAGTTTTGTTAGCCTCCACAAAATATCGCAATAAATATAGTATCGTGAGGCTTTTGATTTCGGTACACCCCATGTGAAGTTATAATGACCTTATTTGTATTTCTTTTAGTTCTTCTAGTTTATATGTCAAAATGTGTTTATACATTCAGCTATGCTTAATTATGCATCACATTATGGGTGGGAACGTATGCTCAAATTTCTTCTCTCAGGACTGAAAACACTCTGTCCTCCTTTTATGGTCATGTGCTCCACTGTGTTTTTAAACTCCATAAACCTTCACTAGAATCATTCGGATAATTTCAGCCCTGGAATTGCCAATATCTACTAAACAAAATGGAAAAGGTAGCTGTTAACATGAAAACTACAGCTAGATGATAGAGCCTTTTGAGCTTTGGTGATGTAGACAGACTAATAACAAAGAATTACTCAAACATGTGTGAATGAAATGAAACACAACTCCAGGTATGTTTTTGAGATGGTAACATATACCACGGCTTATAATTCACAAGAGTCAGGACCTTTAAACACACCTTGCACGTTTGAGGATAAAATTTGTGCAGTAAAATCACAAAGACATCATACAGTTATAACCTTTTGTCCAAGAGCGGTGCTGTAAACCCAATTAACTGTCTAGCCAAGAATACGCCTGTTTCCAATTACACCTGTGCAGACTGAGCTACTTGCCCCAGAGCCCCCCACAGAGCAGCACGAACCCCCAAGGACAAATACACCAAAGCCTGTTATTCACACTGTGTACCAAAGGAAACACGTGGCATTAAAATGGACGTAGTTTGCATAGCCCAAAGTCAAAGCTTAAGTAGTACAATTCTCCACACTGTTATCACTACATTACAGACAAGTAGCTGAGAGGCAAGAGCTGCTTTGTGTTCAACATAATATGGTGGTAATAATAATCAGATACTATCACCAAACATTAGGAAGAAAAAATAATACTGGCTTTAATAAATACACCCACAAACAAAAGGAAAATGCATTCAGTTATTGCATGCAGACTACCTACTGTGTATTTTAGCATAGAGCAGGGCAGGTTAAAGGTTTTGGGAATATGCAAGCAGTCATATGGTAGCAACTATTTGAACTTTTTTGTATATATAGTCCTAGTTGTTACATATGGAGTAATGAAAAGATTTGTAAAAGGATAAATTTTGTTCATCTCTTGTTAAAGGTCCTATATTACGCTAAATTGAGTCATGTGAGCTTTATGCCACGTTATAATACCTCGATCAAAACATATCTGGAGTTGTGTTTTGTTTCAGTCACACATGTTTGAGTAAGTTTTTATTATTAGTCTGTCTACATCTCCAAAGCTCAAAATGTTCTGTTCCACATTGTGATGTCATGAAACGTTTTGTTCAGAAGCGTTTGGCAATTCCAGGGCTATAATTATCCAAATGATTCTAGTGAAGGTGTATGGAGTTTAAAAACACAGTAGAGCACTTCCTGTATTACCACATGACATCACAAGGTGGAACAGAAAATCTGCACTTTGGAGATGTAGACAGACTAATAATAAAGATTTACTTACACGTGTGTGTGTGTGAATGAAACAAAACATAACTCTAGGTATGTTTGTGATGAGGAAACAACATTATAACATAGATCAGAAAACAGCACAATACGGGGCTTTTAGAGAAATAAATTAGGCCTGTTACATTAAATTTCACACAGTACGGCAACGATTACAAAAGTAGAAATATGTCGTTTACGTCCGTGCGTAATAGCGCGTAAAAGTCCCAAAATTCAAGGCTTCATTTGTTTCAAGTTTGACGGTCATTTTGCTGAAAGAACCACTAAAACCATCGTCCTGTACCGAATGAAAGAACGGTAACCGAAATGGGACACCTGTTACGCACCGTAGCTCGATACAACTTTATATACGACAAACCAATAAACATAACCAACATATATTTAAACTATATTAAGCCAAAGTACTTACGGTACGTGCTCCGAGTCCGAGTGGGTCTGAGCGAGCCCTCCCCACTGTCCCCCTCCACGCGCTGTCAGTCCAAATGTAGTCACTGGAGATAGAGACACGAGCGCAGCTGTGCACCGCGCTCCGGTTTAGGGGCCTGGGGTATTAATAGACGGACAAACGGCTCAAATGTGGAGGAGAGCTTCACACATTGCTGTTAGAACGGAGCTTTGACTGTAGAGGGAGGAATAGTGTTGATACATGTTTTACAGTTGAGTTAGAATAAATTACAGGAAAAAACATGATAAAAGTTAAGTGTAATAAGTTGTGGTTTATAAACTAGAGCTGTTTCAAAACCCTTTAGGCGTTTAAGTTATAAGCGTTTGGAATTACAATTTTATCCAATACTTTCTGTCAGCACTTATTGCGTTAAATTTGTCAGTGTTATTTTTTTATCACATCACACAATCACAACATTTTCCGGAAGTCTGAAAAACTACAGATCCACACTCAGTACTGCAAATATTTCAATATCTATATGCTGCCCTCGTGTGGTTGAACTGTAAAATGGCAGTTTTAGAATAATGCAATTAAAAGTTTGTAATTTTATCAGTGTAACGTTTTTGAAAAGATGTATATTATTTAAAAAGATTGAAGACAAATTTTGCATATATTTATTTTGTACCCTGGACACTGTAACTGATTTAGAAAAAACTACACTGCGTTTTAAAGCAAACATAAATACAGGTGCTTCGTTTCAACACACCATAAATACTTTATAAAGAAAAAAAAAAACAGATAATCTTCAAGTACTTATTTGTGCAAGTGTAGAATATATGTAAACAAGGAACACCAAAATCTTCTACACCTTTAAAGGGTCAGTCCAGCAAATTAAGAACTTTCTGTTTTAGCAGCAACATAGTTTAGTTTCCTGTGTCGTGATGTTCACAGGTGTAACTTAGTGTTCATGATGTGAACATTTCAGAGCTTCAGGATTCACAGCTTATTCTGATCAAATAAAATCTTCAATGTTTCATGAAGAAAGGATGAGCCAGAGCTTTGGCTGCAGAGGTACGGCTGCTGGGTTTGAACTCCAGACACTGCTGCAAGTGAAAACAGAGCATCACAAACTTAATTTATCTGGTGATGATTTTTAGGGTTGAAATTCATGATTATTTAAAGTAGTCCACTAGCTAAATACTCATTTTTCAACTAGTCAAACAGTTCTACACTGAAACTTTCAAAACACATCATCAACCAAATAACAGCTGAGATATGGTGACAGAAGGATTTTGATTTCAAGTTTGATCAAATCAAAGGTTCTCACAGAGAGGAGGTCGCTCTCGTCTGGACCCAGGTTGCTCAGTAGTTTGGTGCAGGAACTCGCGGTGCTCAGTGACTGGTACGAGAGGGGACTGTCTTTAGGCCAGTCCTCCTGACTGGGGAAACCAATCACCCTAATACAAAATAGAAAAGGTGTTATGAGTCCACACAACAGAACAAAGGCACCTTTGTTATTAGACAATAATATCATAATAAAGCATAGTTTGCAAAAAAGGACAACTTACTCAAATATTTTCTGGAGCTGTTGAACTTCAGTGTATCCTCGAAACAGTGGTCTGTAAATGAGTTATTCATAACATAGATATGCAGGGTTTTGTCACATCATGGATCAAATTCAATCAGAGAAAGTTTTTACCTCAGGAGGAAGAGCTCAGCGAAGATGCATCCGGCGCTCCAGATGTCGACTGAAGACATGTACACAGAGTTCAGTAACACCTCCGGGGCTCGGTACCACAGAGTCACCACCTACAAACAGACAAGAATACACATCCAGTCTGCTCTGCTAATAATGTATTGTATTATGTTTTAAGGTCAGGTATGTTTTATTGATCCCTTAAGAGAGAAATTCATTCTGTGCATTTGAAGCACCCTACCTTAAATAAGCAGTATTTAAAAGGACAAGTCTCATATTTGCCTAAACCCCTGTCCTGTGTTTCTTACTCCAGGTGTGAGAGCGATGTTGAAAGTGTAGAGTCGTGCCAGTCCGAAGTCTGTGATCTTCACGTCTCCTCGGTTGCTGATCAGAATATTCTCTGGCTTCAGGTCTCGGTGGAGGACCATGTTTGTGTGCAAAAAGTCCAGGCCCTGAAGCAGCTGCTGCATCACACTCTGCACACAAGAAAAAGTAACTTCAGAAGCAGTCTAGTAAATACTGATTAAGTAATATAAAATTAGGGTTAAGACTGTATACATTCTGTGGATTAAACTAGTGTGAGTAAACTTTATACATAATAGGCCCAAGGCAGAATGTTTAGTATTAAGCAAAAAAATGAAAGGTGAAATCTGGGATTGAGCAGCAGTATGACGTCTTGAATATAAGTGATTAAAGATTCCTCAAACATGCACAGACCACTCCAAGTAGAACTTCAAAAGGGAAAATGAGAAGGGGAAACAACTGGTTAAAAGTTGATTTTGCATAATAGACCTGCTTTAAACATTATCTCACTTTTTTTGTATTGTAAGTGTATGTTAGGTTGTGTGCATTTTTTTCCATGTTTAGACCTTGATGCAGTCCAAGCTGAGACCAGTGGGCGGGGCTTTGGAGAGGTAGGAGGAGAGGTCCTGGTCAATGTACTCCAGAATCAGAGTGAGGCTCATACTGCGGCCCTCAGGAACTGCAGAGGCATCAAGCAGTCTGTGGAGAGCAGGAGAGAGGAGACAGAGTTTAGAAACAAGTCTATGGATCCAACAGGACTCTGACTGCACACAGACAGGAGTTAACTAATACATCTAATCTACATCACAGTATTATTAAACCCATTGTATTATTTATAAACTTATAAAAATACACAGTATAAAGAGAGGAAGTGTTGCAATTGTTTTATGTGGAAGCAGTTTGCCCTTTTATAGAAACTGTTTTCTGAACATTTATCATTCTGAACAAGTTTTAATATGAGCAATGTGATATTTTATTCAACCTTCATATAAATAATTTTAAACACAAAATAGAAAAAGATCAAATGGAACTGAAAAAAACTGAAACTAAACTAGGAAACTTAGTATTGCATGCAATCAATTATGTTTTACTGCTTAAAAAAATAAATGCTGTTGGTGAGGGAGCTTGCCTCTTTACAGATGTGACCTGTAATTTGGCCAGGTGGCGTCACCTGTTCATCTCCGTGGAGATAGGCAGTTCCAGAAAAGATACATGGTGCATATGAGAAATTATCGTGTAAAATTCATAAAAATATGAATCATAAATTGTGCTGATTAATTTTACAAAGACCTTAACTCACTTGACAACATTTGGATGGTTGAAGAACTTAATTTTAAGCAGCAGCGCCACCTCGCGGATCATAAAGGCAGGGATGCCATTGTCTGCGGAGCCTGGGTGGATGTTGAGTTTCTTGACCGCGAGGAGGCGCTGTTGTCCGCCCACCTCTCGGGCTTTGTAGACCTTTCCATAGGCACCTTCTCCGACCTCAGCGAGGAGCTCATAGCACAGCGGCGCCGTGCTAAGGTCCATACTGCTGCAGGTTTAGGAGTTCACCTGAAAGTACGAGAATGATTTAACGTACAAATAAAAACACATTAATTCAGCAAAAAATTAAGAAAACACCATGTTTTTCAGAGTAATTATGGATGTTTAAATAATTTGCAAGTTCAAATAAAAGAAATGCATGAATAAAAATTAATTATGCATGATTTCTTATATAAAGAAACAAGTATTTAAAATGCATGCACGTGTGGTTGATTTAAGTAAGCGACTTATGAGGATGCATGTCCTGTAAGCTAGCACTTTTATCAGCTGTCACATTGCAAAAACTACAAAATCAGTTACCTTCTTTTAAGTTTCTTGCAAAAATATATTAAACTTTCTAGATTAGCAAATTCAGACTTACCTTTAGGAGCTGGGTGCTGCTCTCCTCCATACTCGTGGGAAAAATCAGGCAAAGTGCACTACATGTAACATGTCCATCACATTTATGAGAAAATCACTCCCACTTTATGCCCCAACTAATCAGAACGCTCTCAAGTTGCCTGTTGGTCGCTAAGGCACGTGGTCTGGACAAAAGAGGGGCACGAGTGGCTGTTGATGTTAATGCCAATAAACAAACTTAATAAATTAAACAAAAGTAATGATAATAAGTGAAATCTGTCATAAATATATAAAGAGACGTTTTCTATGCATTAAAATACAATATATACAGGGCATTTGAGGTCATTAAAGGGTCCATATTATGTTATTTTTTGGTCATTCTATATAAACACAATGTTCCACCTTGTGATGTCATATGGTAATACAGGAAATGCTCCAAAGTGTTTTTGAATTCCATACACCTTCACTAGAATCATTTGGATAATTTCAGCCCTGAAACTGCCAATTTTTACTAAACAAAAAGTAAAAGGCAGCTGTTAACTTGGAATGGAGCATTTTAAGCTTTGGAAATATAGACTAATAATAAAGGATTACTCAAACATGTGTGAATGAAACAAAACAACTCCAGGTATGTTTTTGAGCTGGTAACATTATAACATGGCTTAAAAGCTCACTATAGAGAGACAATTTTGCGCAATATAGGACTTTTAATTTAACATTCAGAAGAGTTACCATATTTTTTTTATCCAAAATTACAAAACACACACAAAAAATCTGAATAACAGTTCAAATGTTTGATATATGAGGCTACACAGTCATCAGGCACAAATGTTTAGTTTGTATTATTGCACGTTCAAGTAAAAAAAGGTTGTCCTGTCTCTTAACCAATTCTTCATTCTGCATAAATTATGTTACTAAATAAGGAGGGTTTTTTGCTTACAACAATGTTCTAATGCATAGAGTATTTAAAAGTGCTATATAAAACTGTTACGATCAGTTAAACTACAAAACATGAGCTTATCTTCAGTGTTCAGTTAAATGGTCACAGTAAGAAGAGCTACTAGTAGTTTTTTCTCCCAGATTATTCAGTTGTGTTAGTGTCAATGCATTATGATCAGTCACTTTCAATAGCATGTATTTCAGAACATTTTGTAGAGGTGGTCTTGTTTAAACTACAGGGTTGGTGGGTTACACAAAGATTACAGAAGGGAGACACAGTACATTGCAATAAAAGTTAGAATTTGCAATCTGAAGCATAGAAATCATAACAGAACATCCTCTGAAAACAAAAGAACTTGTGGCTTTTTAGAACAGTTTTACAATATAGTCTGAGTATGGGATTTCTTGTAAGAGTTCATATGAGCAATTAGAAATTCATATTTTTGTCTCAGTTTAAAATGTGCATTGTGAACTGAATCCAGATTTGAAAACATAAATTGCAATCATGAAAAAAATGTGTTGGATTTGATTCCATGGAGATGTATTATTTTGGTCTCTGCAAAAATTATACCAAGACAAGTGCACTTCTTTATACAGTCTATAGTGCTGCCAGGGAAAACATCAAACTTTGTGCTAGTTTTTGTTTCATGTGGACAGGCCCGGTAATTACAGAAACATTAACCATAAACCAGGTCAATAAATTTGCAATTTGAGTTAAACAGCAAATTCCACCATATAACTCTGACCTGCTCCTGCTCAGCGTTAAACTCCTGAGACAGAAATATTGTGTTATCACATAATCCGTGTATAATTCGTTCATTCGTTTTTCAAAATAAAACCAAAAATAAAAAACGAAAAAAATCTTTTCATCATTATTTGTCTCTAAAACCAAAATGAAAAAAATGGATAATGATTTTGTTTTTGTTTTTTTCGTTTTCGATTGTGTTTACAAAAATATAAAACTGAAGTAATTAAAGGGTCCATATTACGTTATTTTCTGATCTAAACCTGGTCCTGGTTTAGACCTGGTTTAGTCTTAGTCCAGTCCTGGTTCAGTCCTGGTTCAGTCCTGGTTTAGTCCTGGTTTAGTCCATGTGTGTCTGGCATCACAGTTTAAGTCATCTTGGTTTTGGAGACAATAATGTTTTTTTTGTTTTCTTATTTTTGGTTTTATTTTGAAAAATGGATGAATGAATGATGAACAGATTTCACATGAACCTATCCATTCTGTTTATTTGGTGTTTTAATTAAATTTGGATTATTTATTCAGTTCTAGAAATTAGTCCCCCTTCTGTTTAATTAGTTTGGTTTTCTTTGCCAGAGCGACGGTGTCCAGGTGCAGGTTTCGTTTGAGGATGACGGAGCCACAGGTGAGAGCTCCAGCCAGAGCTCCAGCAAAACCACACAGAAACACATCCTGACCTGGAACACAGAGAAGTAAACATGAGCCTCACTATGAACCAACCCAATACAATGAAATATTTGACTAAAACTAAGACTAAAATCAGAGAAATCCATCTATTAGATATGAGTGGATGTCCACCTACTGAATTTTGAGATGTTTTTCTCATCATTTATGCATTCACCTGCATTTAACGCATACGGGTAAGACATATCCCCCTCACTAATGTTAATTTAGCATCATAACTTATTTTATTACACAGCAATAAACTGTCGAAGTGCGCTGACAACAGCACTAGCTAACGTTGCAACTTCATTAACCCTAGATCCATGTGTAAACCACACATACAGCGGCATTTACTGCACTCAGGCTGCGCACGCATCCACTGTGTTGATTAGCAAATAATCCATTCATATATTAGCCGCATCGTTGTATAAGACACTGGGTTCAAAGTGTCAGAAAAAAGTAGCGGCTTACAGTCCGAAAAATTACGGTACTAAAAAATACTCCAGACGAGTATCCCAGCTTTAATCAGAGCATAAATTCAATAATTTAAAAAATTGGTTCTCTCCACACATGTACCTGTCAGATAGAGATTCTTGAGCGGTGTTTGTGGGCGGATGGTGGCGTTGAGTTCAGGGCTGAAGCGTTCCCTCCCGTGGTCTGCTCCGTAGATCTCACCTTTGGGAGCCCCGATGTAGTGAGTGTTTGTGATGGGCGTGCCAGCGTCAACATACTCAATCTAATCAGAGACACAAAAATATCTTAAGAATTCTAACATAACACAAACAGAATAATAATGAAATGTTTACATGTTATTTTTGTTACATTATGAGTATTGGAGAAATGAGGGAGTACATATAATATTACCAGGGGAATCAAAAATTGGGGACAAAATAGTGTATTGTCCCAGCACCCATGGTTTTAGGCCCCCACAACTGGAACCTCTTCTTATTTATTTATATTAGAGGGGGTGCCCATGTGAGGTTTCTGGCCCCGGGTCCCCAAATTTCTGTTGAGGGACCTGAATATTACTATAAAAATGCAAAGGTACTCTCTATTGCCACTGTAGGGAAAATTGTCTTCAGTAATCTGTCCTTTAAAACCGCTATAAAATCTATATAATAACTTGAGATAAGATAAACCATTTGACTTGTAATGCTAAATACAGTCTATACGTTACGATACGTTACATTACCCGGTCTCTGGTGATTTTGGGGAACACGTCCATCACCATCTCCAGGACAGAGTCGATAAAGGCCTGCTTTAACTCTTTGTACTCTGGAGCTCTGTTTGTCACTTTTCCGTCCTTCCATTCCTCAAACCATGAGTAGTTGGCAAAGCTGACCAGGCTCACTGTGGACTTTCCTGTCAAAAAAAAGTTAATTTGAATTTTGCTACATTCAAATCAAAGTGATTATCCAGTATTGCATTCCATTAAGGGTGGGTGATATGACCAAACTAAATTGAATAGTTATCCATCTCCGTGCTTTTCTATTTAATGCAGTTTTAAAGGTGCACTACGCAACATTTCTAGTGGAACGCACACCCACTGCTTGTTGCTATGGAGGTGTTATTGCTTTGTCTGGAATGTTTTACCATAGTGATTCTCAAAGTGGGGTCCGCAGCCCCCTGGCAGGCCTCAGAGGGACTGTAGGGGGTCCCTAAAGGTTATCCACACAACAAGCAGAAAAGAAAATTTTGTTTAAAATTACATTTACATAATTAATTTGCTTCATTTACCTCTTTAAATCAGTATTGAGCCCATAGAAATTATGATACACTTTTAACATGTAACTTTCAAAGGAAAATATTACATATTGTTTAGTATGCATTGTTGTATATATTCAATTATAATTGAATATATACAACGTATATGTATTTAATGCCATACTAAGTAACATTCTAGGGAAAGCAGTAACATCTCCATGAAGATAAGCAGATAGCAGTTTTCTTTTAAGCTAAACAGACACGTCATCTACTGTTCTTCACCAATAAACCTTGGTGGCATTTGGCACCAAAAGAGCATAAGAAAAAACCAATAAAGTTACTTAAACTTGCTGAAAACAACACTACCTTGTAATTTAGGTCAAGAGAAAATTATTCTGAAATTAATTTTTGAAATTTTGCACACCCATATTTCCCTGCATTCTTGCATAAGAATACACAAGTCACAAGTGGAAAACACAACAATTACATATAAAGTTAAAATACTACCAGTTTCTCACAACTTGGACTGGTAGTGTACTGCAGTAACAAAAAGTATTTCAAACATAAATAAACAAACAGAAGCATAAAATCTTAAAATGTGTGTTTAATCTTACCTGGATTTTCTTTCTGCCAGATTGGGTCTTTGGCCGAGGGAGATGCCACAAACAGTAGAGGCACGTTTTTAGCAGATTCCTCCTTGTCACCGTTCATATATTCCTCCACACTGAGAATTAAAAAATTAAAAACATCTGTATTAAATCTTGTTACCAGAGTAGGAAAAAAAAAAAAACAGAGTTAAAATTGAAAATTGTCAAAATAGCAATAAAGTTATCATGAGATTGACCTACTTTTTTGTGCTCAGTTTTCATACATATTTCAACAGATAGTGGCACAGGGTATCCTTTATTTGAATAACTGTTTTTCTTATAATTCAAAGGTAAAATATTTGTTACTGTCAATCATTTATATTTGTAATCCATTTTTGAACAGTATTGTTACTTTTATATATTAAGGAGGTAATGGGCTCCTCTTACTAAAAAGTGAACATAAAAGATATCTGCTAAAAATCACATAAAACATACAGCTCGTCAAAGTTGTTTTCTTTGAAGATCCAGTAGTTGTCTGCTTTAAGGCCGAGCTCCTCCTTCGACCCCTCCAGCCCCACAAAAACACTCAGGCCTCCGTCTCCGTTCTTCATCATACTCAGCTGCTTCTGGATCGCTGTGGGACAGAGGAGAATAATCATCAGACATGGCAACATTACAAATAGTGAAGTTTAGTATGGACCTATAACATGTGTGATGGGAATTTATATTGTGGAAAGATTTCTCTCAATCTATCTTTGTGTAAATGAATGTGATTTCTTCCTGAGATCCAGACCAGTCATTAGCATGTGTAAAGACTCAGCAGCCACTGTCTCCACCCTCAGGAAGCCCTTTGTTGTACTACCTGTCCTCAAATGGAAGTTAAGGTGATTAGCACAAGCCACTCTGCTTTGAAATGTATGTAACTTGTATTTCTGTATAAATACAAGATGCTCTGGGGGGAGATGGGGCAGGAGACTTGGGAGACGTGACTGGCGAGAGGATACTTGCAAAAGGCCATTGGTGTCTGGCCAGGGCAGGCCTAGGCCCTGTCCATATCTGAATAAACCTTTGTCTGTCCAAAAACTCACCAGGCTTCGCAACTGGATTATTTTTTTTATCATATATCCTAGAGATATATGTATAATTTTTCCACAACAACATACATAGATCATTATTTTACATGTTGGTACTATTAGTCTAAAACACCAAATACTTCTTTTTATTTAAAAAAAAGTGATATTTATGAACCATATATGTAAGCCCTAATGTCTGAATTTTTGAATCATGCAACAAAGAACAGAGATGGAGAAGTAAGTGAAGATGGCAATTTTCTGAACTCTACAGTATTGAATGCACTGTATCTAAACACTTGTAAGTTGTTTCTTGCAAAGCAATTAACATAAAGTGAAAACATGATTAGGACCTGGCATGGCCTGCAGCTCCTTGGGTAGAAGTTTCTGGTAGGTGTTAAAGATCCCAGCGTCAGAGATGACAATCGGAGCGCGGATATGGACCTCCTCCTGACCCTTCATCACACTCACACCTGAGAGAGGAAATATACAGTACAAATCTGCTATACACAAACATACAAGAGCAGTACCGTATTTTTTGGACTATAAGTCACACTTCATTCATGGTTTGGTGGTCCTGCGATTTATACTCCGGTGCGACTTATATATTAAAATTTTCAGACTGACAGCAGCAAGAGGGTGCTCTAGGTTTATGTGTCAGTTTTCTGCGCATGTCGCCAGCAGAAAAAGCCACTGTCCTGCCGCAAGTACTGAAATATGGAGCAGAAAATGGTAATCGAGCAGCAGAAAGAAAGTTTGGAGTGAGCGAGAAACTTGTGAGGGACTGGCAGAAAGCAGGAATGGAGAACACAGCTTCACTTTCCCACTAACATTCCTAGCATCCTAATTATTCATTCCAAGACTAAATCATTTTAGACCTGGTTTAGTTCTCGTTTAGTCCTGATTGTGTTAATAGAGATTACACCCAGAATTTTGTATCGATTTAGTCCAAATGTTCTTCTTTTGTTTTAGGCCTAGTTTTAGCCTCCCACTCTTAATATTGAGCTGATTTTTGAGAACCATTGAACTACTAGGCAAGAAACTCACCAATAGCTTCATTTTCACTGTTGAACAGAATTCGGTTGACTGGAGCACGGACTAAAACAGCTCCCCCCGCCTTCTCGATGATGGGGATCATGTGGTAGGCGATCTCAGTGGCGCCCCCTTTTGGATACCACGCACCGTTCAGATAGTGGGTGACCAGCAGACTGTGCATGGAGAAACTGGCATCCTTTGGAATGTTTCCTAAAGAGGGAAAAATATAGTATTACATGTATAGCTGTATTTTATAAAGGTCAAAACGTAAAAGACATTTCAGAGTGAAAAATGTGAGTGTTTTAATAAAATAAACATAACAAAAAATAACAAAACTCATTGATTAGATTGAGTGTTTTTGAAGGGGCACTAAAAAAGTAATCTATAAATTAAAAATGACAGGACATTTACCTCTGACTGAAACAGAAGATTAGAAAGTTTGAATCAAAGTCTGCAGACTGTATCTTGAATCAAATTAATAATCAATACACAGATATACAAAACAGATACTAAAACTACTTTTTAAACTAGATGATGATTTGAACTTGTACTGTATATATAGTATACTCTAGGTGAAAAATACATAAATTAAACTTTTCCTGAATAGTTTTATGTTTTAGTTTTATAAAACCACATACTAATCATACTTGAATATTGGTTATATTGTATGTTGTTAATCATCATTGGGCTGTCAAAATTAGTATTGAGTATGAATCCATTTCTTTAACAGTAGTTTGAAATTGTAGTACTATCACAACACCAGTATCTTACCATAGTGCCTTGGAGGAGGTCTATACTGTTTTTGTAACTGTTTTTGTTTAAGATTCTGTAGACTGTAAGCATATGTTTAATTTTATTTATTCTGCAAGAAAATGTTAAAAGCGCCTATGAGAGGTTGGACAACACTTTTCACCAAAACACAGTTCAGATCATCATATTTAAGATTTTACAAAAGGTTTTACTTGTCTTTTCCCAATTTGGCTTTTTTTTTTTAGGTTTAAAATTTTACTTCCTGGCTGGAAATTGTGACATCACACTAGGGAATTTCATAACCTTTACCCAGCAACCATAATGTAATTGGGCCAAAACTGCTCTAAAGTACACAGAAATTATAATTTGATGAATAAAAAGCAAAAGAAAACACCTTTATTTTGTTGAAATAATGTTTAAAGTAACTGAAAAAATTGATTCTTGAGTGTAAATTGTGCTGAACTTTTGGATAAAATTCTCTTCCTAGTGTGGTGACATGATAAGCAACATGTTTAGAAATCTTTATTTCCAGTAATTTTCCAACATATTTTTAAACTTTTCTTCGCAAATTGCTTCTTGATTTGTGTAACTCTATCATTTATATTTACAACAGGTTTTATCACACCAAATTAAGTAGAAATTAGAGAATCATAAAAATCTGTCATACGCATTTTAACCAGGTTAGACTGACGGACTAAGACTGTTTTCTTTCAGGTTCTTGCTCTGCAGTAGACGTTAACACTGGGAGCTGCTGGTCTGATTCAGTTGTGTGTTGACAGTTGGCAGTTACGCCGTTGGGGTGGGGGAACAGTTGTTTTTATCTGAAAATAAACCTGATGACCATACTGAGGGGAGTCCAAAAGAAATGAACTGACCTAACCAGTGAGTCAGTCTGCACCAAAATAATTATAGTATATTGCCTAGTATGAATGCAGTGTGTGTGTCAGTGGTGGTGGTGCAGATTGGCAGCCTTATTTTTGTCATTGTTCCCCAGTGCAGCTATAGCTACAATAACGTACCACCACCACTGAATGAGGAGTGTATTATTATTATTAAAGGGCTCATATTATGCTATTCCATGATTTCATGAGTCAATTTAGCATAATATAGGACCTTTAAAATCTGGGGCTCATTTCACAGTCATACCATAAGTGCCAAAGATGTAGGTGAAAACAGCTCTGAGGTCTTTGTTTTCAGTCAATCCGTTCACTACTTCAGTCAGGCTGCGGTCGGCCATTTCAAAGAAGAAGGAGAGGCGTCTGCAGAGGCCAGTGTAGACCAGGAACTTGGCAATGGGACTGGGGAGGAGTTTCAAAAGAGCCAATACCCAGATGCCCTTTCCAGCTTTCTATTATGGACACAAATTATACACATATATTAATGAAAATGTTACTGGAAATGTTTGTGGAATTAATACAGGAATATGCAACAATGCGCATAATTTGTTTATAACATATTAAGGTGCACTGTTGAACTTTTCTGGGGTATATCTGCCACTTGCTGGTCTCCATGGAAATATAATGGGTTTGCATATTCCACAGTATGGCATTAAAAATGTTATCTGACCATCAATGAGTACAGAGAAATAAAATTATGATAAATTACTTTATTTATCAGCCTTATTACTGAGTAGTTAAATAATATATGGATATTGTAAACACTGAACACGGAACAATTTTAAGGGAGCAAAAATCTTTATGAGAGGTGAACAGTTGGATCACTAGTGACCTCTGCTGTCTTACACCTCACCAAAAGGCAAGTCTAAGCAAGTTATATAATCCTGATAATAACAGGCAATTATTAAAATTAAAATAAATAAAAATAGTCATTGAATGAGGAAGTTCACATTAGTGGGAAATGTAAATTATTACAGCGGAAGAATGATCGTCAGCTTCAGTGAAACCACAGGATAGAGCTATTTTTGAAGCACACACGTGTGTGTGTGTGTGTGTGTGTGTGTGTGTGTGTGTGTGTGTGTGTGTGAGTTAAGGAGGTCTCCATTGAGATATTATTGTTTTGTTCCACAATAGGGCATTAAACTAATTAATATTAGTGACAACAAGCAGATGGTGCCACTTTAACTTGAAGATTTTTTTTGTAATATAAACACCCATAATTGAATAAATACAAATGCATACATTTAATGCCATACTGTGGAACATTAGCAGAGACAAGCAGTTGGCACACCCTCACGCTCATCCTGAAGTTACAAAGTGCTCCTAAGTACATCTCTAATTTTCTGTTAAAATTATGAGATAATGTTGTTGTGGCAAAATGTAATAAAAGTAAATATAATCACTCATAATATCAGAATCAGAATATTTGCTATAATCTACTCATCCTGTCGAATAAATAAAAATACATACAAATAAATTAAAATTATATTAAATACATTTTACATTTGACAGGACTAAAGTTTGGCAGTCAAAAATTCATCATATTCAATGTATAGCAAAAAGCATCTAGAAAAGAATACACTGTACATGGGAAAATACCAGAGAAGGTTAAACTACGGCTCTGACAGGTTTTGTATCTGAAAAGGAAATACTGACCTATTTTATACCTGCTGATGTACAACAAAAGCATAAGTGTCTAAGAGTATCTTTACCTTGGCCAGTCGTAGGTACTCATCTATGGCCTTCTCCTCTCCAGGGAAGCACTTTTTGAGCTCCTCGGGGAAGCGCGTGCGTCCGCTGTAGATGGGGTAACGCCGGCGGTTTTCGGGGGGTCCCAGGACCACCCAGTCGTACGGGTTATCCAATGGCTCCCACTGCAGCTGGCCATTGGTCATCTGGTCCAGCATGCATCGGAAAGGCTTGTGATCCAGCAAGTCTCCAATGTAGTGGATACCTGCGAGATTATTACAGTTATGAAGAGTTGGAGCAATGAATTTTGATCTAAAGGTACACTGCGCAACATTTCTAGTGGAGGGTCCCCATGTATTGTCTCCCTGGAAATAATGTTGCTTTGACTAGAATGTTCCACAGTATAGATTAAACCAATCTATCAGGAGGGGGAGAAGAAGGTTACAGCACTACGCTACATTACAGTTCAGATCTGTGGAGACTCGCCCCTATTCACCCCTGGAGTTGTGTTTTGTTTCATTCACACATGTTTAACACATAAATCCTGCATATTTAGGCGTCACTAAAATCATGTACATGATTTCAGC